>NC_072373.2:213876800-214179200 GCF_028885625.2 Pongo pygmaeus | reverse complement strand
AGTTCCCTGGTGAGAGGGAAGTCCTGCTTCCTGGGTCACAGGCTCTTGTTCCTAAAGGGGAAGAAAGATCGCACCCGAGAATATGTGGAAGTAGCAGTGCAGCGTGCAGAGCAGGGACCCTGAGCCTGTCTTCTCGGCTCCATCCTAGTTGCTTGTCTTGTCTGTCCCTCAGTTTCCTCATCTGTACATAGGGTACTAGAGAAATACCTACCTCTGTAAATTGCTGCAGTGAATTACATGAGCTATTTCTTGTCAATCTCTTACAACGTTTATTGGCGTATCTCTTAGTTCCTCTTTCTACTGTTTCTAAATTAACACAAACCTTATAAGTATTTGGGCAGATTTCCTTCATGGCCTTATGGTCTTATGTCTCATACTTTATGCTTCAGATGTGATTCTTAAAATCACATCTGAAGATATGATTTAAAAATCAAAGATGTTTAAGATCTTTGATGTATTTGTCGTTGAATTTCCCAGTAAAAGGGAAACCATCAGTCCCATAGTCCGAAGGGCCTTCCCGACTGTACAAGAAATCACTACTTCATGCCCCAGTGCAGTGTTTTAGAGGAGAGGCTGCAAGGCTTGGGAAAGTGGCCCCACATTCAGAGTCAGACCTCAGGGGCTGTGAATTCTGACTCCACTTCGTTGTGGTTGAATCATCTTGTCAACTTCCTTGACGTGCCTTGAGTTTCTCTTTCTTCGTCTCTAAATTTTGGAGGATCAAATGCCAGAAAATCGGGAGACTGAAGAGTAAAGATGTGGAAATCCCTGCCTAGAGCCTGGTAGTGGGCACAGTTTTGTCCTTGGGATGGACCTGGCTTCTGCCCTGTAGGCAGTGACCAGAGCAGCATGTCCAGCCTTTCACTGAGGCAGGCGTGTCTGTCTTTTCTCAGAGTATGAAGACTGCAAAGACCTCCTCAAATCTATGCTGAGGGATGAGCGGCTGTTCAAGGAAGAGAAGCTTGCAGAGCAGCTCGGGCAAGCTGAGGAGCTCAGGTGAGCGGGCCCCGTGGGGTCAGGCAGGTGGGCAGGTGTGTACATCTCTGAAGTACAGCAGCTCGGCAGGGAGAAATCAGAGCTAAGCTGGGCCAGCGGAAGGGCAGGAATTGCCATGGCAGGCTCACGACACACAAAGATTTATCAAGCAGAGAACAAGGACAATAATAAGTTATGGGTTGCAGTTGTTTCTCAGAGCCTTATTTTCTGTTTTTCAAACAAGTAGTTGTTGAGGTGAAATGCGCATAACACAAAATTAATCGAAGGAGTGGGAACCAGCCAGCAGCATTCAGTATACTCAAACTGATGTGCCATCACCACCCCACTTACCCTTAGTCAGAATCACCTCCTGACTGACTGTGGCTTCTCATCCTTTCACTCAATCAATGTTGCCTTCTCGAGCCTGTCATTCTTTACTTTCATCTTTTCAATTGGCCCCATCTGCACCTAGCCTCATTTCTGTCCATGGCTTTGTATCTAGTCGCTGCAAGATGCACTATGTGTATATTCACGTGGAAATGTCCATGGCCAGAGTGAGGAACTGAAAGGATGGATGTGTTTTTGAAACTGAATTAGGAAGACACCTACTTTTGTTGACAGAAGAGAAAGATGAATGCAACATCGTGGAGGGTCTTCCAGGAGCCCTCTCTCATGTAGAGGAAGCCCGTGAACCATTTTTTATTCTTTCTCTTTGGCACAGACATTTCTTTACACACGTGCTGGTCTTCTGCTTGGAGGTCTCCTTGAGGACATTGTCTCAGACATCTGTGTCACAATATTGGAACTGATCACTCATCTCTTTCCACTGTTAAATTTTCTCTACTCTCTCACCTTAGGCAATATAAAATCCTGGTTCACTCTCATGAACGAGAGCTTACCCGATTAAGGGAGAAGTTACAGGAAGGGAGAGATGCCTCCCGCTCATTGAAACAGCATCTCCAGGCCCTCCTCACTCTGGATGAGCCGGACAACTCCCAGGGACGGGACCTCCGAGAAGAGCTGGCTGAGGGATGTAGGCTGGCACAGCACCTCGTCCAAAAGCTCAGCCCAGGTAATGTGGCCATAGGCCCTGATGAGCGAAAACCCCAGGCTTATGAGAGACTCCAGACCTCCATACTTTCACAATGACAGTTGTATCGGTGGTGTTTTTTCCCACTAAACATATGTGGCCGTGACATGACCAGGACTTCCTGGATAAGAATAGAGATGGGAAACCCATGGGGTTGGAGGTCACAGTATTGCAAATGTCCCTCCTTCCTTGATGGAAGGTGGTCTTTGGAGCAAGAAGCAGCACGTTTCTAGTTTTAAAGGACAGGAAGGAGGCTGTGACAGGAGGGTGCTTGTTAGAGTGAAAAGAGCTCTGGACTCAGAAGGCAGGTTCCCAGGCTGTCTCTTTGGCAATGTTCTTAGAAAGTGTCCGTGAGTGAGTGATTTATCCTTCCTGAGTTTCTCTGTCTCCATCTGCAAAGGCAGGCAAATTGTCTCTTGCAAGGGTCTGAAGCATCCAAATGTGGGAACGCTTACGACTGCTTTTCAAAATGAGATAAAGCCCCTCACCGTGTGGTGTTGGAGAAGGCACTTGATGTGGGGGCATTTGGTGGTAGGAAGTGCTTGAGAGTGGAGCACTCCCCATGGAGAGAATGTCCCTGAATAACAGGACAGAAGCCACCTGGAGGGCCTGTGAAGTCTCCTGATGCATAGAGGACTGTAGGACAAGTTTGTCCTCTCCTAAGAGAAAGAATTATGTTTGAAATGTGAACTGTGACAGGACACCAAGCCTGTGCCTGGGAATCAGACCTGTAGTGGCATGGGGGGGGACAGCTGCCAAAGTCCAGAGAGAGGCTGTAGAAGCCTCCATCATATGGGGAGCAAAAGATCTTTTCCATATTTGGCCACATCTTGATGGTGGCCCTCCGGATCAGAAATGCATTGCCTGATGGATCAGGAAACCATGCCAGGGCATTTTGTTAAAGAGAAAACATGAGAGCTTTCAGTTGAACAGTGACCATGCCTTGATGTTGATGTCTGTGTACACATTGGACTGACTGTGCTTGTAGAGTGTGAAGTGGGAAATATCTGAAAGAACACATCTGTATTTACAGAAAATGACGAAGATGAGGATGAAGATGTTAAAGTTGAGGAGGCTGAGAAAGTGCAGGAATTATGTACCCCCAGGTAACACTGAATAATCGGGAGCAAGTAATGGGTTGTAACATATGAAAAAGGTCTAGGAGGCACACCCTCTCTGGCATCTACGATGGGCCGAAAGCCTGCATTCCCTTGGCCACAGTATGTGAAACTCAACCCAGCTTGGACACAGGGTGTGGCAGCTGTTGTGTTTCTCTGTGTGTGGCGGGTGTCATGTCTGTGCCATTCAGGGATAGCTGAGTCTTCATCCTCCTCGGCTCCTGTCTGTCCAGTTCAATGAACACCAGTTGCTGTCTTCCTCTCTGGCTCCCATGGCAGCCATGCTCTGTTGCAGAGAGAAGAGGATTGCCTGTTCCCTCTGAAAGGGAACCTCCTGTTTGCTTTCTGGGGCCACTTTCTTAATGCCTCTTGTCAAAACCGGCTAGGACTCCCTGGGGTCCAATCCCTGTGTGTTTAATCTTCTGTCATCACTATCCCACCTGGCTCATCAGGGAGGTGCAGAAGCCTGAAGAAAAGGAAGTCCCTGAGGACTCACTGGAGGAATGTGTCGTCACTTGTTCAAATAGCCACGGCCCTTGTGAGTCCAACCAGCCTCACAGGAACACCAAAATCACATTTGAGGCAAACCAGTTCGACTCAACTCTCATTGACTCATTCTCTCATGATGAATGGTTGGATGCTGTGTGCATTATCCCAGGTAGCCTCTATTTTCCTTTGTCTCACAGCTTTTCCTATGCTGGGGATGATAAACTCTGAAGAGACGCTCTCTACACACAAATTTGTTTTAATGATATCTATGATGGGATTCTAAACAGAGACATCAGGGAGATTTTCTGTCCTTCTCAGCTCATATCATGCCTTTGTCTCCCAGTCCCAAGTGTCAAGTTCCTGGACCCCAGACAAGTGTGACAATGTCATAGTCACCTGAGTGCAGCAGGTACACAGGAAGTATCTGTGAGGCCTCGTAGCTTCGATTCAGTATCTCTTGTCACCTGTGATTAAGTCGTCTGTCCCTGAGCAATGTCCATGGAGTTTCTATGCCTTTTTAAGGAGACTGGCGGCCTTGCATTTGTATTTGGAAGTATTGTTCCCCAGGCTTTACTGCTCTCAGCTTTAATCTTGATCTCCTTTAAGTCAGCTTGGCTAGCTGCACAGTCACCTTGAAATCAGGATGGAAACTTTTCTTTTTTACTTTGCTGATATAGTTCCATAAAGCAAGGCTGTACCCTGGTTCTCCACCCCATCAATGCAATGGCTGATCCAATGTTTCTTTGTAGCCTCACAGATTGTCTCTCTTTTTTGGGGGGGGGATGGAGTCTCGCTCTGTCACCCAGGCTGTAGTGCAGTGGCTCCATTTTGGCTTGCTGCAACTTCTGCCTCCCAGGTTCCAGTGATTCTCCTGCTTCAGCCTCCTGAGTCGCTGGTACCACAGGTGCTCAGCACCACATCTGGCTAGTTTTTGTATTTTTATTAGAGACAGCATTCTCCCATGTTGGCCAGGCTGGTCTTGAACTCATGACCTCAAATGATTCACCTTCCTTGACCTCCCAAATCACAGATTCTTTTTAATGCAAAAGTTATTAGAATTTATCTGTCAGTCGAGTTTCATGTGTAGATCCCTCTAAACATTTAATGTCCATGTTACCTGGTGATGTAAGTCAGTATTGCAACAACACTTCTAGAAAATTGTTTGACAAATTGTTGGCGATTTTGGGGGAAGATTTTTGTTTAACTTTGCATAGACTGAGGCAGGGAATATGGCATTATGGTCTACCTGTAGAGGGAAGTTTTGGCCTGTGGGTCTGGAAAGCAGGGTCATCTACTTCTCACCAGACTTGATCTAGGGCACTCTAGAATACTCCTGTCAGAATCCATATTATTGCACTGAGAATAGTTATGTCCTTGTGTAATGACTGGACACTGATTTGGTCATATGTGATGTGTGAATTGCTTAATGTGACCTGCTTCTCTGAATTTATTTGCAGAAAATGAAAGTGATCATGAAGAAGAGGAGGAAAAAGGGCCAGTGTCTCCCAGGTAATCCTGTGGAATTGTGGGCTGTTAATTCAGTAGTGGCAGCTGGAGATTGTAGATTTAGAGAAAATGAGGAAGCAATGAATAGAACTTTTTCTTCCATTCACCCAGCTACAAGTTGTCCTTATTAACAATGTTGTCCATTATTTGTGGCCCTTGTGGTGGTTTTAATTCATAATCCTCTCAAGATAGGAACTTGCAATCAGATGAGCCAGGTGAACTAGCCAAACAGGGATTTCTTGTTGATCTTTTCAAAAAAACCAGCTCTTGGATTCACTGATTTTTTTGAAGGGTTTTTTGTGTCTCTATCTCCTTCAGTTCTGCTCTGATCTTAGTTATTTCTTGCCTTCTGCTAGCTTTTGAATTTGTTTGCTCTCGCTTCTCTAGTTCTTTTAATTGTGATGTTAAGGTGTTGATTTTAGATCTTTCCTTTCTCTTGTGGGCATTTAGTGCTAGAAATTTCCCTCTCCACACTGCTTTAAATGTGTCACAGAGATCCTGGTATGTTGTGTCTTTGTTCTCATTGGTGTCAAAGAACATCTTTATTTCTGCCTTCATTTCGTTATTTACCCAGTAGTCATTCAGGAGCAGGTTGTTCAGTTTCCAGGTAGTTGTGTGGTTTTGAGTGAGTTTCTTAATCCTGAGCTCTAATTTGATTGCACTGTGGTCTGAGAGACAGTTTGTTGTGATTTCTGTTCTTTTACATTTGCTGAGGAGTGTTTTAGTTCCAACTATGTGGTCAATTTTGGAATAAGTGTGATGTGATGCTGAGAAGAATGTATATTCTGTTGATTTGGGGTGGAGAGTTCTGTAGATGTCTATTAGGTCTACTTGGTGCAGAGCTGAGTTCAAGTCCTGGATATCCTTGTGAACCTTCTGTCTCATTGATCTGTCTAATATTGACAGTGGGGTGTTAAAGTCTCCCATGATTATTGTGTGGGAGTCTAAGTCTCTTTTTAGGTCTCTCAGGACTTGCTTTATGAATCTGGGTGCTCCTGTATTGGATACATATACATTTAGGATAGTTAGCTTTTCATATTGAATTGATCCCTTTACCATTATGTAATGGCCTTCTTTGTCTCTTTTGATCTTTCTTGGTTTAAAGTCTGTTTTGTCAGAGACTAGGATTACAACCCCTGCTTTTTTTTGTTTTCCATTTACTTGGTAGATCTTCCTCCATCCCTTTATTTTGAGCCTATGTGTGTCTCTGCACGTGAGATGGGTCTCCTGAATACAGCACACAGATGGGTCTTGACTCCTTATCCAATTTGCTGGTCTGTGTCTTTTAACTGGGGCATTTAACCCATTTACATTTAAGGTTACTATTGTTATGTGTGAATTTGATCCTTTCATGATGATGTGAGCTGGTTATTTTGCCTGTTAGTTGATGCACTTTCTTCCTAGCATTGATAGTCTTTGCAATTTGGCATGTTTTTGCAGTGGCTGGCTGGTAGTGGTTGTTCCTTTCCATGTTTAGTGCTTGCTTCAGGAGCTCTTGTAAGGCAGGCCTGGTGGTGACAAAATCTCTCAGCATTTGCTTGTCTGTAAAGGATTTTATTTCTCCTTCACTTATGAAAGCTTAGTTTGACTGGATATGAAATTCTGGGTTGAAAATTCTTTTCGTTATGAATGTTGAATATTGGCCCCCACTCTCTTCTGGCTTGTAGGGTTTCTGCAGAGAGATCCACTGTTAGTCTGTTGGGCTTCCCTTAGTAGGTAACTCGACCTTTGTCTCTGGCTGCCCTTAACATTTTTTCCTTCCTTCAACCTTGGTGAATCTGACAATTATGTGTCTTGGAGTTGCTCTTCTCGAGGAGTATCTTTGTGGTGGTCTCTGTATTTCCTGAATTTGAATGTTGGCCTGCCTTGCTACGTTGGGGAAGTTCTCCTGGATAATATCCTGAAGAGTGTTTTCCAGCTTGGTTCCATTCTCCCCGTCACTTTCAGGTACACCAATCAAATGTAGATTTGGCCTTTTCACATAGTCCCATATTTATTGGAGGCTTTGTTCATTTCTTTTTACTCTTTTTTCTCTAAACTGCTCTTCTCACTTCATTTCGTTAATTTGATCTTCAATCACTAATACCCTTTCTTCCACTTGATCGAATCGGCTACTGAAGCTTGTGCATGCGTCACGTAGTTCTCGTGCCATGGTTTTCAGCTCCATCAGGTCATTTAAGGTCTTCTCTACATTGTTTATTCAAGTTAGCCATTCGTCCAATCTTTTTTCAAGGTTTTTAGCCTCCTTGCGATGGGTTTGCACATCCTCCTTTAGCTCGGAGAATTTTGTTATTACCGACTTCTGAAGCCTACTTCTGTCAGCTCATCAAAGTTATTCTCTGTCCTGCTTTGTTCCATTGCTAGTGAGGAGCTGTGATCCTTTGGAGGAGAAGCAGTTGTCTGGTTTTTGGAATTTTCAGCTTTTCTGCCCCAGTTTGTCCACATCTTTGTGGTTTTATCTACCTTTGGTCTTTGATGCTGGTGACCTACAGATGGGGTTTTGGTGTGGATGTCCTTTTGTTGACGTTGATTCCTTTCTGTTTGTTAGTTTTCCTTTTAGCAGTGAGGTCCCTCAGCTGCAGGTCTGGTGGAGTTTGCTGGAGGTCCACTCCAGACCTTCAAACAGGGATTTCTTGGTGTCACCTGTTCTCTCCCATGTGTTTAAAACCAGGGAGAGAATGTATATATGCTTTCTGCTTATTTTTTGTTAGTATGTTTGCTAGTATTTGTGTAAGCAAAGAAATTGAAAAAATAAGCATATTATATCAAAATATTTTAAAAAGGGGATGCTTAATACGCAAGATCTGTGTCTGCACTGCCTCAAGAGCTCTGTTCACTTCAATGCTGCATGTAAAATTCAACCCAATTTATACAAAGTAGTTGAAGCCCTGTGTTAGTTCTCTGTGCTGCAAGTCGTGATAGTAGTTTACAGAGAGAGTCTAGGTGCCCTGCATTGGCTGATCTGTGGCAAATGTACTGAGCACATGCTGCCCATTTTTGTTCAGTCCTCAGAGCAGTCAACCTCCAGCCTGCATTTCGAAGGATAGTTTTATTTCTCTTGAAGGAAAAATGCCTTTGGTTTCTGTGAGCACTCCATTCTGTCTCCCATCAGATCATCTGGAAGGTTTGTCGTCTAATCTCTGTTGGTTATGTCTTCTGTCAACCCTGTCCTGCCTGGCTTATCAGGAATCTGCAGGAGTCTGAAGAGGAGGAAGCCCCCCAGGAGTCCTGGGATGAAGATGATTCGACTCTCTCAATTTCTCCTGACATGTCTGCCTCATACCAGTCTGACAGGAGCACCTTTCACTCAGTAGAGGAACAGCAAGTCGGCTTGGCTCTTGACATAGGCAGTGAGTACTCCATTGTGAAGGTGATAAAGCTCCAGTTCATGTCCCAGGTAGACCCCATAATCTTTGGGCCTTGCGCCCCTGGTTGGGCTGAGAGTTGCCATCACTGTGGGTGGAACCTATATATCAGTGTAGATTTCAATCACTCTGGAATCAAGTCTGAAGCACAGGCATGGGGTGGGTCAGTGAGCTTTGCTCTCTTCCTAGTCTCAGCCATGCCCTTGCCACCCTGGACCGATTGGCATGACATTGAACTCAAGGCAGGTGTGGCAAACTCACACCAAGCTATGCAGCACATGTCCAGGAGTTGTCTATCAGATCAGCTCACCTGAATTAAATGTCTCTTGCCAGCGACAAAGTTCTTTATGAGTTTTGTTCCCAAAGCATGTCTGTGTGGTTCTTTACCTGCCCAAGGCCGGTGTCACCCTTGCCTACCTCTCCATGCAAGATGTGACCCAGGTTTCACTGAATTTATCCCCATTTTCTGTGTCTTTTAGTTGGCTTGTTTTAGCTCATCTGTCCATCATCTTGCTGGTATGTTTTCTAGATAAATGGCTGACTTTTCACCCACAAAAGCCATGATAGCTGATGCTTCTGCGTAGAACCAAGTCTCATTTTGACTCAAGAGCTGGTACATCGCACCCTTCCATCAAATCTCAGTGTCCACAATCTCATAAACTATGAAATCCTGGGTATTTGATGAGAGAAGCCTGAATATTGCAGTATCTCTCCTACGAGGCATTAGAACGATGTGCCTCAAATCTATTGGGAAAAACATTGCTCATTTGTGTACACAAACCTAGGACAGAGCACACTGGGAAGATCACATTCCAGAACAGGGGAATTTTGCCCAAGGCTCATGAAAGGAACCAAGTCAGTTCTCTCAAGACTTGGCCTCAGGCCTCCTGGTATATTTCTCTCAAAGTCTCCTGTTCTTACACTGAGAAGACTTATGTCCCTGAGTTAGGATTGGACAGAGGAATGTTTTTGTGTGCAAGGAAGAACTGCTTCATGTAAGACGCCCTGTCTGAATTTATTTGCAGGACATTGGTGTGATCAAGTGAAAAAGGAGGACCAAGAGGCCACAGGTCCCAGGTGAGTCTGAGAAATTGTGGACAGTTAATTTGATGTTGACACCTGGAGACGCCAAGTCCGGGGAAAACAGTACATGCTGAAAGTAATGATTTCATCTTGTCAGACAAGTCTGAATTATGTCTACTGACGTTGATTTTGGTTCTCATTACAGTAAATGTTTAGGTTTCCATTTCTTCCTATCCTTATCGTTTACTAACCTAGTGAAGTTTGACCATACCTCAAAAGCTGTATTCTCATGGTGACTGCAGGGAAGCTTGAGCACATTTTATGCAAAATTATTGAGCCCACTCTTTTCATGATCACTCTTCATTGTGTGTCCTGAGGGCACTAATATAGAGTGTTCTTTGACTCCCTCATCAGTATGTCACCTGGCCAATTCACTGAGCTCACTATCTCTCTCGCTCTCTCTCTCTCTCAATGTGTGTGTGTGTGTGTGTGTGTGTGTGTGTGTGTGTGTGTGTGTGTGTGTGTGTCTTTCTCTTTCATCCTTTTCTACCTGGCCCTGGTCTGTCCCAACCTGGAGGCAATAATTTTTTACCTCATTAGTAGATCTGTCCTTTTTCTTTTCAAACAGTTCCTTATGTTACCCATGAAATCTAGCTGGGGCTGTGTGGTTTCTGATCCCCCCTGGCTTATTCTTTACTTTTCCTACTTTTCCAGGCTCAGCAGGGAGCTGCTGGATGAGAAAGAGCCTGAAGTCTTGCAGGACTCACTGGATAGATTTTATTCAACTCCTTGTGGGTATCTTGAACTGCCTGACTTATGCCAGCCCTACAGAAGTGCCTTTTACTCACTGGAGGAACAACACCTTGGCTTGGCTTTTGACGTGGACAGTGAGTACCTTATTATGAAGGTGATAAGACTCCACCTGGTCCTCCAGATAGGGGTGATATTCCTGTTCCAAGTGGCCCTTACTGACCCGAGAGATGTCATTGCCGCAGGCAGGACCTGTGGGCGCATAGAGGTTGTAATGAAACTGTAGTTTCAGTTGGAAGCCCAGACATGAAATGGGTCAGTGCGCATGGCTCTATTCCTAGTCTCCAGCCATGCCTGTGGCAACCTGAGCCCACTCTCAGCACACTGGACCCAGGCAGATGTAAAAAATTCACAGAACAATGATTTGGACTCAAGGGTTTGTATATTTCCTCCTTCATTCTAATTTCAGTGTCTTGTAACCATGAATGAGCTGGGCATTTGATGAGACAGGGCTGAATACTGCAGTTTTCCTCCTAGAAATCATCTGGGGCATTTTCTTTGAATTGATGGGAACAATAAGGCATAACTGTTTGCACAAACTTGGGATAAATGATTTTGGGATAACTGTCTACCAGAATAGGGACATTTCACCCTTGGTTCTGAGATGCAAACCAAAGAATCTCTATTGACTGGCTTTGAGGCCTCCTGAAGTATATCTCACATTGTCCTGTTCTCATGCTGAGGAGCCTGAGGTCCCTGTGTGGGGATTAGACAGTGGACTGTTATGGATGTAGGTGAATTGGCTTATTTTGTCTGTCCCTGTCTGAATTTATTGCAGGAATTAAAAAGGACCAAGAAGAGGAAGAAGACCAAGGCCCACCATGCCCCAGGTAAGTCTGAGCAATTGTCAACAGCTAATTCCGTGTTGACACCTGGAGACTCCTGGTTCAGGGAAAGCAGAGCAGGCCGACATTATCGATTACATCTTTTCAACCGAGCCTGAATTATTCCTACTCACATTGCTGTTGGTTTTCATTGCAGTAGATATTTAGGTTTCCGTTTCTTCCTCCCCTTATCATTTACTAACCTACCGTAGGTCGACCATACTTCAAAAGCTGTATCCTCATGGTGACTGCACGGAAACTGGAGCACATTTTATGGAAAATTATTGAGCACAGTCTTTTCATGATCACTGTATGCTGTGTGTCCTGAGGGCACTAACTCAGAGTGTCCTGTACTCCTTCATCAGTGTGTCACCTGGACAACTCACTAAGCTCTCTCTCTCTCTGCCTCTGTCTCTTTGTCTCTCTGCCTGTCTTTCTGTTTCATTCTTTTCTATTTGGCCCTGTTCCATCCCAACTGAAGGCAATAATTTGTTACCTCATTAATGGATGTATCCTTTTTCTTTTTTAACCACTTCCTTGTGCTCCCCATGAAATCCAGTTGGGGCTCTGCTGTGTCTGATTTCCCCTGGCTTATTCTTTACATTTTCTACTTTTCCAGGCTCAGTAGAGAGCTGCTGGAGGTAGTAGAGCCTGAGGACTTGCAGGACTCACTGGAGAGATGTTATTCGACTCCTTCTAGTTATCTAGAACTGCCTGATTCATGCCAGCCCTACGGAAGTTGCTTTTACTCATTGGAGGAACAACACATTGGCTTTTCTCTTGACGTGGATGGTGAGTACCTTTCTATGAAGGTGATAAGGATCCACTGAGTTTTCCATATAGAGATCATATTCCTGCTCCAAGAGGCCGTTACTGAGCTGAGAGATGTCATTGCTGCACTGAAGACCTATAGGCACATGTAGGTTGAATGAAACTCTAGTTCTAACTGGAAGCCCAAACATGGGATGGGTGAGTGAGCGTGGCTCTCTTCCTAGTCTCAGGCCATACCTGTGGCACTCTGATTCTACTCTCAAGGCACTGGACCTGGGCAGATGGGACAAATTCAGAGAACTATGATTTTGACTCAAGGGTTTGTAGATTTCCTTTCTCACTCTCATTTCAGTGTCTAAAATCCTCACAACCATGAACGATCTGAGTATTTGATGAGACAGGGCTGAATATTGTGGGTTTTCTCCTAGAAATCATTTGAGGGCATTTGCTTTAAATTGATTGGAAAAATATGGCATAACCATTTGCAGAAACTTGGGACAAATGGTATTGGGATAATGATCTACCAGAATAGGAACACTTTACCCTTAGTTTCTGGGACAAAAACCAAGGAATCTCTATCATGACCAGCCTTCAGGCCTCCTGAAATATATCTCTCACAGTGTCCTATTCTTATGCCGAGGAGCCTGAGGTCCGTGTGTGAGGATTAGGCAGTGGAATGTTATGTGTGTAGGGGAATCAGCTTAATGTGTCTGTCCATGTCTGAATTTATTGCAGAAATTGAAAAGTACCAAGAAGGGGAAGAAGATCAAAACCTACCATGCCCCAGGTAACTTTCAGCAATTGTGGTCGCTTAATTCTGTGTTAACACCTGGAGACAACAGATCCAGGGAAAACACTGTGTTTGATTTCATGTTTTCAATGAAGGCTGAATTACTCCTACTGACATTGCTATTGGTTTTCATTGCAGTAGACGTTTAGGTTTCCATTTCTTCCTCCCCTTATCATTTACTAATATACCATAGGTTGACCATACCTCAGAATTTGTACCCTTATGGCGACTGCATGGAATTTTAAGCACACTTGATGGAAAACTATTGAGCTCACTCTTCTCATGATCACTGTTTGCTGTGTGTCAAGAGGGCACTAACTCAGAGTGTCCTTTTACTCCCTTATCAGTGTGTCGCCTGGCCAATTCACTGAGCTAACTTTCTCTCTCTCTCTGTCTCTCTCTGTCTCTGTCTCTGTCTCTCTCTCTGTCTCTGTCTTTCTCTTTCACTGTTTTCTACCTGACTCTGTTCTATCCCAACATAAAGGCAATAATATTTTTACCTCATTAATGGATCTATGCTTTTCCTTTTTTAACCACTTCCTTATGTTACCCCTGAAATCTAGTTGGGGCTCTGTGGTGTCTGATTTTCCCTGGCTGCTTCTTTAGTTTTGTCTCCTTTTCCAGGCTCGATGGGGTGCTGATGGAAGCAGAAGAGCCTGAAGTCTTGCAGGACTCACTGGATAGATGTTATTCGACTACTTCAACTTACTTTGAACTACATGCCTCATTCCAGCACTACAGAAGTGCCTTTTACTCATTTGATGAACAACACATCAGCTTGGCCCTTGACATGGACAATAGGTTTTTTACTTTGACGGTGATAAGGCACCACCTGGTCTTCCAGATGGGAGTCATATTCCCACACTAAGTAGCCCTTACTAAGCTGAGAGATGTCATTGCTGCAGGCAGGACCTATAGGCACATGTAGGTTTGAATGAAACTGTAGTTCCCTTTGGAAGCCCAGACATAGGATGGGAAAGTGGGCGTGGCTCTATTCCTATTCTGAGACCATGCCAGTGGCCACCTGTGCTCAGTCTGAAGACATTGGACCCAAGTTAGCTGTGACACGTTCACATGACTATGTAGCACATGCCGGGAGTGATCTGCCAGACATTCTAATTTGAACCAGATATCTCTGGGTAGCTACAAAATTCCTCAGGGATTTCATTTTGCAGGCATGTCTCTGAGCTTCTATACCTGCTCAAGGTCAGTGTCATCTTTGTGTTTAGCTCATCCTAAGGTGTTACCCTGGTTTCAATGAACCTAACCCCATTCTTTGTATCATCAGCGTTGGTTTGTTTTAGCTGATCCATCTGTAACACAGGGGGGATCCTTGGCTGAGGATTGTATTTCAGAACCACTGACTGCTCTTGACAATTGTTACCCCACTAGGCTCCTTTGAGTAGAGAAGCCATAGTCCTTCAGCCTCCAATTGATATCAATACTTAGGAAGACCACAGCTAGATGGACAAACAGCATTGAGAGGCCTTAGCCCTGCTCCTTTCAATTCCATCCTATAAAGAACAGGAGTCAGGAGCCGCTGGCAAGAGACAGCATGTCACCCGGGACTCTGCCAGTGCAGAATATGAACAATGCCATGTTCTTGCAGAAAACACTTAGCCTGAGTTTCATAGGAGGTAATCACCAGACAACTGCAGAATGTAGAACGCTGAGCAGGACAACTGACCTGTCTCCTTCACACAGTCCACGTCACCACGAATCACACAACAGAAAGGAGGAGGGATATTTTGGGTTCAAAAAAAGTAAATGATAATGTATCTACATTTCTTTACTTATTTTGAACCCCAAATATTTCCTCATCTTTTTGTTGTTGTCATTGATTGTGGTGACATGGACTTGTTTGCAGAGGACAGGTCAGCTGTCTGGCTCAATGGTCTACATTCTGAAGTTGTCTGAAAATGTCTTCATGATTAAATTCAGCCTAAACGTTTTGTCAAGTACACTGCAGAGTCAATACTGTGAGTTTCCAACCTCAGCCCATCTGTGGGCAGAGAAGGTCTAGTTTGTCTATCAGCATTATCATGATATCAGGACTGGTTATTTGGTTAAGGAGGGGTCTAGGAGATCTATCCCTTTTAGAGACACCTTACTTATAATGAAGTATTTGGGAGAGTGGTTTTTAAAAGTATAAACGTCCTGTATTCCAATGATCATCCTCTAAACATTTTATCATTTATTAATCATCCCTGCCTGTGTCTATTCTTATATTCATATCTCTACACTGGAAATGTTCTGTCTCAATTTTTACTGGGCCTTTGTTTTTGCTAGTGTCTATTGTTCAAAAAAAACATTCTCTGCCTGAGTTTTAATTTTCCTCCAAAGTCATTTTAATCTATACGATTAAAAACTTTTGCCTATCACTCTGGACTGTTGGATTGTTTTTTACATTCAGTGTTATAATCTTTTGTTATGCTGGTTGGTTTTGGTGGGTACTGATGCGAATTAATAAAAACATTTTCATTTCCCTGTTTATTTTCTAATCTCTCCCACATTGTAGGCTATGTTTACCATATGAAGCAGAATGTATTTACTCCATTTCTTGGTTCTAGTTATTTATATTCTTTGTGAGAGTGTGTGTGTGTGTGTCTGTGTGTGCCTCTGGCATTTAGGAAGGGTTGTGTAGCTCATGTTTGATATTGACTAAAAATGTTTCACAGTTTTCCCCCCTTTGAACTAGACACACTTCTAATATTTGGTTTATACGTTTTAAATTATGACTTTCAACGTCAAATATTTCCATATGACAGTCAATTACATGATGTGTTTTCTTTTTCCTACCTCCTTTACCGGCCACTTCTCATAATAGTATTTGAACCTAAACATATAGCAGTGACACTCTGTGGTTGTCATCTTGCCCGCACCTTGGTTTTTGGTTTAGATCCACAATTAAATATATTAATGCTCATGAGCTGTTCAAAAGTGAATGTCACAGTCATCACTTGCTGAGTGGTACTCATCCTCAACAGAGTCCTCATGAGGGAGTCAGGTCTCGCTGAGTTTAGCATGTTTAATCTTCCTCACGGTCTTGATACATGGATCGCATTAGTGGATATAAGGTGCTTGCCCAAAATGGTTTTTCTTGCGTTTTTAGGAGATATTGTCTTCCTTGCGGGACATACATGGTGTATGTTCTCGTTGTGGGATTCTATTCTGTTCTACCAGGACCTTTAATTTCTGCCAGTTACTTCATTTGTTTGTTCTCTTCACCATGAGTCTCCAGAGGATGCTTCCTTTGTCCATGCCTCCCCATCTCACAGCAATTCTGCATTTCCAAGACTGGCACCTCTGGTCCCCTGCACGGTGAAGCCCTTTCCTTTCAATTCCCCAGTAGCCAGTGCTCTAATCCAGCAGGTCTCAGGCATGATCTGTGTTTCTCCACATGCTCTTTCTGAGGAGAGTTTTACCTGTGTTCTGTCATGAACAGGCCCTCCCTGCTGTCCTGGCCTCGATTTGCATAGTGTTTCCTGCTCCCTCTGCCCTTGTGTGGCTCCCAGACCCAGTTAAAGAAAATCACCTGAGGGCCACAGTGTTCCCTAGCCCTGGTGTTTAGGGGCAGGGTTATGGGTGGGATTTTTGACTCTCTAAGTTAACCCCTAGGGCTTTGAAGTGTCTGTTGAGAAATTCAGCTGTTATCATCCTAGGTGGACTTGCTGTCTCCTATCCTCCTACTTCAAATGCAGAACTTCAATCGTGTACGAAAGAAGACTAAGTCATATAAAAGAACACACCCTTATTCACTGGCTGGCTTCACCGATCATCTCATGGCTGAACTTTTAAAAATACACTCTTAGCCACATACCTATGAAATGTATAAGCGTGTGTATACATATGTGAATTTGCTTCTGAGATTATGGAGGCTGAAATTCCCAAGATGGAAGGAAAGCTGGATACCCAGGAAAGCATTTGTTTCCCATTAGGCCTCTTAATTCTCTCCTGGCCTTTGATTGATCGCATGAGTCCCCCCCTCCCCGTTAAGGGGAGCAATCTGCTTCACTTGGTCTGCCCATCCCGATGTTAATCATATGTGAAACACTCTCTGGAGCACAACCAGAATCACATTTGGCCGAATGTCCCTGTACCCTGGTGCTCGGTCACAGTGACACGTGCAAGTAACTACCACACTTGCCCTTTGTCACATTTGTCATTTCCCCTGTTTCTCTCCCAATCTGCAGCTCATTCTCTTAATACTGTCTTGTGTTGAGCAAAAACTTTTAATTTTTATAAAGTTGAATTTATGAACGTTTTCTTTCATGGTTTGTGTTTATTGATAACAAAGAACACTTTGCCTAACTGTGTCATGAAGATTTTGTCTTATATTTTCTGCTATACTTTTTCTAGTTTTATAGTTCATATTTAGTTGCATAATCCATTTGGAGTTAGTTTTTGAGTCAGTATTGAGGTTCAGGTGAATCTTTTTCCTTTGGGGATATGCATGTCCAGTTGTTTCTACACAACCCTTTGTTGACAAGAGAATGCATTCTCCACTGAATCATGTCTGGACCTTTGTCAATCCATTGGGTGGTCGAGACTGGTCTGAGGGCTGTCCTGGTGTTTGGACAGAGAGACAGGGCATGAAGTAGGGTTGTTCTTATGGGAAAAATTAAGGAAGGCACATTTTTCTATGAGGCATAGGAAGCCCCAAGCACAATTGGGGTACCCTCTACCAGCATGTTGTAGCACACTCATCTCTGCTGTCTCTACCTCTCCTGTTGCAAAGGCTTGGGTGTGCATAGACACTGAGGTCAGGCAGTGTCTTTGGGCACTTTTGAGCATTGACACCGAAGCTCCAGCATCAAATCTTAGAATATCAAGCAGCCGGGTGGATCACCTGAGGTCAAGAGTTCTCGACCAGCCTGACTAGCATGGTGAAGCCCCGTCTCTACTAAACACAAAAAAATGAGCTGGGCATGGTGGTGCATGCCTGTAATCTGAGCTACTTGGGAGGCTGAGACAGGAGAATGGCTTGTGTACCTGGGAGGCGGAGGTTGCAGTGAGCTGAGATCACACAATTGCACTCCAGCCTGGGCAACGAGAGTGAAACTCCATCCCCAAAAAAATAAATAAATAAAAATAAAAGAATATCAAGCAGCCAAAGAAGCAGGAAAACATGACACGTAATGAAGAATCTAATAATCTAGTTGAAATTGACAAACACGTTGGAAATAGAAGAAAAGGACATTAGAGCAATAATTGTATTTTAGTTAAATGGAGAGGTTGAAGATTTTTTAAATATCAAATTCTGTAGATAAAAACTATGACTTACAGTCTGAAATGGAAGAAGGCACTGGATTAAACATTGCAGAAGAGAAGATTATTGAACTAGAAGGAATAGAAGTTGAAACTAACATAAATGAAACACACATTGACAAATGACTTGAAAACATAAAAAGACCATCAGCATAAAAACTTTAAACACCCTAGTATAGGGCTAAATGGAATCCCTGAAGGGCAGGTAGTGGAGAAGAGAGACAAAGATATTTAAAACATACTGGATGAAAGATTTAGAAGCTCCATGGAAACCATCAACTTCAAATATTACAGAAATATGATTATCCTAAGAACAAGAAACATGCAGAAAACTTCACCAAGGAACACCTTAATCAAATCCACCCAAAACCAGTGATAAAAAGGAAATCCTAAAAGTAATAAAAGGGAAAAGAACATGTTACATACAGAGCACTAAATGTAAGGATGGCATTAGATTTCTCATAGGAAACTTTACAAACAAGAAGTTTGCAATAAAGTACTTAAAAAAAGAAAACCTGTCACCTACAATTCTACACCTGGCCAAATTATCTTTCAAAAATAAACATGAGAAAAAATATTTTTGAACAGAGAACAAAATGATCTCAATTTGCAGATGGTGTGATCCTATATATAGAATATCCCAAATAATACATACAAATGCAAACACACATACTTGCACACAGACACCAGACACACACACACATACACACACACACACTATCAGAGTTAATAAGTGAATTCAGCAAACTTTCAGCAAACAATCCGTTGTGATGGCAATGAACAATCTGAGAAGAAAACGGACACAATGATTTCATTTATAATAGCACCCGTAAGAATCATATGCCTGGGAATAAATTTGTTCAAGAAGGTGCAGTACTTGTACACAGACAACCACAGAACATTGCTCGAGGAGACTAAGGAAGACCGAAATCAATGGAAAGACATCTTGTGTCCATGGGTTGGAAGTTGTAACATGGTTAAGAGAAAAACACAACTCAAAGCAATCCACAGACTCAACACAATCCTATCAAAAAGTGGCCTTTTTTACAGGAATACCTAAGAAGAACTTCATATTCCTAAAAAATAGCAAGTGTCCCCCCAAAACAAAAGCAATCTTGAAATGCAAGAAGGAATATTCTCTGTTCCAAAGGTCTTTAACTGCTCTCAGCAGTACTTGGTAGTCTTCAATATATAGGCTTTCACACCTTTTTTTTTTCTTCTTTTGTTTCTAGACACGATCTCACTCTTTCACTCAGGCTGGAGTACAGTGGCAAGATCACAGCTCACTGCACCATGGAATTCTCAGGCTGATGACATCCTAGGGCCTCATCCACTGAGTACCTGGGACTACAGGCTCACACCACCACACCCGGATAATTTTTCTGATTTTCAGTAGAGATGAGGTCTCACTATGTTGCCTAGGCTAGTTTCAAGCTTCTGAGCTCAAGCGACCCTCCTGCCATGGCCTTCCTAAGTGCTAGATTTGAAGCTGAGCCTGGCTGGCTTTCACATCTTTGCTATGTAGTTTATATTTCTTGATACTATGGCGAGCCTGGCTGGCTTTCACATCTTTGCTATGTAGTTGATATTTCTTGGTGTTATTGTAAATGTTTATGAAAGGAATCTTTTAAAAATTTTGTATTAAAATTATATATTTAAGGAATTACATATATTATATATATTTAAGGAATACAACCTGAGGACTACATATACATATACACATACATATACACATACACATACATATACATATACATATACATATACATATACATATACATATACATAATGAACAAATGCCCACTAGGTGAGGGGCTGCCTTGTGAGCAAACCCAAGGTCCTTGGCTCACAAAGCCTTGTCTAGAATGATGGAGGGATCAGCAAGGTGGACACACAGCAGGTTCTGTCTTTAGTGTGGGCACCTGCCCACTCGGGTCTCTGGCAATCCTGACCAGGCTTCATGATGGGTGAAGTGAGCTAGGAATAGGAAAGTGGATGACCTGAGATCCAGAGACTGCAGTTGTCACCTGGGACCTGGCATGTGCGTGGAGGAGTCTCCCACTGATTTGGCCCTGGGTCAATGCCCAAACATGCACAAGGACAGGACTCTTGGCCTCAACGTTTTAGGAGCCCCCAGTCTTCTGAAGAGGGTTTGTGGTGGGGAAGAATGTTCAGCAAAACAGAAGAGTAATGGGTACTCTAGCTTGGCAACAGAGAATACTTCCTTGTGCTGCTAAATGACAATATTTGACAATTATGGATGACACAATTGAGCAACAGCTTTCACTGTTTAACAAGCAGTGTCTCTGGAACACTAGGTTAGTGCTGTCAGAAGTTGACTGAAAAGTCAGTGGTTTGAGCCCAGCCAGTCGCATTCATGTTTCTAGCTGATGTGGTCTTCCCTCTGAAGAGTCTCTTCCTTGACCAAATATATCTTAAAGCTTCTCTTCTTCTTGTCTCTTGTCTATTTTCCAAGGTGCCTCTTTGTTGCTTGGGGCAAAAAAAGTCCATTATGAATCCACACCCAGCAAACATCTACCCTCACTTATCCCAGTTTTTAGGGTTTTGAGTTTGTTTATTTGTTTGTTTGCTTTCTCAGCTTCTCGTATTTGGAATACTGGAAATTCTTAAAGTGGAGAACGACAGAACCTGAATCACACCTATGGTGAAGCCACAGGCTCTGGGTGAAAAACCTAATCTGCCAGGGTTTGAAGTTAAACACATTAATTTTCTGTGCTTCCATTTCTATCTGTCCAATGGGCTAAATCAGAACACTTAGTTTGTCCAATATTTAAACGAGCAGTGCAGGAAAAGCATGGAGCCAATGCCTGTCACATAGTAATTGATCAACACGCATGAGCTCCTATCAGTGTCACGGCCTCCAGCATTTCCATCAGGCTTTGATCTTTGAAAAGTCCTTCCTGATATGAATGGGTCATTCTTCAAACCTTCTCTAACCGATGGCCGTGAAATTTCTCCAATGTGTATTATTACAAATACAACTGCAGGGACCAGACTGACACAGGTATCTGTCGTGCATCCCTTGTCTATTTCTCCATGGATACCTGGAGACGGAATTGTCGGACCAAAGTATACATTTCTGATTTTGCTAATTTCTATCCAAATTACTGTGAAAAGAAGCTATAACAAGTCATACTTTTATTATTTTATGAGAATTCTTTTTTTCTGCATCTCTGGCCAAAACTGGGAAGTACTTGCCTACCATTTCCTCTGAACTTACTTTTGCCAACATTTCTGTAGTCACACAGTGGGACCACATTGCATGCATCACATCAAACTCAAATCCTTAAATGAAAAGAGGGATTAACATGACTATATAAATATTTATATTCAAAATACAAAGAATGCAAATATATATGCATATACAAATACATATATACACACATACATATATGGGAAAGGAATTTTTTTATTTGGATACTTTATCAAAGTTATATAGACTTGAAAATTTGTTTAGTAAAACAGCAGTCCCCTTGTGTACTCCCAGAATCTCATCACATAGAAGCAAGTATTTAGTTATTTATCTCCTTATGTCTAAATGGATATTATTACTTTTTGATTTTCAAGTTTAGGGCTATATCTCCTTCACATACTTGCTCATCACCACCACCCCCAAACATGCCTCTCACTACCTTACCCTCTAGCATGTTTGTGTCCTAGTTTGAAGACTAACTACTACATTATTATAACTTGTATATGTTATTCAGAGTTCAGTCACATTGGATATACATAGCGGGAATGAAAGGCCAGTATCTTCAGGGACTCTCTCTCAAGTGGATAAGCTTCAGAGATTTTTGTAATCTTTGGTCACCCTCCCCATCTTTTTCCTATTCTGGGTAAGTACTGGATCTGATGGGCCCAGCTCAGGTCAGGCACTCTCTCCTTGAGCAGGGGAGAGCAGGACATCTTCATGTGTAGTACCAAGAAGATGCTGTCCAAAGAGGGACAGGTAGTTCTAAGACAGAAAAGTCAACCTGGGATATGGGTAGGGAAAATGAGGACATGAAAAGAAACCATGTCTGTTCTGTGAGGGGAGCATGCAGTAGAGGGTGGATTCAGAGTGGGAGGGGAGAGTTTTGAGAGATATGGGCCATGGATAGTCTTCTGTGGGCTGAAGCCATGCAGGACTGTTGGGGTCTCTCAGGGGCAGGGAGCTGAGGAGAATCTGCCCTCCCCAACCTGGGAGACTGGAGAGGGGACTGTCCTGGTCATCAGACAGAAATGGGGTCTGGGCCAGGGCAGTTCTGGTGGGAAAGAAAGAACAGGACAACTTCTCCTTAGGTAAGATCCTGAGTTCAGGTCTTGGTAGGGAGGGAGGTTACCTTGGGCACTGGCCACTGAAGGTGGTTGGCCAGATGAGCGCACTGAAATGTATGTGCTATAAACTTGTAGTTCTAGTAAAAGAATGACTGCAGTAAAGGGTCTTTAGGAAGAGGAGGTGGAAGACCTGATTTGGGTTGGGGGTTCCAAGAAGAATGTCTGCTTTGCTGTGCAGAAGCCTTCTGCATAAGCTGCCAGGTCCCCTTGCTCAGTCTCCCGGCCAGACCCCCAGAGTCCCTGCCCTGTGCACCCTGGAAGTACACAGTGAGTTCAGCCAAGGCATCTCCAGCCAGGACTCATCCCTGGGCATTTCTGTGGCCTTGGGTGCCCTGGTCTTCTCCAGGCCCTGTCTTGCCGGCCATCATCCTGCAAGGGAATGGGGGAAGGAGGCTACTGGACAGTTGACTCTGAGTGGCTCCACAGGGTCCTGACTTAGCTCCTAGTCACTTGCAAACCTATATACCCCCATCTCATCCCCCAGACAATGAAAAGAAACTTTGCCAGGACTCATGCCAGACAAATAGGATGGGACCGTTCCATAGAGCCAAGTTCTTAGGACATCAATAAGAGATGGAAACCACCTGCTGGAAGGTGCCACAGTGGGGACATTGGGGGCAGAGGGCAGTCACTGAACTGTCTCCCCTTCCCTCCTTCTCTCCTCCCTCCTGTCTGCTCTTTCCCCTCTATCCCCTGCATTCCTCAGGTACCTTCCATGGGCCCTCACCCCTCCTTTTCAGAGGCTCCAAAGTGAGCCCTCAAAATACTTGGTAACCTTGGGCATTTCCAAAACTGGAGAGATTTGGCCACATCATTTTTAGGAGCTAGGAAGGTCCTCCAGAGCTCTTGCCTAAATTTTTCTGCTGATGAGAAGAGAACAAAAGAGTTTCCATCTGATCTGGTCCTAAGGCAACTGCTCCTTGGAGCAGAGTCTGGGCAGGAAGAAGGGGGTTGCCCAGGGCCCCAGACTTGCCCCTCCCAGCTGCTCTGCTCCTCTCCCCTTCACTGCGGGAGAGCTGGCCAGGGATCGGGAACCTCTGTTCTCCACAGTTGCTGGGGTCCCAGACCCAAATCTAAATATTGGCTGATTTAGGAGGCTAAGGGAGGCAATTCCCTGGAGACAGGTGTCAGGACTTGGAACAACAGCAGCATCTAGTTGCCGTCCACAGAGACCCCAAGGACATGAACCCACTGGTAGCCGGTTGGAGGGGATCCCATGACAACAAAATGAAATGTGCGCATTAGAACTGGAGCCAAGACCAGCAGCTGAAAAACTGCGCCGTCCTAAGGGATGAAGGAATTAGGGAATCCTGGAAGTAAAGTTTTCCATATAGGTCATTTCTTCCAAAGAGACACAGGGCAATGGCCCAATGATGTGAATAAAAGAGAACTTGGGGTCTAAGATTGAGGGGAGGCAGCCTTTTCAGTGGAGGAGACCTGTCACCTGGAGGCCCAGGGTCACAGTGAGAGGAGAAGGGTCTTGCTGGGTCGCTGGGTCCGGGACTCCAATTGCACACAGCCAGTGGCCTGGACGGTCTGTGAACATGACTGGGGCAATTTCCCCCATTCCGCTTAGGGAGCAATAGGAACATCACTGGCATTATTCAGAAAGGTCCTACTGAGACTTGAACGCTGATCACTGTACTCAGAGTCCAAAGCGCTCACCATTACATCATGGAACCTCACAATAGCTCATAACTGGAGGGCACTGAGTTCATATAGCAGCCATAGTTCCCACGCACCTATGTTCATGCATTTCCTCTGATCCCTCGAGCAACACCAAGGAAGGTGGACCTGGGAGGGAGGAGTCGTCCTCCTTCTTTCTCTGCCCTCTCCTTTGATCAACTTTTACCATTTCATTTGCACCTTGGAAAATGAGGCAAAATCCAGTTTGGGCTTAGGGCCAGAGAAGAGCCCTTGAGGCCTCCCTCATGGTAAACATACTCTCTCAGTTTACCAGCGTTTCCTGTACCAAGGGGAAATTTCTGCACACAGTAATGTTATACTCTTTTTGCCTTCCCTCTTTTCCCTTTGCCCAGGGAAGCCAGATGATTGTCAGAACAGGACTTGGGACTTCCTGGGTGCTTCGCCCCCTTCCTCCATGTAATCAATAATAGCTGACACCCAGCAAGTGGGATTGGGAGGCAGGGACGCTTTCATTTTCTTTTTCATATACTTTTACGCATTTGCTTGGTTGGTTTTGGCAAGATTTTCTCACTGGAAATGGAGGTTTGTTGGATTGAAAATAAAAAGTAATCAGCCATGTTTTACATTCAACATTTATTGAACCCCTGCTGATAAAGCACTTGCCAGCTTCAATGGGGCTGCTAGAGATGAGAGTACACAATCCCTGACTTACAGATATCTTGTCCCAACTAAAGCCTAGGTTATCTGAAGGGGAGATTATCAATGGCAAATGCAGGCTCCTCCTGTGGAAAGAAATTCTGCTTCCTGGAGCTGGTGGTCTCTTCTCCCACCAGTTCAAAGAAGCTTCTCTTGCACTGTGGATCTGCCCTCCCTGCCCCAAAAGGTTAGGGTATGTGCCATTGAGGCTGAGGGCATACGTGGGAAATTCAGGCATTCTGTAACACCTGCTGTCTCTTCCCAAGCAAGTGAATCCTTGGTGAAGCAGGACAGCAAGCAGGTCCAGGTGGACCTCCAGGACCTGGGCTATGAGACTTGTGGCCGAAGCAAGAATGAGGCTGAATGGGAGGAAACCACCAGTCCCAGTAAGAGCACAAGGTGTGGGGCTCACCTTCCCTCCCTGGAGTCAGCTGTCACATTAGGGTGCTGTTGGCCAATTCCACACCTGACAAGTAGTGGGGAAGAGGAGGACAGGAGGTTAATAGGAGAACTCTTACCCAGGATGAGACTGAGTATAAGTTTGAATTTCTACAATTAGTTTGTGGCATATTGCTAATAATAATAACAGTAATATGAAGTTCTATCCAACTGACTATTATAGAAATACTAAGGCCTACTTAGAGACCACATGAGGTTTTGGAAACATGCAAACCATAAATTAAAAATAATTTTGTTTTGCATTATAAAAGGACTACAACTATAGGGCCACCCACCACATTGAAAACCAGAAGAGAAGAAAAACACAGTCTCTCTCATTCTTGAGGAAGTGTAGTGTGGCAGTTAAGAGAAAAGATCCTGGGGCCAGACTGGTTGGCTCAAATCCCAATTTGTAAACTTTCCTATGCCCCAGTTTTTTCAAATGTTAAAATAGTAATAAAGGAACGACCTACCCCATCAGGTACTAATGTCAATTAAATGAGTAAATTCTTATAAAATGTTTTAGAACAGTGCCTGGCATTGGGTAAAATGCCGTGAATTAGTTGTGATTCTGACTACCACTGCCCTAATACACTGGTGTTAACATGCTGACATCTTTATTTGAAGTCTTATTTTCCTATGCCTATTTTTCACACAGTTGTAACCCAATAAACTTTTAAATTATACTAAAATTTAGAGAGCATTAAACTAGCAGCATGCAGGAATAGCTTGTCCTACATTCTTATGGCCATTGTAACTAGATAAGGCCATGTTAGTGTCTTGAGAAACATCAGTGTGTGTGAAATGGACACAGGACGTTGGAGGATTTGAATTGTGGCTCTGTCATGTGCTGGTTTGAGTGATCTAGAACAAGCTAGTTTACCGCCTCTCTTTACGTTTTGGTTTCCCCAGTCAGTAAAATAGAAAGTGGTGAAACCTAACTCGTGGGTATAAGGAGGACAAGAAATACTGTATTCGAATGCCTAGCACAGTGTCAGGGTTGAATAAAGTACTACCTCACCTTTTTCCCTAGTAATTATTGTCCTCATGACCAAACCTGCCTCTTCTCAAAGGCAGTGGCCACAATGGCACATCCAACTTTTATTTAGGAAGACATCTTTGTCTTTTTTCAGAGTGTGAGGGGCACAACAGCCTCAAGGAAATGGTCCTGATGGAGGGGCTGTGCTCTGAGCAGGGGCGCTGGGGCTCAATGCTGGCTAGTTCCTCTGAGAGGAAGCCCTTGCAGAACCAGCTAGGGAAGCAGGAAGAGTTCCAGGTATATGGAAAGTCAGAAAACATCTCAGTCCTATGAAAGGACATCAAACATCTGAAGGCCAGCTGCAGAATGCCAACAAGGTCATTCAAAACCTCAAGAGCTGGGTCTGGACCCTCTCGGTTACAAGTGATTATTTGTCTAGTCTGGAAAGACCCTGGAAGCTGGGAGCTGTTAACACCCTGGAGGGGTCTTCACCTCATAGTGTCACTGATGAGGATGAGGTATGGCTGTCTGATGGCACTGGAGCTTTCTACTCTCCAGGACTTGAGGCCAAAAAGGATCTGGAGAGTCTCATCCAGAGAGTATCCCAGCTGGAGGCCCAGCTCCCAAAAAATCGACTAAAAGGGAAGCTGGCTGAGCAGCTGAAATCAGCCTCATGGCCTGGGTAAGGATGGCACTGTTTGGACACTGTCTGGATTGAAAATGTGTAAGTTTGTGCTTGGTGTAGGGTAGCTCAGGCAGTTGGAAGAAAGAACATGTCTGGGTATTCACAAGGACACTGATTTAAATGGTAGATATAGGTCTGTGGAAAAGACAGGTAGGCAAGCAGGAGAGCATAGGATGATGCCCCAGTATCTGGGAGATACCAGGTCTCAGGGATTTCCTCTTAGAGATATATTAGTAAAACAATAGTACATTAATAGTATAGTATAGTAGTAATACTGGAATCAGACTGCCTAGCTCTGATGCTTATACCCATGCAACCTTCTTAACCTTTCTGAGCCTTTGTCCTTACCCATTAAATGAGATGATAAGAGAACCCATCTCAAAGGGTGGATATTAGGTTTAAATGACTTAATACAAGTGCTGGTCAGGTACGGTGGCTCATGCCTGTAATCCCAGCAGTTTGGGAGGCCAAGGCAGGCGCAACACGTGAGGTCAGGAGTTCAAGACCAGGCTACCCAACATGGTGAAACCCTGTCTCTACTAAAAATACAAAAATTAGCTAGGCATGGTGGTGCTTGCCTGTAATCCCAACTACTCAGGAGGCTGAGGCAGGAGAATCGCTTGAACCTGGGAGGTGGAGGTTGCAGTGAGCCGAGATGGTACCACTGTACTACAGCCTGGGTGACAGAGCAAGATTCTGTCTCAAAAAAAAACAAAAAAAAAAAGTACAAGTGCTTAGAATAGTGCCTAGCATATATTAAGCTCTCAATGCTATTTGCCATAGTTATAAGTGTTATTGATACTTTGTGTTGAAAACACAGACATTCATCTTGATATGTGTCCTGGTTATCTATTGCTAAGTAATAACCACTCTGAAACTTAGTAACTTCAAGCAATACTTTATTCTGCTTTATGGTTCTGTGGTTTGACTGGGCTCAGCTGGGTGGCTGTCACTTAGGGTCTCTTGTTTTGGGTCCCATCGGTTGATGGCATGAGAGTTTATGTGATGGGCATGATTGCAAAATACAGTCAGCCACAGTATCACAACATAGAAGAAATTCAGGCATCAGGTGGTGGTTAAAACAGAAGACATGAAAGGTCCTGTCTAGACTTAGGATGAAATGATTCTAATTATTCATTGAGTATCTGCTGTGAATCTCTGTGATATTGGTGCTGTAAGGGATGTGAAATGCAGAACTATCTTCATTCTCACAGACCTTATGATTTATCTAGGGACATATAATTAACATATATACAACAGTTGAAGAACAGTAGCATGGTAAATTTTTGGTTTTGTTTTGTTTTGATACAGAGTCTCGCTCTGTCACCCAGGCTGGAATGCAGTGGTGCCATCTCGGCTCACTGCAACCCCTACCTCCCAGGTTCAAGAAATGTTCCTGCCTCAGCCTCCCAAGTAGCTGGGATTACAGGCATGGGCCACCATGCCCAGCTAATTTTTTTGTGTGTTTTTAGTAGAGGAGGGGTTTCACCATATTGGCCAGGCTGGTCTCGAGCTCCTGACCTTGTGATCTGCCTGCCTCAGCCTCCCAAAGCGCTGGGATTACAGGCGTGAGCCACCACGCCCGGCCCATACTAAATTGTTTAGTGCAATACTTTATCAGGGAAGAATTTACTCTTAAATACCTCCTATGGCTTGTGTGCCAGAATTCAGTCTGGGGGAGTTTCTTAGAGATGTTCTCACAGAAATCTCTACAGAAGCCCCCATAACTTATCATCCACCCTTTCCTCTTCTGTCCTGCATTAGGAAATATGATTCCCTGATTTAGGATCAGGCCCGGGGAACTGTCTTACCTATGGCAAAAAATACAAGAAGGGAGAGGTATTTGTTATCTTCTCACCCAGCATGCAAAAGATACAGTAAAATCTTTTGAGGATCTCCTAAGGAGCAATGACATTGACTACTACCTGGGACAGAGCTTCCGGGAGCAACTCGCCCAGGGAAGGCAGCTGACAGAGACGCTCACCAGCAAACTCAGCACCGGTAAGTTGGCCACAGGACTTTGGAATACTCTCAGTCACCCCCACAGTTCCAGCCCCTGGTGGCCACCACATCTCCACTGCAACTTTTTAACCTAGGGTCCTGTTTCTATTTCATTTCCTGGGGCTAATACAGGATCAAGACTGCTCAGTGGGGAGCATGGAGAGGAACACACAGGGCTTGAGATGCCATGGTTACAACCCTAGAAACTTCATCACTCATGGAATGTGACCTGTGGGGCAGGGGCAGCATCTCTCTGGTGCTAAGAGGGAGTAGGGGACATGAGATGGAAGGGCCTTGTTACAGGAGGAAAAGCCGTGAGCTAAGAATTGCAAGAGGTGGAGGCGCTGAGGCCAAAGGGTCCGCGAGGAAAGAGCTCGCAGCTTACGCCCCTCGGCCTGCGGAGGGAGGGCAAGGAGGGTTCTACGTTTCCTGGGAGGACGCGAAGAGCCAGGAGCCCCGACGGCCGGCGCCAGGGAAAAGGCCCCGAGGCGGGGTCCGCATCGCTGGAAGGGCGGCGTCCACACTCCTGCGAGGCATGGGGCGCCCGGGGCTCGGACGCTCAAAGCCCGCCGTCTCCTGCAGCTTCTGGGAGCCGAAGAGTGTCAGCCGGGAGGATCCCGCACATGGCGCTTAGTTCTGGTACTGGATACCCAGGGGAGGATGCGGGATCCCGAAGCCCGGGTGTGGGTCCCCATGGTCTTCGTGTCGGGGTAGGCGCGGAACGCTAAGCATGGGCCTATTGGGAGCCATTGTCTTCTTGACGGCTGGTGCTTATTGGGATTTTTTCAGTCGAATTTCGAAATGCAGTTGAACTTCTTACTTTGGAAACGATAATAGAAATGGCTAAGATTTTCCTGATTATATTTTGCCTTTTCCGGTGTATATGTAGTTTCTGTAGTGCAGTGGTTATCATGTTCGCCTCAGACGTGTAAAGGTTCCTGGTTTGAGACCGGGTGGAAACGTGGGCTTTTGTTTTTGGGGTTTTTTTTGTTTTGTTTTGTTTTTGTCTTTTTTTTTTTTTTTTTGTCTCTAAATTTAGTGAGTTTAGTCGAGGTTGAAAAATAAACAGAAAAGTAGTTGAACCTTTGGCTGTATTTTAGACCTCCTCAATCTAGACAGATTGTTGACCAGGCTACAATTTCCACTGGTCTGCCAGCAAGAGGCCTGCTTAATATTAGCTTTGGTTCCAGAAATTCCTTAAAGTTCTCTTCATACTCTTCTATCGCCCGAATTTACACAGGCTGACACTGAAAGTGGATGATATCTTAGCGCATTTCCTAAGGGTCCCGCTTGGTTTCATTTTACTCTGATAAGTTGCAGATCTGGCTGATTTGCGAGACAACAGAAACAAAATATTTTTTAAAAAGGTTCTAAATCTGCATCTGGAACTCGTCGAGTCAATATTCCAAAATCACACGAATTATATACATTTGCGTGTATGTACATTTGCATGCATACCCCTTCCCCAAATAATCCTCAGAAAACCGGTTACGTGTCCAAACTGCTCTCTGCAGGCTTAGGTAATCAACAATTTAATAAATACAATTCCTAATATGTGGTGTACAGATCCTGTATTGCCCGCCCTTCTCTATTGCTTTTTCCCCGCCCGCCCTCAATTTTGCCTAAATGGGTTCCAGGCCATAGCTACCCCACTCTTGCTTTGTCTTTTGGCCTCTCGGCGGTGCGCTTCAGCACCATTGCGCCAGGTGACGCTGCTGAGAACAGCTAAGTGGCCAGCACTAGTGCAGCTGGAGGCCAAGGCCCAGAATCCTCAGGAATCTGCACTTTACCCAGGCGAAAAGCCCAAGGGCTCTCCCCACAGCTTCCCAACAGCTTCCCAACATCCATCTACAGATTTTTTTAAAATTAGACTTCTTAACCTGTAGAGGTGGAGAGAATCAAATAAATCACAAGATATCTGTGAGGGAAAAAGGAGAGCACCAGGAGTGAATCACTTAAGAGTATTGAACCAGCAAGCCAAGGATAGGAGAATGCAATGGAAACTGATAGGATGACTGCAGGAGGTGGTACTGAGATGGATGCGAATCACTACTTACTATTAATAGGTTGAGCCAAGCACACTAATGGGGGCATAACCAAAATTCTTAATAGGGCACTCTTTTACCCACCATGTGTTTCACAGTGTAGTTCCTAAAGGATCTATCACCCTACTGCTTCTAGAAGCTCCCAGAGCCAAGGAGCCAGAGCATGAGAGCATAAAACTCCTGTCAATTGAAGCCTTGGGCTCTACCCTGCTAAGCCTGGCCCAGACGCTGGATTGCAAATGCAGGTGCTGGTTTAATGGAATGGATATTTGTGTCCCCTTCAAATTATATATTGAAGCCTTAACCCCCAGTGTGAAGGTATTTTGGAGGGAGGGCTTTTGGGAGGTAATCAGGTTTAGATGAGGTCATGCCCACGGGATCTCCATGATGAGATCAATGTCATTATAGGAAACAGAAGAAAGACCAAAGTGCTCTCTCTCTCTCTCCAACATGTGAGGACAGAAGGAGAAGGTAGCCATCTGCAAGCCAGGGAGAGAGCCCTCACCAGGGAACTGAATCAGCTGGCAGTTTGATCTTGGACTTCTCAGCCTCTCAAACTGTGAGAAAGAAATTCCTCGTGTTCAAGCCATCCAGTCTGTGGTATTTTGTTATGGAAGCCTGAGTTAAGACAGCTGGTTCACTGGGGAATCCACTGGTGAACCCGTGAAAAGTTTGTGATATGTCAAGTAGTTTGCTGCTCCTGGATTTGAGTATTGGCAAGAGCTATTAGAATGATGAGCATAGAGGGAAGCAGGGTACAGATAATGAGGTATTAATCAGTGTACTGAAGAAATAAAGGGACATTACATGGTTTTAGGCTGAAGTTATGTGCAAATTTAAGCTGTGGAAGGGTCACTCAGCACACAGTGTGGCAAGTGAATGGTGCATTCTACACTGGCTGAATGGTGCATTCTACACTGGCTGTAGGGAGTCCAGTTGTTTGTTTGTTTGTTTGTTTGTTTGTTTTTTGAGATGGAGTCTTTCTCTTTCACCCAGGCTGGAGTGCAATAATGTGATCTCGGCTCACTGCAACCTCCACCTCCCGGGTTCAAGCGATTCTCCTGCCTCAGCCTCCCAAATAGCTGGGACTACCGGTGAGTGCCACCACGCCCGTCTAATTTTTTTTTTTCTAGTTTTAGTAGAGACGAGGTTTCACCATTTTTTTCAGGATGGTCTCAATCTCCTGACCTCATGATCTGCCTTCCTCAGCCTCCCAAAGTGCTAGTATTACAGGCATGAGCCACTGTGCCTGGCGGGGAGTCCAGTTTTTTGTCTGTTTATGTTAATGGATGCAAGAGCTGATAGATGGAAAAGTGTGGTAGCAAAGTGGCAGTAAGCTTGTGGAGTGTCCAGTAAACTTAAACACTATGTTTTGAATTGAACTGAAATTGTTGTGTTGTGAAAATGAGAGAGTTTATCCAAAGAAAGATCTGGCTTGGCAAATAGGATGGATGGTGGTCCTCACCACTTAGATGAGGTCATCCCCGTGGGATCACCATGATGAGATCAGTGTCATTTGAAACGGGAGAAAGACCAAAGTGCTATCTCTTTCTCTCTCCACCATGCAAGGACAGAAGGAGAAGGTAGCCATCTGCAAGCCTAAGTGTGCTAGGCCAGAGTAGAAACAGGTTTTAGTGATTCTTGAAACACACAGGACAGTGCACTACTCTTTGGGAGATACCGTGCCTGGGTCTGATCATTGAGTTTTGAGGTAGAGGGTGGTACATGATGCTGACAGGGAACTCACTGGTGTGTTGAGTTTTAGCATCTGTGACTCTGAGATGCATATGAGGCCTTTGTAAATTTAGAAGTTGAGAGTAGAAAGTATAGGTTTGTATTTTAGAAAGAGATTTGGGAATAAATATAGCTCTGATTGATATAGATCATATGTTAAGGTTTGTTGGCCACGGCTGGTGTGTGTCTTGGGTGTTGGGCAAAGAACGGAGAACAGCCAAAGCTCTGCGAGGTGAATGTGAAGGGTGATTTCCTTGGTGGGCTCAAGTTTATGACTCAGCCTGGACTTAGCTTGGCTTCTCAGCTAGAGAAGAAGCATGATTCCATGTCACAGCTCCTGTCTTTGAAAAAGTCATAATGACTCCCAGACCCAACACGTGGGGAAAACTCTGGATTTTTCTTCTCAGTTGAATGTTTCCAGGGAAAATTGAGGAAAGAAATCTCTCTAGTATTTAAACTTCACCAAAAGACTAATATGTTAATATTTTGATCGTCAATATTTCCTTAAAGTAGTCTACTCCTTACATAGCTAATACATCAAAGCATATTAACTCAGGAAATGGGATCCTCCCAAACAATGAAACATTGACGGCAAGCGCTCTTCAGCTTTTCATATCGCATATCCTTCAAATGCTTCATACATCTTCAAGCAGACAAATAATAGTATTATAATGATTACGAGACCGATCATTACTCTTTTGCCAAAAACACCAGCGACAAAAGACTAACTTAGTGGACCAAGCTTTGTTTCTTCATTATTTCTACCTTGCTTCTGTCCTTTTCTTTCCTCTTTCTTCGAATTCTGCTTTGCTTTTTATTTCCTCCCTGGATTTGAACTTTACTTACCTAAACTACCAGTTAGGTTACCTTCTCAGAACCTCTAAGGTAGCAGTTTGAGGTTGACGATGGAAGATTTAGGATTAGAAAAAAGAAACATGAATGAATTTCTGATGTTTTATTATAGGGGTTTGTAATGCAGGTAGAAAGAAAGACCTTTTTCAGAGTTAAGAGTTTGATCCGACAAATGAGCTATTTTGATATTTATAACGTTGTCTAGTAAAACTTTCCTATAAAAACATATTTGGTTTGGATGTCTTTGTTAGCTTTTAGTCGACTCTTGAAAAACCCGCTTGGAACAGTTTCTAAGTCTTTGTGGATACTCTTTTCTCTTATCCTCCAGGCTGTTACCACGGAGAGGCATTGGTGGTTCAGTGGTAGAATTCTCGCCTCCCACGCGAGAGACCCGGGTTCAATTCCCGGCCAATGCAAGTGGGTGTTTTTCAGTTCCCTATGGCTCTTTACCTGTCTTTTACGCTGAAAATTATACTGCATAACCTAATAGTGCATTTAGGGACTTGGCCACCACAAGGTAAAGTGATGGCAACACTCAAGAAAAAGCGGCAGGAGACAAACCCAGGACCCCATGCAGTTGTTGCACTCAAACAGCTTAGCAAGGTGGCAAGCAGGAAGTGTTTCTGGCGAGTCACCGCAGTTTTGATACTGATACCTGTTACTTTCGTCTATTCACTGGAAGGATCCCTGCAAACCCGAAGAACCATCAGGTTCCTGATTCGCGTGCTGGACCTTGGGCTTACCGTTGAGCCCCTATGGAGAGGATCAAGAAATGACGCTCTTGGAAGGAGAGAAGCTGCAGGCAGGACAGTCACCTCAGAGGTCCAAGAGGCGTCAGCGGCCCAAAGAAAGGGGAGGTGTGTGGGCAAGAATCTGCGTGGAGATGAGGGGAGCGGCGGAGACTAGTCCTTGCACAGAGGTGGCCAGTGGACCCTCAGGGCTGTACCCCAGACACTGTGAACCGAATTTGCTAACATCGTCAGCGACCGCGGCCTCCGCGTGTTTTGTGGGCCCATCGGTGTTCCGCGAGGGATTCCGTGTGTCTGGCAATGTGTGTCAACAGGTGTTGGCCTGAAATTTGGCCGGGCACAGTGGCTCACGCCTGTAATCCCAGCATTTTGTGAGGCCGAGGCGGATGGATCTCTTGAGGTCAAGAGTTCAAGACCAGCCTGGCTAACATGGAGAAATCCCGTCTCTACTAAAAATACGAAAGTTAGCCGAATGTGGTGGCATGCACCTGCTATTCCAGCTACTTGGGAGACTGAGGCAGGAGAATCGCTTGAACCCAGGACGCGGAGGTTGCAGTGAGCCAAGATTGCGCTGCGCTACTGCACTCCAGCCTGGACGACAGAGCGAGACTCCGTCAAAAAAGAAAAAAAAAAAGGAGCGAAAGAAGGCAGAGATGTCAATGGGACAAAGAGACTTCCCAGGAGGCTTGTTGTAGAGGCAGTGGCTGGATTCTGAGAGATGAGATTTTTTTTAAATTATGCAGCAGAATGGGGAGAGAAAGGGAGAAGCGCATGAAAGACAGAAAAGCAAGAAAATCTGCAGACATCCAAGAATAAAGCAGATAAAATAGTGTGAGTGTTTTTACATTAAAAAAATATAAGAAGTGCAATGGTTGTCAGCAGGCTTTGTGGTTGTGTAGTGGTTAATACTTGTAGTTGTGGTTGCCATAACCTCGGTTCTAATTTGGGTCACAGTAGTGTTTTCTATCCTGCGATTGTGGCTAATAGACCTGTCGTTTGCTTTGCCTTTCATCCTAGCAGCATCCAGAGAGCAGAGTAAACCTCCTGCCCTGAAGGGCGCCAGCTTCTGGAGTTTAGCCCACAGTGCAGAAACTAGGGGGCGGCCTGGCCAATAGGAAAACTTGGACATGCTCTTTGTCTCACAATTGAGCAGGAAAAATTCCCATAGGTGAAGATGCCGCCTCTCAAGGGCCCTTTGTCTGTAGCTTCCACTGATGAAATAATGCGGTTATAGTCTTTTTCGGTAGAGAAAACGGCTGTATCAGTGGAATTTTTTAAAAACACAAAACGAGAACGAGTTTTTAATGAGTTTACAATAAAATCTAAACTAGTTGTCATGGTCTGCACCGGCTTGCCTCCATTCCCCAACCGCTAATTTTTATGAGAACAGTAAATTATTACTATTATTATTATTTTTGAGATGTAGTCTTGTTCTGTCACGCAGGCTGGAGTGCCATGGCTCAATCTTGGCTCACTGCAACCTGTGTCTCCCAGGTTCAAGCAATGAGAACAGTAAAGAAACTACAGTTCACATAAACTGCACAAATCTTTAGGGCAATTTGTTTAGTTTTGATCAACGTCATCACCACCCAGCTCAAGTTAGAGAAAATTGCCATCATCTGAGAAAGGCCTGTTAGAGCCCCTGTCCAGGCGATTCCCACCCTGTGTCCTCTTAGTTAATCACTATTCTGATGTCTATTCCCATAGGTTACAATTGCCTGTTCTTAAAGTTCACATGAGTGAATGTACATATATCTTTTGTACCTGGCCTTTTTTCTGCAGTTACGTTCAATATACTCATGAGATATATCCACGTAGTTTCATAGATCACGTCTCAATTTTGGGGTTATTGAATTCTTGTGCTCAATATTCTTATAACAGTCTTTGTGTACACTTGAGATTCATGGAAGTCCTTCAATTGCTGGGTCATGACCTGAGTATAAGTTTAACCTTAGTATAAATTGCCAGTCTTCTAGAATACTTTTTTCACCAGCGATGACAGGTGAAATGGCACCAAATTCTTGTCAGTATTTGGTGTACTAACTTTGTTAAATGTAGCTATGCTCTCAGACCAGTCTGGCCAACATGGCGAAACCCTGTCTCTACTCAAAATACAAAAATTAGCCGGACATGGTGGCATGCACCTGTAGTCCCAGCTACTCAGGAGTGGGATGTTGCAGTGAGTCAAGACCGCACCATTGCACTCCAGCTTGGGTGACAAAATGAGACCCTGTCTCAGAAAAAAGAAAAAAAAAAAAGGTATCCATACACTGGTGAGTGGTTAGTGCTATCTCAGTGTGGAATTAATTTGTATTTGCCTAATGAGCAATCCTATGAAGCATATTTTCTTATGGCTTCCAGCATATAAGAAACTCTCCTTTGCAAAGGCCTATTTGAATATTTTGCCCTATTTTATTTGGCTCAGCTCTATATTACTGATTTACAAAAGTTCTCTTATATATTCAAGAATTGAGTCTTTTTTGACTTTTTTTATTATACTTTAAGTTTTAGGGTACATGTGCACAACATGCAGGTTTGTTACATATGTATACATGTGCCATGTTGGTGTGCTGCACCCATTAACTCATCATTTACATTAGGCATATCTCCTAATGCTGTCCCTCCCCCTACCCCACAACCGTCCCCGGTGTGTGATGTTCCCCTTCTTGTGTCCAAGTGTTCTCATTGTTCAATTCCCACCTATGAGTGAGAACATGCAGTGTTTGGTTTTTTGTCCTCGCAATAGTTTGCTGAGAATGATGGTTTCCAGCTTCATCCATGTCCCTACAAAGGACATGAACTCATCATTTTTTATGGATGCTTAGTATTCCATGGTTTATATGTGCCACATTTTCTTAATCCAATCTATCATTGTTGGGCATTTGGGTTGGTTCCAAGTCTATGCTATTGTGAATAGTGCCACAATAAACATATGTGTGCATGTGTCTTTATAGCAGCTTGATTTATAATTCTTTGGGTATATACCCAGTAATGGGATGGCTGGGTCAAATGGTATTTCTAGTTCTAGATCCCTGAGGAATCACCACACTGACTTCCACAATGGTTGAACTAGTTTACAGTCCCACCAACAGTGTAAAAGTGTTCCTATTTCTCCACATCTTCTCCAGCACCTGTTGCTTCCTGACTTTTTAATGATCACCATTCTAACTGGTGTGAGATGGTATCTCGTTGTGCTTTTGATTTGCATTTCCCCGGTGGCCACTGATGATGGGCATTTTTTCATGTGTCTTTTGGCTGCATAAATGTCTTCTTTTGAGAAGTGTGTGTTCATATCCTTTGCCCACTTGTTGATGGAGTTGTTTGGTTTTTTCTTGTAAATTTGTTTGAGTTCTTTGTAGATTCTGATGAATCTACAGATGAGTAGATTGCAAAAATTTTCTCCCATTCTGTAGATTGCCTGTTCACTCTGATGATAGTTTCTTTTGCTGTGCAGAAGCCCTTAAGTTTAATTAGATCCCATTTGTCAATTTTGGCTTTTGTTGCCATTGCTTTTGGTGTTTTAGACATGAAGTCTTTGCCCATGCCTATGTCCTGAATGGTATTGCCTAGGTTTTCTTCTAGGGTTTTTATGGTTTTAGGTCTGACATTTAAGTCTTTAATCCATCTTGAATTAATTTTTGTATAAAGTGTAAGGAAGGGATCCAGTTTCAGCTTTCAACATATGGTTAGCCAGTTTTCCCAGCACCATTTATTAAATAGGGAATCCTTTCCCCGTTGCTTGTTTTTGTCAGGTTTGTCAAAGATCAGATAGTTGTAGATGTTTGGCATTATTTCTGAGGGCTCTGTTCTCCTCCATTGGTCTATATCTCTGTTTTGGTACCAGTACCATGTCGTTTTGGTTACTGTAGCCTTGTAGTATAGTTTGAAGTCAGGTAATGTGATGCCTCCAGCTTTGTTCTTTTGGCTTAGGATTGACTTGGCAATGCGGGCTCTTTTCTGGTTCCATATGAACTTTAAAGTAGGTTTTTCCAATTCTGTGAAGAAAGTCATTGGTAGCTTGATGAGGATGGCATTGAATCTATAAATTACCTTGGGCAGTATGACCATTTTCACGATATTGATTCTTCCTACCCATGAGCGTGGAATGTTCTTCCATTTGTTTGTATCCTCTTTTATTTCATTGAGCAGTGTTTTGTAGGTCTCCTTGAAGAGGTCCTTCACATCCCTTGTAAGTTGGATTCCTAGGTATTTTATTCTCTTTGAAGCTATTGTGAATGGGAGTTCCCTCATGATTTCGCTCTCTGTTTGTCTGTTATTGGTGTATAAGAATGCCTGTGATTTTTGCACAAGAAGTTTGTATCCTGAGGAGTCATTTTTAAAATAAATATGTTGCAAATGACTTTTCCCAGTCAGTGAAAAGTCCGACTGAAAGCTGTCAACTGAAAAATCACACAATTTATAAATTTAGAAGGGAGATTTTATTTTTTATAAAGAGTTACAGCCTGCAAGGTGGCCATTCTGACAGAGTGGGAGGCATACACTCCTGCTGAAACCCAAAAAGTAGGATTCCAGGGAGGGGAGTGGGGAACAGGGATTTATGTTGATCTGTTGGGCCACATATACATATTCAACAGGGAATAGGAGGAGCTCTGAATATTCGTGAAGGGATCCTGCTGCATGCATGCTGAGTAAATATGCCTGTTACATGCAACCCATATTCACTTTGGAGTGGAGACAACATTTAAATACTTTATAATTAGGCCCTATGCTTCAAAAGGTGAAGCAGGGACACAAAGGCAATCAAGTGCACAGCCTCTGTAAACTGTCCAGAACCAGTCCACAGCCAGTGGTCTCTTATCAAGGGAAAGTTGCTGAAATCAGTCTCTTGTCCAATCAAAGCTGTAGTTATGGCTTGTGTAGGGAGGGCTCAGTCAGTTTATGGTAATGGGTGAGCTGCAAGTGCTTCAGCATTGCTTATCTCAAGGCCACTGCTTGTTTAGCTAGAGAAAAAAAGGAAGAAGAAAAAAAACCTGTGGCAATTAGAACATAGTTTATTCTTTAAATTGAGGGGCGCATGACTCCACCTTGCCTGGTGTGGCCTTAGGTCTTGTTTATAATACGGTATCTTACTGCTGTAAGGAGTCTGTTCTGTCAGTCTTGGGATCTCTATTTTAACAATAATGCTGGTCAGTTGTGTCTACACCACAAAAGGGAGAGAGTATAAGAGAGGTGTCTGAGCTTCCAAATACTGGGCAGGAACTCACTATTTAAGACTTCTCTGGGGTCTTCTTGGCCAAGAAGCGGTCTGTCCAGCTAGTTGGGTGGCTTCAGATTTTAATTTTAGTTCTGAAAGCATTTAATTTGATGAAATTTTGCCATATTTTTTTCTTTATATTTAAAGCCTGTTATGTTCTATAAGAAATCTTTCTACTCAGGATAGTGAATGGATTCTCTTAATTTTATCTCTCTATGAGTTCCAGAGTTTCAGTTTTAATTTTTAAATTGATGACATCTAAAATTCTACTCCTAACCAAAACATTCTTGGGAGTGACCAAGGACAACTCCAAAAATCTTCCATAAATGGAAGTAAGACTTACTCCTTAAAGAACTTACTGGGATCCTGAGCTGCAGGGCACAGTGGCTTGAGTGCACCTCTGCTCTTAAGACTATTCAGAAATTGTCTTTGTGAACCCATCAGGCTGTTTCAAAATCAGCAATTTAGGGCTTGCTTGCAACATGCAGTTACGCGGCAGCTGTGTTTTGGATCTCGTGAGTGCCTGCATGCATACTTCCCCGGGAATTTTCTAAATTTGAATTCTCATGGTATTTCAAGTGGCTTAGTTATCTCTTTCTTTTGCCTACTGCCACACACATACCACCAAATCCTGCACTCCAAGCTTCTCCTTCTGCACCCTGAACTCCCAACCTCCAGTTAGACAATCCACATCTTCCCACACCTGCCTCAGGCTCCATCAGGCTGCTGTGCCTCCCGCAGCAACCAGGCCAGGGGGAATCTGGATTCCTATTACACTTCTGAGGAAGGTGATCAGGGAGCGTGGAGGATGTGGGTGGGAGGGGGTGAGGTTGAGGGCAGGAGTACACTGAGGTCTTCTGTCTTCTACCTCATCGGCCCAGGTGCTGCTCTCCCTCTGGTTGTCTGCTTTCAGCCCTGCGTGGGAAATCAAGTCTGCGCCCTGATTTTCCTGACTCTCATTTTGTGAGGAACCTAAATGGATGAGCCATCGCTCTTGTCCCACACGTTCTGTTCAAAAGGTGCCCTCCTCGCTTCTTGCTCCAGGGCCTGCCCTCTGAGCTCTGGCACTCAGGCTGGAATGCCGCCCAGTACAGAGGCTCTGCAGCCCTGCAGGGGTCTGACTGTTCCACACCAGCAGGATAAAGGCCACCGGGCATGCTGTGGTGGAAAAGCATTCGGAGGTGTGGGCTGAAGGCCTCTCCTTCCACAGTCCCTTTGAAGACCCCATGGAAGTAGGCACCCGTTTGAGGAATGAGGTAGCCCAAGACCTGGCTTCACATGCAGGCTCTTGGGTCCCAGCGGGTCCTCTCTGTGCCTGGTATAGCCAACTGCTTCACGCATCTTACCCGGTTTCCTCTCCTCCACCACCCAAGCTCCTCCTCGACCCCCTTGCTCAGCTGTCCTCAGGACAGCAAGATTCCCAGTCCTCGGAAAAGCCCATCTCCAGTGCTTGGGGAGGGAGTTGGGTTCAGGTCCTCTAACCACAGAAGAACAGAGAACCTGAGGCAGGAGGAAATCCCTTCCCTTGCTGGGTCTCTTGGCACAGCCCATCCAGGGGTCTGGGTCAGGGTCCAGGTATCCTCTACCCTTCTATACGACCTGTATTTTTAGGCCCCCGAGGTAGGTCAACGTGGAGTCTTTCCCACTGTTCATCTGGGAACTGAAGGAATATCCCATAGGGCCCTCTCTTACTCATTAGAGACACCCAGAAAATACTCCAGCAGAAACTGGGTGCAGTGTACCAGACCACTATAATTGTAATTACAGGGTGTGGAGGTCAGATACGTTTTGTGACTATTTTGCCTCTGTCTGTGGCTTGCTTGCCTTTTCACTTTCTTAGTGGTATCTTTTGATGAGAAGGTGTGGCTAATGTTGATGAAGTCTCATTTATCATGTCTTTCTTATATTTTTTTTTTCTGTGTCCTGCTTGTTGGTAGGGTAATCTTTGCCTACCAACAAGTCACAAAGTATCCTTGAAATGCTTTATATCTTTAACTTTAAGTTTTGGTGTATAATGCACCTGAAATTACTTTTGTGTGTAGTGTGAGGGAGAATAACATTGTTGGTCTCCCCACATCCATATAAAACTCCATTAATTGAAATGATTTATTTTCTTTTATTGAACTGCTTTTATTGAAAACCCATTTATTGACCGTATAGCTGTGGTTCAGTTTCAAGTCTCTTAACTCAGTCTGTTTATCTATTTGTCACTCCTGATGCCTTGTCTATAATAGCTTACAGTAAGTGTTAAAGTCAGATAGTACAAGTCCTTGTTCTTTTTTACACATTGCAATAAATTTTGAAATAGGTAGTCACTCATAAAACCATCACACACATCAGGATATGCTGTCACTTCATCCGTTTCTGATATGGTTTGGCCGTGCCCTCACCCAAATCTCAACTTGAATTGTACCTCCCAGAATTCCCATGTGTTGTGGGAGGGACCTAGGAGGAGGTCATTGAATCATAGGGGTGGGTCTTTCCTGTGCTATTCTCCTGATAGTGAATAAGTCTCACTATCTGATGGGTTTATCAGGGGTTTCTGCTTTTGCTTCTTCCTCATTTTCTCTTGCTGCTGCCATGTAAGAAGTGCCTTTTACCTCCCGCCATGATTCTGAGGCCTCCCCAGTCATATGGAAATGTAAGTCCAATTAAACCTCTTTTTCGTCCCGAACTCTGTTATGTATTTGGCAGCAGCCTGACAACGGACTAATACACTCTCATTTCTGAGTGGGACACATGCTCTCACTCACATATGCTGGTTGCTGACTTGTGACTGAAGATTCCCTATTGTACCCTCTGGGGACAATACATCTCCAGTTGTCTGCGGGGAGGATGAACATGCAAAAAATCCACACCACTCAGTACAGAGTCTCGATTTAGTCCCATTAGTCTGAATGGGACTAATGCCCTTATAAAAGGGACCCCGGGGAGCTCTCTCGCCCTCTTTCTGCCCCCTGAGAGTACAATGAGAAGGTGGCAGTCTACAACCAGGTCAAAAGGCCCTCACCATAACCCTACCATGTCGGCACCTTGATCTCGGACTTCCAACCTCCAGAACTGTGAGAAATCAATTTCTGTTGTGAATCAGCCACCCAGTTGATGGTACAGTGTTACAGAAGCCCAACTAAGACAGAGATGGAATCCCATGGAGAGTCTCTAATTTGCTAAGCTGGTCATCAGGCATGATGTAGCCAGTTAGAAACAGGAAGAGCTGACATTTTGTGTATATGAAAGAAGACAGTGGACAGGCCCATTGTGTCGGCTTTGTCCGCCTTGGCAAACTGGAGACGGAAACTCGATTCACCATGGCCAGCCACGGGAGGACCGGGACGAACTCCAGAGGAGGTTAGGTCGACTTCATGGTAACTTTAGATCCTGAAACCTCCCAGAATTTTTCTTGTCTTCCCTTTGCTCTCTCTTCTGTCTACCCAACAGGACAGGACTCGCTGCCTTTCTTTTCCGGCAGAAAGGGGTCCGTTGTGGACAGGACCAAAGTGAGCAGCCGGTTTCCCCTACGTGTCCTTCCCGGCTTGGGCGTCTCGGGAGCTCAGGCTGACCCGAGACCTAACTCCCGGCGAGTGGAACCAGCAGGAGCCTGGAAGAGTGCGCGCACCGGGGTGGAGGTTGGGCGCCGGGGTCGAGAACTGCAGTCAAACCCTCTTCTTCCCGGGTCACTGCGCACCTGCCCCCGGGGATGAGGAAGGAAGTGGCCCATAAAGCTTCTCTGCAACCGAAAGAGGCCTGAAGCTCCAGGAGGGCAGAGAGGAGCCTCGTTGAGCGAACCCAGCCTCTGCCTGGCTGGCCCTGGTCAACAGGCTCAGAAGAGGCCGATTTGGAGGACAGAACGGAAGAAAACACCTAAACGTTTCGAATCTCATGATGTAGAGATGTTAAAAGCCTCCAATCCTAAGGTCCGACTGTGCGGGAGAGCGAGGGGGTCTCAAGCTGGATCAACCCCTGAGCCTTCATCTGGAGAGTCCTCTGCACAAGCTCAGAGCACGACAAGGCGCATCAGTGGTTCTCAAGAGGGGGCAACTTCGCCCTTGCACGCCTCTCCCATCACCGCTGGGACACTAGGTCACGACTAGGGGAAGCGGGGAGGGAGAATGTTAACCCCCTGGCATCTATCTAGTCAGCGGAGGCGACGGATGCTGCTAAACACCTTACAATCCACCGGAGGGCCCCTCCCCTACCCCGAAGTAGCCATTCCGCAGAGGTAGAGAGACTCGCGTGAAGCTCAATGCCCACGCACTTAGCAGACGGGAAATCACGAATTGATGACCAGTCGGCTCTTGGATCGGAGGAAAAAACTCCAGCGTCAGAGGGAACTCTGGAAGTTTTGCCCGGAGCAAACGGAAGGGTGGTGTTGCCATCGCCTAAGGTGGGAAAATGGCAGGTGTCACAGGTGGCAGGGGAAGGTCGGAGACCAGCTGAGGGCCCCGGAGCCTTCCTGGAAAGAGTTTCCCATCCAGCCCGTCCCGGTTCCGCATCCGTCTGATTCCTTATGATGTTGAGGGTGCTGGCGTCTGGGTCCTGTATGATGCAGAGGGTGCCCCCGTCTCACCCCGGGCGCCTCCCGTCTCCCGCCTCCTCCTGGCAACCTGGTGCGCGGCTCCGGACCTGGCGACCCACGACCGGCTGGTCACTTGCTGCCGCCTCGCAAAGGCGCATCTCTAGTTCAGTGGTGAGCTGCGGCCGGGTCGCTGCAACTCGCTCCAGGACTCGGGATTCGGTGTCCCTCGCGGAGCCCTCAGTGTGTCGCCTGCAGTCTCTTTTTTTGAAGAAAGCAGGGAGGGAATGGCCTTGTGAGAGACTCCAGGAGCAAAGAGCGACCCTCAAAAGGCCCAAGTCCTTCCAGAGCTCAGGGAAAGTGTCGCTTCTGGCCGAAGAAAGGAGAGAAAGCTCCCTCCCGTGTGTCCCTGGTGGTCTAGTGGCTAGGATTCGGCGCTTTCACCGCCGCGGCCCGGGTTCGATTCCCGGTCAGGGAATTGTTTTGCACTGGCCGCCCTCCCGCAGGAATCTTCCTTCACTAGGCTGTCAGCCGGCCTGCGCCAAGGGCCAGAGGCAGAACAGTCTCCGCAGCGAGGGGCAAAGCCGGGCGAAGGAGGGCAAGTCCTGGTGAACCACACACCACTCCTATTTATCTCCGTGTCCCTCATCCGCGGAAGCGGCTTTAGAGAGCGACTGAGCCTCTCGCTCAGGTGTACACAGCCGTGCAGAGATGCCAGCCCCCGTGGAGCTGCACCCAATGAGCTCACCCTCTTTCCGTCGCCACTTCGGAGACGCCTATCGGGCTGAGCTGCGAATAACTAAGAGAGAGGCCAAGCCAAGTCATGGCGTTTGTGCCAGCCCCGGACACGGACACCGGTCAGTCAGCGGAGCCTCCTCACCTCCGTTGGCAGCTAACGCGCTCGTTAGGCCTTCGGAAGAGGCTACCGGAGGCGATGCCAGCGAATTTGTTAGGGGGGTGAGCGGCAGGTGAGGTCCTCGAGGGCGGTCCCGTTTGCTGATTGAGCGGTAGAGGGAGGCGATGTTCGCTGACCCAACAAGGACAGCAGGTGGAGCAGGCACAGATGGAAAACTGCTGCCGGCGCCCTAAGCAGAAGGCAGGTGTAAAAATCAGCACTAAGACGTCGAAGCGATGGTACCACAGTGAAATCCCACGATGTCTACACTCTACCAAGCACTTGCGCACGCTCCCCCTTTTCCATTCAGTACTCCCAAGAGGGGTTCAAAGAACCCAGAGTCCACTGTAAGCTCAGGGGACAGCGGGAGCCAGGGAGGTGAAGTGCACCGAGGCAGCGGGCAGAACCGCGGGGGTGAGAGGGCGCGGTGGCTGCGGGGCGGGAGCCGCTGCTGAGAGGCGGCCTGGGTTGTCTTGTGGGGTGACCGTCGGTGGAATCTTTGGTGGAGAGTTGTTTGGAAGAATGGCGAGGGGCCGCAGTGGGGAGGGTGGTGACCCTGAGCGACCGGCCAGGGCGAGGAGGCTGTGCTGTCCCTGCAGGCCATGTGCTCCTTTCCACTTACCTGGCAGGGGGAGACCGTGGTCACGAAGGGGGTTCTCCCAGAGTGAAGCTTCTTCATCGCACTCTAGAGTTGCTGATCCCTGTGATTTCCTCAATGTGGGAAATGGTGTTTGTGCTAGAAGAGGCTGTGCTCTTTACCTGACATAAGGGGGTTCAAGACTGACATCCCCTCACGCCCACCTGAAAACGTTTACATGGCTTCCTCGTCTCTTTTTTTTCTGTCCTAAAGTCGCCTCATCTTCACATCCCCTCATTTTTTCTTCCACACTCCAGAGTGTCTCTCTCTCTCATTAAAAGCTCCACCTAATATTTGAAATATCTCAACCAGAAAGACTGCAATAAATACATTATTTCATTCGTGGAAGGTACAGACCAGCTAGGTTGAGAGATGCTTGATATTTTCTGCTAAACGGTGAGGCATAGAGCACTTGGAAGGTTTCTCTTTGGGCCGTTGTTTGTGTACTCTTGGGTTTCCTTCTTTTCCCCAGACAGTATGGCGCTGTGGGGCCAGCGGTAAACCCTGCTTTCTGGCTTTCTGGCTGCAGATAAAGGCCGCATCTGGTGCAGGAATGAAAAGCAAACCAAAAGACACGTGGGTTCGCCCCAGTGGGTCCAAGATAGAGTTTGACTGTACCAGGATTCGGATTAGAACAGGGGTTGCTGCAGGCACAACGCAGACTACTAACCAGTACAGAATCCCAAGGCGCCCCACACCTACTGCCCATCGTTGTGCTTCCCCACCCCTCTTTTATTTATTTATATATTTTTTTGAGAGACAGAATTTCGCTTTGTCGCCCAGGCTGGAGGGCAGTGGCACGATCTGGGCTCACTGCTACCTCCGCCTCTCAGGTTCAAGCGATCCTCCTGCCTCAGCCTCCTGAGTAGCTGAGACTACAAGCGTGCGCCACCAAGCCCAGCTAATTTTTGTATTTGTAGTAGAGACGGGCTTTCACCATGTTTGCCCGGCTGGTCTCGAACTCCTGACTTCAAGTGAGTGATCCACCCACCCCGGCCTCCCAAAGTGTTGGGATTACAGGCGTGAGCCATCGCCCTGGTCCCCCGATTTTTTTTATTAATGTAAAAACATTATGCGATTTTTACTTCTTTATTCTTGTTCAGCTACAGGTTCTTGTGATTTTCTCTCACATCTTCTCCCCGTTTCCCCCTCTCCTTTCTGATACATGTCCCATCTTCTCTGCATCCAGCCGGTGCCCTCTGCACGGGCATCCTGGGCTGTCCCATTGTGTCGTCCTGGTCTCCCCTGCTTCTCCCTCCTCCTTTTCACGTTTTCCCTTTTGACTCCCCTGCCTCTTTCCCGCTCCCGCCCCACCGACCCCGTCTACTGAAGTCCAGTTGATTGGGGAGTTCGGCTTCCCTTGGGCCCTACTTGGCTCAGGCTGGGGTCGCAGATCCAGGCATTTCCAGGGGCAATGGCTTCTGAAGCAGGCGAGGGTCAACGCAGGGTGAAGGCCGCCCTTCTGGCTTCAGAGTCACTCAATGCACGCGTTTCTAACGTGCAACAACACGATTAGTCGACTCCGCCTCTCCGGTTTTCTGAAGCTTTGTAGTCTGCACAGTTGTCCTGCAGAAAGCAAATGGCAACCCCTAGGGTTTAGTGATTGCTTAATCTATATAGAGATGAAAGCAAGCAATTGAGCTTGTCTCTATGGCGCAATCGGTTAGCGCGTTCTGCTGTTAACCGGAAGGTTGGTGTTTCGAGCCCACCCAGGGACGTGATTTTAAATGTTGATGGTTGTGGCCGGGTGCAGAGCCTCATGCCTGTTAATCCCAACACTTTGATAGGCCGACGTAGGGGAAGCCTCCACTGAGCTCAGAAGTTCAAGACCAGTGAGAATCCCATCTCATTAAAAACAAAAATTGCAGTTTTATCTCCTCAGACCTATCACTGTAATGAAAAGTGAAAGTCTGTTCCCTTGTGTCTTGTGCATCCCATGAGGACAGAGAGAAGAAGGTCTCCCTCCAAGCTTCCTAGAAAATAAGATCTCTGCAGAACAAACTAGCTTGTATGTATGGGAAACTGAAAGTATTTGAAGAAACAAACTTCAAAAATTCTGCCTTGCTTTCCACAAAAATTAACCCATCACAGTCTGCCTTCAAGTGGCATCATACCTCTTCACATAACTCCTCTCCCTGCCTTTATGCTATTGTCATGCATTTTACTTTACACCTGTTATAAACCTTACAATCCATCTCTATTACTTTTGTTTCAAGAGTCAGGTGTGTTTTTGTTTGTTTGTTTGTTTTTGGGTTTTTTTTTGTTGGTGGTGGTGTTTTTAAGGTGAGTCTTACTCTATCAGACAGGCTGGAGTGCAGTGGCACAGTCTTGGCTCACTGCAACCTCTGCTTTCCGGGTTCGAGCGATTCTGCTGACTCAGACCCCTGAGTAGCAGAGATTACAGGCTTAGGCCACCACATCTGACTAATTTTTGAATTTTTAGTAGAGAGGAAGGTTCACCATATTGGCCAGGCTGGTCTCGAACCGCTGACTTCAAATGATCCGCCTTCCTTGGCCTCCCAAAGTGCCGGGATTACAGGCGTGAGCAATCATGCCCGGCTAAACAGTCAGACGTTAAAATTATATATTTGTCTATGTAGATGTCATTTCTAGTGTCTTTTTCTTTTTCATCCAGATTTTCATCCGGTGTCAGTTTCCTTCTGCCTGGAGGACTCCTTTAACTTGTCTATTAGGTGTCTTAAACTTGCACTATCATTCACTGATGCTCTGTTCATTTTAAAAAAAAAAAACTGTTGGCCGGGTGTGGTGGCTCACACCTGTAATCCCAGCACACTGGGAGGCCGAGGCGGGCAGATCAGGAGGTCAGGAGATCAAGACCGTCCTGGCTATCATGGTGAAACCCCATCTCTACTAAAAATACAAAAAATTAGCTGGCCATGGTGGTGGGCGCCTGTAATCCCAGCTACTCAGGAGGCTGAGGCAGGAGAGTGGTGTGAACCCAGGATGTGGAGCTTGAAACCTGTCAAAAGGCATTCTTAGCCTTAAAAGAAAAGCCAGGGACATCCCTTGCCTCTGGACACTCGAACTTAGAAAAACCTTTCACCGTCTATGTGGATGAATAACAAGGGACAGCTTTCGATGTTCTAACTCAAAGGCTGAGGAATTACTTTGGACCAGTGACTTATTTCTCTAAACAGCTAGACCAGGTGGCAGCTGGGTGACCAGGAAGCTTGAGATCAGTGGCTACGGTCACTCTATTCTTAGAAGAAACCAGTAAGTTTTCCTTGGGACAACAATTAGATGTCATACCACCACACTCCCACCCCTGCCACCCCATGGAGTACAGTACAGAGGGTCCTAGAGGCAAAAGTACACCAATGGCTAACAGGGGACTAGTTACTTAAATATCAGACCCTTCTGCTTGACACTCCAGATGTTACCCTGAAAGTATGCTGATTTTTAAACCCTGCTACTCTGTTGCTGGACCTCGCGTCTCAAGAAACACATCCCCAACTCATTGACTCCTGTGTGGAAACCACGGAAGAGCTTTACTCTAGAAGGCCCAACCTTGAAGACAAGCTCCTGTCTAACCCCAATGTTGAGAGGTTTAGAGATGGAAATAGCTATATTCATGAGGGAGGAAGAAAGGAAGGTTAGCCAGCAAGAAGTCATTGAGGCCAAGGGTTTACCTTCTCAGACTTCTTCTCAAAAAGCAGAATTAGCTGTGCTAATTAGGGACTTCCAACTATGAAAAGCGTTAAGCTGGGCACGGTGGCTCACACCTGTAATCCCAGCACTTTGGGAGGCCGAGGTGGGTGGATCACCTGAGGTTGGGAGTTCGAGACCGGCCTAGCCATCATGGCGAAACCCCGTCTCTACTAAAAATACAAAAATTAGCCAAGGGTGGTGGTGGGCGCCTGTAATCCCAGCTACTCCAGAGGCTGGGGCATGAGAATCCCTTGAACCTGAGAGGCAGAGTTTGCAGTGAGCTGAGATCATGCCGCTGCACTCCAGCCTGGGCGACAGAGCAAGACTCCGTTTCAAAAAAAGAAGAGAAAAAAACAAAAACCTCAAGAGTCATTGTGTTGACTGACTCTAAATATGGGTTCCTGGTGCTCCACGCTCATGCAGCCATAGGGAAGGAAAGGGGACTATCAAGAGCCAAGGGATCCCCCATACAACTTTACTCAGATCTTGGAACTTTTAGATGCTGTCCAACTCCCAGAGAAATAACAATTATTCACTGCAGGGGACACCAGAAGGGAGACACTTTTATTATTAGAGGAAATTCCCTGGTGGAAAGAGCAGCTAAGGCCACAGCTAAGGAAACCCTGGTATTTCAAGCTGCTGTGCTACTACCAGGTACTCCATCCATGTCAGTGACACCATACTATACCCCTAAGGAAATTAAAGGAACTGAGTAAAAGGCTTCCAGTGAGACCCCGCTGAATGGTTGCTAGAAAAGAACAAACTCTATTCCTGAGGCTGACAAATGGGAAATAATTAAACATTTTCATGATTCCTCGCATTTGGGACAGGATTTTCCATTCAAATTAGTTTCCTAAATATTCTTGGGAAAGGGACTGTTCCAAACTATAAAAAAAGTTACCACTCAGGAAGTCACCCCATATCCCAATCCCTGCTTAAACCTGTACAACACCAAGGAACATACCATGGCGAAAACTGGCAGACAGACTTTACCCAGATGCCACCTTACAGGGGACTACAAGATTTGCTAGTATTTATAGTCACTTTCACCGGGTGGATAGAAGTTTTCCCCATGAGGACAGGAAAAGTATTGGAAGTGTCTAAATTCTTAAAGAAATCATTCCAAGATTTGGATTACCAAAAGGTTTGCAAGGTTACAACTGACTTCCCTTCAATGCTAAGGCAACCCAGTGAGGTCATGCCTCAGCCTTACCTATCTTCACTCCTCATGGAGATCTCAGTCTTCGAATAACATAGAAAGCCAATCACGACATTAGCAAAACTCTTTCAGGTTTGGGGCTTGCCTGCCCTGCATCACTATCATTGTTTCCTCGGGTTTCCCAGGAATGTACATGTGTGAGACTGCCACACGCTTATAGATCTGTTTCCCTGCAAGGATGCAGGAATATCTTGCCTGTGGCTTCCAGAGTTGGAGATACATGTAGTTGCACCACTGAGTGCTAACATTTGATTTTGGAATCAAGTGATGCATTCAGACTGGTTGCTTTCATTCTGTGGGATACATGTAGTGAACACATTCATGATTGAGTTTCCTGCTTTTAGCTGGAGCAAGAAAGATTTATAATTGTGATTTGTATGAAAAAATCATAGGCAAGGGAATGGGTGTAAAATAAACTTTATTGTCAGAGGTTTCTAAAGGCTCATGCTTCAAGGAAAACGGACATATGCTGAAGAGCTGATAAACTGTCTACAGCAGCGTTATTCTAACTTAATCTTGATTTCAAGTTCTTTCCATTTTCCTCCAGCTGCTGTTGACTCCAGTTATATATAGGATGGGGGAAAGGGGATTATCCATGAATCTAGGCATCACTGTCTCTTGGGCAGTTTTCACATTTGCAGGCTGAAGGGATGTGATTTCTACGATCAAACTATCCATTTGGAGTACAAATCTGGAGTGGCTGTGAAATTCGGTTCTCAGAGATGAGCTTGCAGATTTGGACTTTCAATTGTTCTGTTGTTTTAGTTTTTCTCATCAACTGGGGAACTGTTTGTAACTAAGTTTGTTAAAAGTAGAGAAGAACTTTTCATAGTTCCAACATTAGTTGTTACCTGAAACAAACAAAAACACACACACATACAACTAAACAATAATATTTGGTGAGGTCTTGCTGATACCTGAGGCTGGAGTGAGAGCTAAATGGTGATACAGGCCAGGTTCAAACTGAGTGCAACTAAGTGGATAATCTCCAGTAGTGAACTACAGTCTATAAGAAGATAGTAATAATAGATTCAAAAAAAAGTTTCCTGAAATGAACTAGCTGGCCTGTGGTTTAGGACACAGGACCCCACCCACCTTATGATTCTAAAAACCTTGCTCCAAGGCACTGCAGATGAGTTAGTTAGGTCTCTACCACCTCCTTAGCATCAATTGACTCTCCATAATACTCCTCTGGTGAGAAATAAGGGTCTTTCAACCTCCCAGGAAGGGATTTGCTTAACCTCAAATATGCACATTCAGAAATAGCTTGTCATAAGAAAGAGAGGATAGTTTGCAGAGAAATAACCCTCCTAAGTCCACATCCTATTCCTTTTAAATAAGAGAGTGGTGCCAAGGGAAGAGCCCTAGAGTGTCAAAGCCAACAGGGTGCTCAGATACCACCCAAGTACAGATCCATCTGTGGCTGTAAGGAGACAATGGTATCAAGAGGTGAAGGCCGTATGATCTGCAGGTGAAAAACCTGGGATAGGAATCGAGGCCTCAAACCTTTTCCGCTACATCACAGAGTTTAGGAGCAGTTAGAGGGAAGGCTTCAATCTGGAGAACACTAACAGGCTCTAGAGATTATTGGGTCATGGTGTCTGGGAAAGAAATAAGGATTCACAGAAAAATGTTTACAGTAAATGTTCTTTTGGGACTTTGCTTGATAAAAAGGCTGAGAAAAAGTAAAAATTTATTTATTCCCAGGCTGGAGTGCAATGGTGCAATCTCCACTCACCACAACCTCCACCCTCTGGTGTTCAAGCAATTCTCCTGCCTCAGCCTCCCAAGTAGGTGTGATTACAGGCATGCACCACCACGCCCAGCTAATTTTTTTTTTTTTGTATGTTTAGTAAAGACAGGTTTCCTCCATGTTGGTCAGGCTGGTCTCAAACTCCCGACCTCGAGTGATCCTCCCAAACTGCTGGGATTACAGGTGCCAGACACCACACCTGGCCAAAAGTAAAAATTTTCTAATTGCAATTCTGAACCACTTAGGGGTTGTGAAATCAATATAGTGGGCTGCTTACTACTACAGGCTTTATTTAAATTCTAGGTAGGGTGGATTACACATAGTAAAAGATTTTTAAATACCTGATCACAGGCCAGGTGCGGTGGCTCACGCCTGTAATCCCAGCACTTTGGGAGGCCAAGGCAGGTGGATCACAAGGTCAGGAGATTGAGAACATGCTGGCTAACACGGTGAAACCCCGTCTCTACTAAAAATACAAAAAAAAAAATTATCTGGGCATGGTGGTGAGTGCCTGTAGTCCCAGCAACTCAGGATGCTAAGGCAGGAGAATGGTGTGAACCCGGGTGGGCAGAGCTTGCAGTGAGCTGAGATCATGCCAATGCACTCCAGCCTGGGCAACAGAGCAAGACACCATCTCAAAAAAAAAAAAAAAAAAAAACTGATCACAAAGAATTGTATATTTCTCACTGCATCTTGTGTTCAGAAACGTTTGAGAAACTGCTCTACATAGGCAAATTACAGGCTCAATCTCTCCATCTACCTCTTTATCTCTTCTCTATTTTCCATGCTATGCTGACAAGACCTTGAAGAGCGGAAGGCAAATTTCATCAATGGGTGGTGTTAAGCCTTTTCTATGAGGTAGCTGCACATTTGGGGCACTTCAATCCTGGTTACTTGAGATTCTAGTATAGATTGTCCTTTTCATCTCTAGCCACATGGTAAAATTTCTTGGGAGCTTTTTAAGACTATTAGTGGCTTCCACCCACCTGGAAACATTTCAATCAGAATCTCTGTGTGTAGAGTCCAGGTACTTGTGTTAGTTAGAACCTCACCAGGCTTTATAATATGACAGAGTGATTTGAAGCTACTGAGTAGACCTACACTACTTCCTACCTTTCTCTTTGTTTCTCTTTCACCATAGGCTTCTTTCCAATGAGAAAGTAAAGATTTTAGTCTCTGTTTTCAGAGTCTCAAGTAAATCACTCTCTTTCTCAACTGGACTTCCAAGGCAAAGATTTCTTTCTATTTATCTGTCTGCATTTTTACAAAGTTGGCCTTTGGTTTCCCTTTTCCCAGAGCTAATTCACCACAAAGGCGCCCCTCAATTCAAGGAGGTGGGCTTTCATGCACCTGCACCTGTCAATCATGGGACAACATTTTGCAGGCAGGGTTGCTGGGTGCTGTGGAATTGACATAAACTCCCAGGTATTGCCAGCTCTGAGCTTCAGGCAAGCTTGTGACTAAGTCACTCCAGTAGTCTGAGGATAGTCCTTACTCAGAAGGGTCTTCGGAATCAAAAGCAAACATAGGCATGAGAGGGTAAAAAAAAAAATCTCATGTCATCTTGGCTTATACCTAACAGAACTTGTGCAAGAATGGATATTAAGGTGGGCATTGTACACAGCAGAACTTAGTAAATAGCAAGTCTGGAGTTTAAGGGATAGGCTGAAGAGATTTTGCAGATTTGTAACCATTTTGCCAACTTGAACACACTTTTGTTTGGGTTTGGTTTTCTCCTCAGTGGTAAGAGCTATGCACAATAGGGTAGCTAAGATATTATAATTTGAATCAATACATTTGTATTTTGCCAAGGACCAAGATGAACTTGATAATTTCAATTTTTTAGTACTTTATTTTCATCAGTTTGAAAATTAGGACTTTTGCCCCTTTTTTGGCTTATGGCACCTTTTTGGTTTTCACACTTTCTCAAAGACCAGTAACTTAGAATCTAAATTATGATTGCTTATTCTTTCAGTACTCTAGGGGAAAGTTGATTTAATCTTGACAAAATGTATTCAATTAAAATAATTGTTCTCTTAAATCCTTTCTTTCTTTCTTTCTTTTTTTTTTTTTTTTTTTGATGGAGTCTTGCTCTGTTACCCAGGCTAGTGTGCAGTGGCACAATCTTGGCTCACTGCAACCTCCACCCCCTGGTTTCAAATGACTCTCCTGCTTCAGCCTCCAAAGTAGCTGAGCCTATAGGCACATGCCATCACACCTGGCTAATTTTTGTATTTTTAGTAGAGATGGGGTTTCACCATGTTGTTCTCTTAAATCTTTGAACCTTTTAAGTTTGTCCTTCTTTTCTCCAATTTGCAATGGTGGAGTGTGGCTTGCAGCTAAATAGTATATTTCTCAGAGCTACTTATTCCTGGAGCCTGGCAGTCTGCGGGCCTGGAGGGGGAGCATCTAGAAAGCAGCCCTCTCTAAGTTGAGAATAACTATGAGAATTGTGGGTTATAAGGCTTTGAGCACCTCTGGCCTACCCGTCCTCTTTTGTTTCTACTGTGGGGTGTGACAAGAGAAGGAACTCATCTGAGAGTGACTTCATATTGTGGCCTTTCACCGCTTACCTCTGGAAATTTCATTCAGGCAAGCCGGGGGGAGTCTCTGATATTTTTCTCTGAGAGGAAGAATTCATTATACAGCTGGACAATGGAATCTATGATCTGCCTGTAGAGGTTAGAGGTGCATCCTTTTCCAGGAAATAATTACAATTTAGGCAAGTTATATATGTTTGTTTAAGAGAATGCTTTCTGCACATTTCATGTTCTTGCTTTCTATCTTAGCCTAGGGAGAAAACCATGGGGACTCAGGGCTGGAACTTTAGTGTGATGGGGCAGAAGCCTCATTTTCACATGATTCTCAACAAATGGCAGCACATCACATGTATTATCATGTCCAATGGCTGCAATGTGAAGGAATATTTTCCAAAATAGTTGCTGCTTTGGTAAAAAATTAACTAGATGGGTTCAAAGTCAAATTTGAAGAAAGCTGAGCAGGCAGAAGAAAATCAGTGAACCTGAAGATAAGGCAATGGAAATCATCCAGTTTGAGGAACAGAAATATAAAAAGACTCAAGAAAAGTGAACAGAGCCTAAGTGACCATCAAGTGGACCAACATATGCATTGTGGAATTTCTTTGTTGTTGTTTTTGTTTTGGGGGGGGTGGGAGGGGGGATGGAGTTTCATTTTTGCTGCCCAGACTGGAATGCAATGGCGGGATCCCAGCTCACCGCAAACTCTGCCTCCTGGTTTCAAGCAATTCTCCCACCTCAGCTTCCCAAGTAGCTGGGATTGCAGGCATGCACCACCATGCCTGGCTAATTTTGTATTTGTAGTAGAGATGGGGTTTCTCCATGTTGTTCAGGCTGGTCTCAAACTCCTGACCTCAGGTGATCCTCCCACCTCTGCCTCCCAAAATGCTGGGATTACAGGCATGAGCTACCGCTCCCAGCCTCGCATTGTGGAATTTCTAAAGAAGAGGGAGAGAAGGGCAAAAGAGAATATTTGAAGAAATAATGGCTGAAAACTTCCCAAATTTGATGAAAGACAAGAATATAAACACAGTAGCCTAACAAACTCCAAGTAAGATACACTTAAAGAGACCTACACCAAAACACATTATAATCAAACTTTCAAAAGTCAAAGACAGAGAATCTTTAAATTGGTAAGAGAAAAGCAACTGGTCACATGCAAGAAATCTTTAATAAGATTATCAACAGATTTCTCATCAGAAAATGGAAGCTGGAAGGACAGGAAATCAAAAGCTGCCAACAATCTGGAGGGGTGGCTCATATCTATAATCCCAACACTTTGGGTGGCTGAGGCAGGTGGATCACTTGAAGTCAGGAGCTCAAGACCAGCCTGGCCAACATGGCAAAACACTGTCTCTATTAAAAATACAAAAATTAGCCAGGCGTGGTGGTGGGTGACTGTAATCCCAGCTACTTGAGAGACCGAGGTGGGAGAATCACTTGAACCTGGGAGGCAGAGGTTGCAGTAAGCCAAGATCTCACCACTGCACTCCAGCCTGGGTGATAGAGTGAGACTCCATCTTCATAAACAAACAAACAAAAGCTGCCCGTGAAAGGGAAAAGGATCAATAAATGGGTATTCCAAAAAGTCCAAAGTCACAGAAATATCAAGCCAAAATGAACTGTTTTCCTGACTGGAAATGGAGAACAGGCTATGGCAGCAAAACACAGAAGTTCAGTACCGAATTGCAAGGTGGAGCAGACTTTATTGAGAATCCTGGAAGGGATCCAGAGCAGGCAGTTTGAGCTTATGAAGAATTTTAATTTTGTTTTGGGTCAAATTTTGCTCTTTAATTTAGTCAAGAGAATTTTTTTTCACTACACAACGCACATAATATTGTCAAGAGAATTTTTCAGGGTAGCCATGACACTACTATGTGTGTTTGTTTTAATTTTATCTTCCTATCAACTGTTAAAATAAGAGATCTCTAAAATCATTTTTGTTTTAATTCAGATGTCTAATTTAAGGGATCCATCTTCAGGCCATTGCCAATTAGAATTTCCAATGGTGTAATTATTGCAATAGCAATTCAACCAAATAGCCCCTTTATGGAAAGTCCAGGATGTCATTTTCCAGGTTAACTTCCTGGGAAGGGCATAGAAGAGGCAATCCCAAAGATTCCCCTGCAAGAAAAAAGCTCAATGCAAGGACTAGACCACAGATGGGTAAGGATGATGTTTGCCTCCAGTAACCCACAAATTTGTGGGGGCTTCCAGTCACAGACCTGTGAATCTGTAATACCAGGTAGCCTCCCTTGGGATTGAGCTTTCCTAGAATGAGCCAGGCAACAAGAGTTCAGATGACAAAAACTTCAAAGGGATGGGACTTCTGAAGACAAACCCTAAGAGCTTGACATGGCCAGAACAAAAAGGGTGCTGGGGTTCCCAGCCATTTGCAGACAGGCCTCCTAGTATGACCTGAAAGTTACTGCCTCTTTCCAGATAGTGGAAACCAAGAGAAAGCACTCCCACTTGGTCACAAGTCAAGCTCTCAAGGACATAAAATAAGATGAGAAGGAACCTCAACCGGTACCCCCTTTTATGGCAGAATAACACATAGAGACAAAGACAAAGGAACAGACAATTTCTGGGAAGAAAGGGATTAAACAATAGGAATTGGTACACAAAGTACCAAAAAGCACACCAGAGTCACTACACCCAAGACTAGTCACACAAATCCTTTTCTCCAATTAATCAAGATTTTGGAGAGGGAAAAGAAAGAAACAGTGATTTTTACTGTCCACTTGATGAGATTCCACACAGAGAAGGAGGCTGGGAGCCTGGCTGGTAAAGAAATTCTTACACTTATGACAGCGGATCAGATCCTGGGTTCTTCACTGCAGCTTCCAGAAGAGCAGAGCTTTCCTATCCTGCCTACAGCTCCAAAACCGTAGGGTCCAATGGAAACCCTCCCTCTTAACCCTCTGAACTTTCTCTCAAAAATCAAGTCACAAAAGGCAGATTAATTGGGGAAAAGGCATAAAATGTACTAACATGTGCATGGGGAGAGTCACAGAGTGATTACCCTCCCCTACCCGCAATGGGATGTAGAAGCTTATATAACATCTCGAGGTAACAGAATGAATGAGGGCTCAAAGCATGGCCAAAACCAGGTGCAATCAGAGTCAGAGGTATATCCAATTATTGTGGGCAAGATAAGTGATGGGAGGGAGAGAAAATGAGGCTCGGCTAGCAAAGGTGGTCTTAATATGTAAATGAAACCTTACAGGTAGCAGCTCTCAGAGAGAATAAACGCTAAAAGTTTCTTACAGACCTTTACAGGTGTCAGACTCTCAGTTAACCTTTCCTAGATCTGGGCAAGGAAAGACATGGCTGTATCAATGCAGATTCCCTACAGATGCAAATCTCCTCGACAAAAGACAACTTTGCAAGGCTACTTCTGCAGCTGGCTTTCTGAACAGACATCTCAAAATACGTCAAAGAAATGTATTTTGGGGTAAAATATTTTTAATTCCTTCACATCTACAGCCTGATGCACCTGCCGTTTCAACGCACCATTGTTGGTGGCAACTCCATTCTTCCCTACACTCAAGCCAAAAAACCAGGTTCTCCTTGAGGCTAGTCTTTTTCTCACAGCACACATCCAATTTGTCAGAAAACTCATGTTTCCTGTTTGGTTAATTACAGACTTTGATCTGCCAAATCTTTCTCTTTCTTGGTGTCTGAATTTTGGCAATGGAGTCTCCTGATACAGGCAGGATCGATTCTACTGACGATTCTCAAAACCGTCAGACATTTAAGAGCCTTAATCTCGGGGTCGGGGTTTGGGCCACCCTTGAAACTTTTCTTTGGGCCTACCGGTCAAAATCAGCCTGGCCAGACCTGTCTTCAAGGCCCATGGACAAGGCCAGGTCATCCCGACGCTTCTTGAAGCTTCTCCTGCCAGGTCGGCAGCCACCCTTCCCTTCCCTCTGACCTGCAGAGAGGCTTCAAGGGGCATTTATTCAATTTCTGGGAGCCCACGGGCGCAGGTGCGCATGACTCTGTGGTTCCCACCCCACCCGCCGCCCTCCTTGGTCCTCTCGCTGTCTGAAGCGGGTAGTAATGTTCCGGGTGAGTTTGGGTTCTGAAGACACCTAGTGAAGGAGGGACCGGTAGGGAAGAGCACTGGCCCCTGAGGTCCTTCGCAGCCAGGGATCCGAAAAAGGTCTTGAAGAAATAGAAAGGGAGAGTTGGAAGTAGATCAAAGCGAAAGAAAATCCTAGATTTCCTATCCGAAGGCACCATGAAGAGAAAGTCCGCCTCCTCTGGGCCGCGTCCTCACATTGCTGGTGAACCGAGTTCTGTTCTCCATTGGAGACCAAATCAGTTGACTTTGGCTTGACTCCTAGTGAAGAAGCCTCGCTTTGTCCTCCCCTGTTTAGCTCTTGATCCTGAAGCACTTGATGGTCTCTCCCGGGCTTTCGATGGATTTCAGGGATGCAACTGAGAAATTTGTTTTTAATGCACTTAATTGAAGTCAGAGTATTTTAAAGTATTTTTGCAAAGAAAAACGTTTCCTTTTGCAATGAAGACATTCAGATGTGAGGAAAATCACTAGGCTCTCACAAACACAAATTCCACGTCAGCAGGTAGGTTTGACCCTCGGGTTGGGCACATTTTCAGTGCACTGTTGGAACTTAAGATGAATCTAGGACATTCATGATTAATATTTTTAGGTTTTTAGTACAATTTAATATTTTAAATTTAAATACGCATTCTGAAAATTGTATAACCAACACAAGAAACCGGCTTTACGCCATATTTACAAATATATGAAAGAAAGATGATACTTTAAATGACAATGCTTCATAAATGGCAACATTTTAAAAGTACCTAGAGAAAAAAAGTTAGCCTAGAATTCTATGCAAAAATAAAATTTCAAAACTGTGAGTGAAATAAGGACACTGAAAAACATACAAAAGCTAAAAGAATTGACCAACCCACGCTATAAGAAATCTTAAGAGTCCTCCAGGCAGAAGCAAAAGGATACCAGATAAAAATGTGGACCTACACAGAGAAACGAATATTGGAAATGGCATTTAGAAAGCATGTACTACACGTTTTCTTATAATTTAAATCTTTCAAAAAATATTTGACGTAATAAATAAAAGTAAGAATGAATCACATTTTAAAGCTCAAAGTGCATAAAGTAAAACTACATAACACTAGGATAAAGGCCAGAAAGGGGGGCATAATGACACTAGAAAGCAGACTATGGTAAATTAAAGATGTATCCCAGAAACCCTAAAGCAGCCTCTGAAATAAGAAAAGGGTTATAGCTAATAAAGCAACAAAGGAAAGAAAACGGAATGAAATAAAAGCTATGGAAACACTATGCTGGAACAACTACCCTCCAGGCCTCCACCCTATAGGAATACACCAGTGGCCAATGAGAGTGTACAAGAATGATGACTGAAGCATTATTTGTAATCATAAAATAATAAAACCAACGTAATTTTGAAGGTATATGAAAAGGGTTTTCTTTATTTAACAGACAAGACAATTGAACAAACAAACAAACAATGGAGGCAAGTCCTTTGCCAAAAGGAACAGAGAGGGTCATGATGATGCTACTCCTGCAAGGATTTCAGTGTTCCCAGACGCCTAGTTTTCTGTCTGGTTCTTCTGGAAGATGTTATTCTTGGGGAGCAATAGGTCCCCGAATTTGGGGCTCTTTCAGGTTCTCTCTCCATTTCCCCATTCTGCTACAATAAACAAACAAACAAACAAAATTCTCACTTCCAGAAGATCCCGCCTGTGCCTCTGCATGCGCATTTCAGGAGGTCTGGATGTCTGGTCCACCGCGCCCCGTCTTCTTTCCCAGCTTTTTCTTTTCCCTTTACCTGCTCTCGCCCTACGGCCCCACGGCGGGACAACCGCCCAGCTGAGCCCCCGCGGCTCCACGGCGCAGAAGGTGCGCCGGAGGCCCTGCCAGTTGCCCGCCCTGCGGGGTGCTGAGAAATCAACGCTTTGTAAAAGGAACTTCCCCATGGAAAAAAATCTGTTGATTTCCGCTCTCAGGGCTCTTCAAAGGACTAAAAGCTAAAGGCCACGATCAATTCATTCGACAAATCCTAGTCGTGAGCCCTGGTGAGTACCAGACCCTGCTCCCCCCAGGGGACCCACGAGCGACCCTCACCACCATCCCTGCCCCGGTGGAGCCCCTGTGAGGAACACAAGACCTGAAAGTGGCAGCGGAAGCTCCTCAGCGGCCCCCACAGCGACTGGGCAGGGTGGGCACAGGCTCCTTCAATGGGTGAAGGCGGCACAAAGAACGGGAGGAACCTTCCCCGGAGGCCACAGGGCGTTCAGCTTCCCTTGGGCCCCCAGGCGGCTCTGGCTGGGTCGCCGACCAGGGGGTTTCTGGAAGCTTCTGAAGCAGGGGAGGGGCAGGGCGGGCGAAGGCAATTCGGCTGTTCTTCTGGCTCCAGAATCTCCTAACGCGCAGGTGTCCAACGTGACCGGCGCGACTCACCGCTCTAATCTCTCTGGTTTTCCAAGGCCTTGCTCAGTGGTCCTGCCGGGCGGGCCCTGAGAATAGACGGAACGGAGGAAGTTCAGTGAGTGCGCCCTTCCTATATGCCCAGTAGAGTCGGAAGCGCTTGTCTCTGTGGCGCAATCGGTTAGCGCGTTCGGCTGTTAACCGAAAGGTTGGTGGTTCGAGCCCACCCAGGGACGCTTATTGGAACTTTTGAAGCATTCACGCATTGTCAATCATTGGATAAATGGGGAAGATTTTATCTTCCGGAAGTCCCAAGCCACTAATTTATGACAGATCCATGTCAAGGACCCCCACCTTCCCGACCAGATTCTTAACCGGGTATCTCCTGAAATGCCGGGTTTACACCTGTGTAACTAAGGAATCCTGAAACAGAGACCTAGGAACCCACTTTTGGTGTGATAAAATTCTAATTCAGTCCCTTATACGCTTAAACGAGTAATTTACATACCTCCATTTTTTCATATTTTAGTAGTGGGAGTCCACTGTTACCTCCAGGATGAGCCTGGGTTTCCTGATTGCGCTATCAATAATGTGACCAGTGGAATCATTCATCACGATAGTGATCTTCTCCATCATTTTTGAAAACAGTATTTTTCCTCAGTTTATGCGTGATTTATTTACCTATTTCAAAATGTTTTTGTTAGCCAGGTGTTTTGGCATACTCCTGTAATCCCAGCTACTTGGGAGGCTGAGGCAGGAGAATCGTTTGAACTTGGGAGGTGGAGGCTACAGTGAGCTGAGATGGCACCTCTAAACTCCAGCCTGGGCATTAGAGTGAGACTCCTTCTCAAAAAAAAAAAAATTTTTTGAGATGACGTTAGTTTCAAGGTTTTAGGATTACAAAGAATGCTGCAGTCACCATTCTTGTACAGATATCTTTGGTCATTGTGGAAATGTTTACACTGCAGACATTTCTACAGTGTAGAGAGCTGGATGCGCCATTGCTACATTATAGTGCTTACATAATGCTTCTAATTTGAGTCCATTCTGCAAATGTATCTTTCATGGGAGCAGTACCAAATAATATTCCAATATAAATGTTTATAAGAGGAAAATGTGCAGATGTGTAGTTGAGCTGCGTGCCTCTCCATGGGGCCCAAGTGCATAAAATGGTGGCATTAGCAATCATCTGAGAGTGGAGTTTGTGGCCTTCTGACGTCAAAAGCTGAGGCAGAGGGCATGAAAACCCTCGCTGTACATCCTCTGTAGTCTGGCCAGAATCATTCCTAGGTCAGTGATCTCTTATCAGGAGGGAATGCTGCTTGCTTGTTTTGTCAAAACCACAAAAGGGAGGGAAACATCAGGCTGTTGGTTGATAACAGTAGTGAAGCAAATCTTTCCAAAGGCTTGGTTTGTTAACCCTTAGGAAAAACAATCCTAACTCTTACAAGATGGTGCTGTGCATTTCCAGGCTCTTGGTGTCCCAAAGAACTGTACATGACACACAAAGCAGCAAAGCAAAGCAAAAATTTATTAAGCACAGTAACACTCTCGGAGTGGGGAGAGTGGGCTGACCTCTGGGATGTGAGATCAGTATTAGTTTGGTGTACTTTGGGTCTTTGTATGTGTGGCTTTTTATCTTCTCTTCACAAGGATGTCTAATCGTTAGCCAGTGTTTGCCTTTTGATTGATAGGTGGGTTGCTTAGTTACTTTGGCCCTTGTGGGCTTGCACATTGCCTCCATCCCATAATTTTAAGTACATGCATGATATGCAGTCCATATGCATGAGTTTTAATGAGCTGGTTATGATATGGAGTCATGTTAAGGATACATTTTTTCTCTAATGCACATGCCTATCTCTGAGGAGCTGCCCCTTTACTGGTTTGGATCTCGCCGGCCATGGGGTCCTTGCTTGCTTTTCTTTTCATTTTTTATTCATTTACATTTTTGAGACAGAGTCTCATTCTGTTGCCCAGTCTGGAGTGCAGTGGTGCAATCTTGGCTCACAGCAACCTCCGCCTCCTGGGTTCAAGCGATGCTCCTGTCTCAGCCTCCCAAGTAGCTGGGAGTACAGGAGTGCACCACCACGCCCAGCTAATTTTTTGTATTTTTAGTAGAGACAGGGTTTCACCATGTTGGCCAGGCTGGTCTCAAACTCCTGACCTCAGGTGATCTGCCTGCCTTGGCCTTCCAAAGTGCTGGGATTACAGGCATGAGCCACCGTGCCCAGCCTTGCTTGCTTTTTTAAATCTTACTTTTCCTTTTGGCTGCTCAACTTCTGCCTTTTATCTTGCTTCTTGCTCTCCCACCCCATCACCTTGCTTTTGTTTCTGCTTTCACTCACTCTGCCTTTTTTCCAACTTCCAATTCCCTCTGCTGTTCTCCTGCCTCATAATGGCAGTTAGTGAGGGGAGGTTTTAAGGTGGCATGTCTAACCTCCTAGCCTGCCACATCCAGAAACCACTTTTGAGGTTTCTCTGCAGTCCTGTCAGCCAAGAGGGAGTCCATTCAGTTGGTTGTAAGGCCTAGGGCTTATTTTTATTTCTCAATCCTGACAAGATGAGGCTGGATTAATGCAGATTCTCTGCAGGTGTAAATTTCCCCTACAAAAGACACTTTTGCAGAGTTACTTCTGTTTGCTGGCTCTCTGACAGCATCTTAAAATATGCCAAAGGAATATATTCTGGGGTAAAATATTTTTATTTCCTTCATCTATCAAGAGCTCCACCATGCTGACAGCCTCCAATCCAAGCATACCTGAAGCTTTCCTTTGTTTGTTTGTTTGTTTGTTTGTTTATTTGAGACACAGTCTCGCTCTGTCACCCAGGCTGGAGTGCAGTGGCATGATCTCAACTCACTGCAAGCTTCACCTCCCAGGTTCATGCCATTCTCCTGCCTCAGCCTCTGGTGTAGCTGGGACTATAGGTGACTGCCACTATGCCTGGCTAATTGTTTGTAAATTTTTTAGAAGAGTTGGGGTTTCACCATGTTAGTCAGGATGGTCTTGATCTCCTGACCTTGTGACCACCCACTTGGGCCTCCCAAAGTGCTGAGATTACATGTATGAGCCACCGTGCCTGGCCCCTGAAGCCTTTCTTTTTAAAAAGCTTTCCCACCCTTATGACTGCCTTCAAGTCTCTGCCAAAATGCAAATAACAGTGAGTGACTCCCTGCTATAGCCAGCTCAGAATAAATAGCCTTTGCTTTTTTTCATTTGGGTGGTCTTTGTTTATTTGCAGAAGCTTCAATGTAGAGTTGACAAGGACTCCAATCTTTGACCAAACCTTAGTAGTTTCCTCTGAGCCCTTTTCTCTGTTACTTCTTCGCCTGCCAAGTCCAATTTTAGGAAACAATGCTGTTGAGTCTAGTTTAGCAAGAGTCTTCGCAACCACCTTTGATAGCTAATCAAGTTCCTCTTAGTAATTTTCCATCCACCGACTTTCTTATCTTGCCAATTGGCTATAATCTTCAACTCCTCCTGCTGTATTTGAGGTTGAGCCCAGTTCTCTGCTGGTCTCTCTTGCCTACTGTAGTACATACAATAAAATCTGTCTCATGTTTTTAACAAGTGTCCAGTGTAGTCCCTCAGAAACTACCTTTGCAAAATTATGACAATAAGAGAAAGCTGACATGGCTGACTCCATCTTCGTTCTAGCCTCACAGGCTAGCTGTCTTTGCTCATTCCTATGCAATTACTCCCAAGCTAATTTTGGGAAAAATCGAGTTTATACTTTAAATCAGGGGTCCCCAACCTCCAGGGCCACAAGAGAGGTACTGGTCCATGGCCTGTTAGGAACCCAGCCGAACAGCAGGAGGTGAGCTGCAGGCTTTCAAGCATTGCCACCTGAGCTCCGCCTCTTGTCAGATCAGCATGAGCATTAGATGCTCATCAGAGCTCGGGCCCTATTGGGAACTGCTCATGTGAGTGATCCAGATTGTGCACTCCTTATGAGACTGTAACTAATGCCTGATGACCTGAGGTGGAACAGTTTCATCTAGAAACCATCCACCACCCCCTTCCATGGAAAAAGTATCTTCCACGAAACCAATCCCTGGTGACAAAATGGTTGGGGACAGCCAAAAAGGCTGGTTTAAATGATAACCTTCCCCAAAACTAAATTACCCCTGTAAAACTAATGAAAGATCACCAAGTTAGGAGGATGAAAGGGGCCTGATTGCTGCTAAGATGTATGCCTCGTTAAATAATTACCAGCCATTATTCCAGAAGTCACAAGATTCGCAGCTTCCCCAATTACTGCTGTGAAGAACATCACTATTGTAGAACCCAAGATTGGCCTCTTGAGATGTCTTTTCAGGCTTTTGCATTTCTGACTATTGGATGGCACCATCTGGCCCGAAAATCAACCAGTCCCTTAGCCCCCACCCAGAAGCTGACTCCATGCAGAAGGGCCATTTTCCACACCCCTGTGATTTCATCCCCAACAATCAGCACCGCGCAAGCCCTAGCCCCCTCCCCAACAAACTATCTTTGAAAAACCCCTTACCTCCAAGCCTTCAGTGAGATTGGTTTGAGTAATAACTCTGTCTCCCACATGTCGTGGCTGGCCTGTGTCAATGAAACTGTTTCCTGCAGTGCCATGGTCTCCTTGAATTGATTTTGTGTGTACATTGGGCAGGAAGAGCCCATCAGGCAGTTACATCTGCAGGACGGTGCCAGTTCTTTCTACAAAGGCTGGTCAGATACCCAGAAAGTATTTCTCCACTACCACCTGGACAATGTGTCTCCCTGTCAATCTCCAGGGAATGGGGCCTGGATCAAGTATTTAGTATCCAGCAGTTACTACCCTGTCACCTAATCCCTCATTTTCAATATTTTGCCAAGCTTCCAGTGGCCTAACTGGCCACCACACCACAGAATCTTCACTTTATGGTCTCCAAGGAGAACTCTCCACTCGATGTTTTGTGATTTGAACAATGGAATAGAATGTGATACTGGTTGGCTGGGGGAGGTCCCTGGACAATGGTGGGATCTCGACCCCAGCCGTGGTGTCCAGGCTCTTGACACCATCTCGAGAACAAAGTCAAAGATGAGTCAGCAAATAGTGAAAGAAGAGATTTATTGCAAAGCAAAAAGTACACACTCAAGAAAGAGGAGTTCAGGCATACTCGAGAGAGAACAATGGGTTCTGGGGTTTCATCTTGATGGGTTTCTTTAACCAAGGAGTGGAATATTCATGAAAATTCCTGGGTAAAGGTGGAGATTTCTCAGAACCGTGGTGCCATCCATTTTTACATCAAATATTGGTCTCAGAACTGTCATGGCACTGGGTGGTGTGTGATTTAGTATGTTAATGAGCATATAATGAGGGCCTAGGTAAAACCTCCATCAAATCCAGCACCACATCGGGTCCACTCAGTCTTAGCCAGCTTGGTCCACACCCTGGTTTTTCAGCGTGTTAACAGCCCATAGCCTCAAGTCATGTAAATCTGCTGCCTAGAATTAGTTATCCTGTGACCACCCGGTAGTATTCCTGTCTCAAATCTACTTGTAAATATTCAAATGGTCATTGACTTGGGCATTCCAACTTTGCTTACTTCACAGTGTTTCCTGCGTAATATATAAGAAAAGATGATCCAGACTTTTGTTAAACTTCTCAAATAAGATGTATCCCAGGTATTTGTGTCAAATTTGGATGATTTTGGTTTTGTCTTTGCAGAATATAAAAAACTAACATGAGGTAAGCGCTAAGGTGTGGAGATGGCTGTGCAAGAGATGACAAAGTCCAACACCATGCTTGAGAGTGTCCAATCATCTCTTCTGGGGCAGCATATTTTTCTACAATACTGAATTTGGAAAAAAAAAAAACCAACAACATCAAAAAAAGAAAAACAAACCTACAAGATTCATGAAACTGGACAACTGTCTTTATAACATTACCAGTGATAAAACCAGTAAGGAAGGCTGGTTTGCAGTCATCTGAGCAGCCTCTTTACTTTCATAAATATGGTTTCTCTCTGATATTAAACGGCTTCCAATTGCAAGTGGAATGCTACATCACAAGGATAAGGACGCGAAGAGAACCGGTTTCTTCTGTAATCTGAAACACTCTAGTTTGAGAATTAAAAGCCATTATTTGAAGAAGGGTGCCCCCCAGCTCCATCTGGCCTCCGAAAGGTTGCTTCTCAACACAGGCTAAAGACCAGCTTCTCTGGGAGAGAGCAGATGCAGGGGAGGGAGAGAAAAAGGGAGAGGCAGACGTCACTTCCCCTTGCCGGCTCTGGCAGCGGATTGGTCGGTTGAGTGGCAGAAAGGCAGACGGGGACTTGGCAAGGCACTGTCGGTGACATCACGGATAGGGCGACTTCTATGTAGATGAGGCAGCGCAGGGGCTGCTGCTTCGCCACTTGCTGCTTCGCCACTTGCTGCTTCGCCACGAAGGAGTTCCCGTGCCGTGGGAGCGGGTTTAGGACCGCCGATCAGAACTGAAAATCCCAGCTGTATGTGAGGGCTGGAAAGGGCTCGAGAGTGCGCAGGGAAGTGACCGTGTGTGTAAAGAGTGAGACGTATGAGGCTGTGGCGGGGCAGAGGTAGAAGATCTCATACTTACCTGGCAGGGGAGATACCATGATCACGAAGGTGGTTTTCCCAGGGCGAGGCTTATCCATTGCACTCCGGATGTGCTGACCCCTGCGATTTCCCCAAATGTGGGAAACTCGACTGCATAATTTGTGGTAGTGGGGGACTGCGTTCGCGCTTTCCCCTGAGTTTACATAGTTTGAAGAATAGGCTGTCTATTAAGGGTCATTTTTTTTTTCTCTTTGTTTGCGTCATGATTGGCGTCTTAGAGTTAAGTGTTAATCCTATAGTGTAAAGCTGGGCAACAGGAAGTAACATGTCTCCTGTCCGCTGTAAGAGAAAAAGCGAGCATCAGCCTTATTGGCGTTGTAACACAAGCCAACTAGGGTGAAGTCCGCTCAGCCCTTCTCTTTCTACCCGGGCTGCTTTTTGCAGGGATTGGTCCGTGTTCTCCAGTCTCTTGGGTTCTCATGCTCTGTGAAAATCTTCGTGTTTTTCCTACCCCCCAGTCACCTCTTACACAGCCTCTGCTTCCAAGCGCAGCCCCCACAGGAGTTGGTAGGATTTCTGTGCTAGCGGGGAATGTGTTCTCACCTCATAGAGCCAGGTAGAAACTACGCAGTCTGACGCTGTTCTCTGGGAAGAAAGCAGGGCCTTTGGGGCTCTCAGTGTCCCCGTTGGGTTGTAGACATAACAGGCTTACTTTGCGTAGGCAAAAGGCTCTGCCCGCCCCCAGGTGCCCTAGCGCATATTCATTGAGGCCCGCACGTCAGAACCGCAGTCTCACCTGTCTTGGCCAAAATGCGCTGCGATCCTCCTTGAGATAGAAGGAGGGAAGTTTTATGAGGAGCCATGTCCACTTTCCCTACTATCTCCTGCCGTTTACATATCTAGTCTTTCTTCAGACTTTATTTAAGCGACAGCTTCATGTTTGATATCTCGCTCCCACATCCTACATCCATTACCAGGCAACTTTCTAGATAGCACCCCGACCCATCCTTCCCACCCCCAAGCAGCCCTTTCCTATTTCTGGGGCCACTGTCCTCCCCCGTCCCGCTTTCTTCAGGCCCTCGCTTATCACCTTCATGGACAGAAAATACTGAGCTCTCTCTTAACCTGTGGTTTATGCCTGACACGCATCAGTGCCCTGGCAAATTCCTTAATACCCCTTCTCAAATAGCACTGTAAATGCATTTCTTTTTAACCCCCAGAAGTATCTAATTGATTTTGTCCCTGAACTGCAAGAATACTAGTATTCCACTACAGAAGAAAACTCCAGGCCTAGAGATGGCAGTTCTGCGCATTGTGCCAGCCTCTCCCAGGGTATGTTTTCTGACCTCACCTACTTTTGATCAACTGAGGTCAGGAGTTCGAGACCAGCCTGACCAACTTGGCGAAACTCCGTCTCTACTTAAAAAAAAAAAAAAAAAAAAAAAAAAAAAAAAAAAATTGCGGGGCGCGGTGGTGTGTGTCTGTAATCCCAACTACTCGGGAGGCTGAGGCAGGAGAATCACTTGAACCCGGGAGGTGGAGGTTACAGTGAGCTGAGATCACGCCATTGCATCCCAGCCTGGGCAACAGATCGAGACTCTGTTTCAAAAAAAAAAAGAATAGAAAAAGAAAAAATTAGTCCATCTTAGACATATTATTGGAGACAGTAGAATCCTGCATCCAACAGGCACTTGGTGCAGATCTAAACCCACTGAGCTATGAGCTCATGTTCTCTATGTTCTATTAAGTATCATGAGCAGAAATTGAGCTCTTTGGCTTTTACCCACTGAGTATGGCTATAGGAGAGGTCTCTCTCTCTCTCTCTTTTTCTCTCTGATTATTTGCATGGTTATTTTTTGCCATCAGTGTGGGTTTTTGGTTCTGATGTTATGAAGTGAATTTCTTGGGACAATCTTTGTTGGGTCGTGTTGACAAGGATCCAGTCCCTGTTTGGGGATACATGACAGCTTATCTGGTCTGTGAGTCTTCTTTATTGTCTATTTGTTGTCCTGAGATAATGGTATTTCGTGATATTTGAGACTGCAGCAATGATAAGTTGTTCAGATCTTGTCTTTCCAATGTTTGGTAAAAATTTTATGGGCCCAATGGTTGTCAATATCTGCAAGAGTGGCATCTCTATTACAAGAGTGATCTTACTACTCAATGTCCCCCCTCCCACCCAACTTCGTTCCGTAGAAGCTCTTGGCTTTAACAAACTTACTATATCTAACAGTCATCTTAGTACAGGAAGAAAACTAAATCTGTAGCACGTAAGGAGCAGTTTTCTTTGATTGGTATATTCGGGTTTCTAACCAGCTGAAAAATTCAAATACATGTCCTTTAAGGATTAAGTTTAAAGCACACTACAGAAAGGAGAGAAAAGATTTATATGATCACATATAAGCAATGGAGTCAGCAATATGAGCGCTTTTCACAAGTATACAAATCAAATTTAATAATCTCCAGAACATTGAGGAAGTTCAGCCCTTAATGAAAATGAATGAAAAGAAATTATTCACCCACTGTTGTATGCCCTGGAAAGAGAATGTCCTGCCAGACTCAGAAGGGTATCACAATATTACTCAGATTTTCAGCAATGAAGGTCCTCCAAAGATCTAATGATGTTCATATTTTCAGTTTATTTCCTTCACTGATAAACATTGTTAATAGATACCATTGCCTTTGTTTTCACCTCAAGTGATGTTACTTAGCACAGTTCATTTCTTTAGAATGCCCCCTAGTTTGGTGGAAGGAATTTTCCTGCTTTATAAATATAGGATATTTTCTCATGAAACAAATTGGCATACTCTTTCAGTGAAGTGAATAGACAAATTAGGTCTCTAAAATTGTAAAGGAGTCACTGCCCCAATTATCTTAGGAACAATAATAATCACTTATATAAAATTAAAATAAGGAAATTAAGCCACATATGGTGGCTCATAGGTACAGTCCCAGCACTTTAAGTGTTGGAGACCAGCCTGGGCAGCATAGTGAAACCCCTGTCTCTACAAAGTTTTAAGTATTAGCTAATTTTTTAAAGTTGGCAGGGCATGATAATGCATGACTGTAATCTCAGGCTGCAGTGAACTATGATTGTGCCACTGCCCTCCAGCCTGGGTGACAGAATGAGACTCCAAACTCAAAAAAAGAAAAGAAAATTAAGAATTTGTTGAAAATTGTTTTACTACAATGCTAGGCTGCATGTCTTGCACCTGTACTCCCAGCAACTCAACAGGCTGAGGTGGAAGGATTGCTTTAGGGCAGCTGTTGGAGACCAGCCTGGGCAACAGGGCAAGACCTCATCTCTAAAAAAATACAAGGCAAGCTGAGCCAGGAGGATTGCCTGAGCCCAGAAGTTCCAAGTTGGTCAGCTATGATTGCCCCGCTGCACTCTAGCCTGGATAACACAGCAAGACCCTGTGCCTTATTTTTTATTTTATGTTTTTTTTACTACTTATGCTTTTTTATTTATTTTTGAGACAGAGTCTTGCTCTGTAGCCCAGGCTACAGTGCAGTAGTGTGATCTCAGCTCACTGCAAGCTCTGCCTCCCAGGTTGAAGCTATTTCCCTGCCTCAGCCTGCAGAGTAGCTGGGATTACAGGCGAATGCCACCATGCCCAGTTAATTTTTATATTTTTAGTAGGGACAGGGCTTCACCATGTTTGCTAGGCTGTTCTCAAACTCCTGACCTCAAGTGATGCACCTGTGTCGGCCTCCCAATGTGCTGGGATTACAGGTGTGAGCCACCTTGCCCAGCCTACTTATGCTTGAAATGTGAGGTTTCATTAGGGAAAAATTTTCTTGTTGAATTTCTAACATGAAAAAATTAATAGATTTAGCTGTAGATTAAATTAATGGTCCTGGTAGTTTGGTACAATAAAATAAATGAAATGAATTTGATAGCAGAGAGGTATCTTTGATGCTTTTGAACAATTAAAATAATGTAATATTTATTATATAAAGACATGAAAAAGTTCATTACATTATTATTTATTTATTTATTTATTTATTTATTTATTGAGATGTAGTCTCACTCTGTCGCCTAAGCTAGAGTACAGTGGTGCAATATCGGCTCACTGCAACCTCTGCTTCCTGGGTTCAAGCAATTCTACTTCCTCAGCCTCCTGAGTAGCTGGGATTACAGGCGCACACCACCACACCCAGCTAATTTTTGTATTTTTAGAAGACACGGGGTTTCACCATGTTGGTCAGGCTGGTCTTGAACTCCTGACCTCATGATCCACCTGCTACAGCTTCCCAAAGTGCTGGCGTTACAGGCATAAGCCACTGCACCTGACCCATTACATTATTTTTTAAGAATCATTGTGACTCTTTTGACAAATTAGAATGGTTTAACAATCTTGGTTAGGCTGGGCACAGTGACTCACACCTGTAATCTCAGCACTTTGGGAGCCCGAGGTCAGGAGTTTGAGAACAGCCTGGCCAACATGGTCAAACCCTGTCTGTACTAAAAATACAAAAATTAGCCGGGCATGGTGGGGGGCTCCTGTAATCCCAGCTACTCAGAAGACTGAGGCAGGAGAATCGCTTGAACTCAGGAGGCAGAGGTTGCACTGAGCCAAGATCGTGCCACTGCACTCCAGCCTGAGGGGGCAACAGAGTGAGATTCTGTCTCAAATAAATAAATAAATAAATAAAAATAAAATATAAAAAATTAAAATTATGTGTTGAAGTAAATTAAATATATGGCAATGAAAAGAGGCCTAGCATGACTGACTGCATTTTGCTCCTAACCCTTCCTACCCTGTGGTGATATCTTCCAGGTTAACTGCTTTCTCTTATTTCTGCACATAGGCCAAGCTATCTATGGGAGGGATTTAGCTTACAGTTTAACTTTAAAGCACAGATTATAATAATCCCTTCCCCAAACTAACTCCTGAGAAGATAGAGAGGTTGTATACACAAGTAACAGTGTTATGCTGAAGATTTATAAGAGCAGTGTGACCTGACAAAGGACAAAGAATTTTCACCATCCCCTTGGGCTCTCACTGCAGCCCATGTCTGTCATTGTCAGACCTCTTCACCTCAATCACCTCCTTCTTCCTCCCTTCCCTAACGTACAAGTAGCCTGAAAATCATACTAATTTAAGATGGTTCTTTAGGAGACTAGTTCACCATCTGTTCAGTTTGGTGGCTCTCTGGAATAAAGTCACCTTCCCTGCCCCTACACCTCAACCCTCGACTTATTGGCTGTCATGCAGCAAGCGGTGAGTGCAGTAAGCAGAGATCACACCACTGCACTCCAGTCTGGGTGACCCTGTCTCAAAAAAAAAAAAGAGAGAGAGAGAGAAATTTGGTTTTAGAACCAGACAAATTAAATGGGAGACTTACTTCCAATGAGACCTAGAAATGTCTAAATTTCTCAAATTTCTAAAAGAACTGAGAAAATTGCCTCCATTGAGGAAGTAAGCTGAAGGAGGTAAACTGTCATGTTTTCTGAATTGAGAAATATTGAGGAGGCTTTGACTCTTTTGCCTCCAACTGCTCCTTCTCCTCCTGCCCCTGCACCCGCATAGTCTTTCTTACCTGAGCCTTCCTGTCCTGCCTTGCCTCTTCTTCCATCACCATCACCTAAGGAGAGTCCCCAGGGCTCTGGCCCTTTCCCTGAAACTTCTGTTCTGAGAGTCCCTTTCAAGGTAAAACCCAAACCCACAGGAAGAGGGGAGCCTACCGTTGTGTATACCACTTCACCAAAATATGAATTAAGAATATTATAAAGGACTTCCCTGATCGAAACTTAAATACATTTCACTCTTCTCTTTCTAAAGCAGGCTCCAAGATCCTATAGGCTTTGGCAGAAAATTTGACTTAACTGTTGAAACCTTTGAGCCCAAATATTCTGATCTTTGTCAATTAATTCAAATGCTGGTGAAGAAGGCAAGGCCACTAACTGGTTGCAAAAGGTAAATTGGAAGGATTTTCAAAAAGGGACTGAAGCAGAACATGAAAGGTTCACATTTTCACCAAATATCTCCATGTTGCCATTTCCCAGGTCCTTCCTAAAAATATAGATTGGAGGATAATTCAGCAATGTACTAAAAAGCCAGACAAATCTGTCTTTGCTTAACTAAAATGATTTGAGAGCCAGGTGTGGTAGTTCATGCCTGTAATCCCAGCACTTTGGGAGGCTGAGGTGGGTGAATCACTTGAGGTCAGGAGTTCGAGACAAGCCTGACAACATGGTGAAACCCTGTCTCCACTAAAAATACAAAAATTAGCCAGGTGGCTACTCAGGAGGCTGAAGCAAAAGAATTGCTTGAACCCAGGAGGTGGCGCTTGCAGTGAGCTGAGATCCTGCCACTGCAATACAGCCCGGGAGACAGAGCAAGACTCTGTCTCACAAAGAAAAAAATAAAAAGGAAAAAGGAAAATAGAAAAAAAATAGCAGGGTAGTAGAAATATAATGCACACAAGAATGATAATCATGAAGACAATCTGATTCTAGAAGAGTAAGGGAGCCTATTCCATTAGGGAACCCACTGAAAACATCAAATCCCAGTTCACACCCCAGGGTGTGGGGTCGCGTGCCTGTAGTCCCAGCTACTCAGGAGGATTAGTAAGGAGCTTTGCTTGAATTCGTGAGGTCAAAGCAGAAGTAAACCATGATCATGCCACTGCACTCCAGCCTGGGTGACAGTGAGACCTTGTCTCAAAAACAAACAAACAAACAAAAACCCACAAAACCAAACAACAAATTGTCACCTCACTCTGAAATGACAGTGGCAAACACCACTTTGCTATTGGAAAATCAAAAGAAAAACAACTCCCTCTTTCTATCAACCTGGCCTCTTGCTCTAACATGTCTGACCCATGGTTTAAAATGCCCAAAAGATGATGTACTGAAATTATAATACACTTACCTGTTCTGCACCAGCGTTTATTTTTGTCTGGAGGAGATCACCATCCATGGTCCTATAAATGTCTAACTGCATGGAATGAGGAAGGGCAGTGTCTTTTAGGATATTTGGTTATATATATGTATATGGCTCTGAAGAAACTCAATGTTGGGCGAGTTCCCTCAAACTTTCCACTAGGCATGACCACTGCTCTATTATAGATAGAGATTCTGTGGGGCAAAACCTGAGAATTATGTGCCTGGCTATCAAGAAGATAGCTCCTTGCATTTTTTGGGGGAGAACACTTTTGCTTCAAGGGAGTGTTTCCTCCCAGGATTAGAAATCTTTCTGTAACCTCAGGAAACATTGCTAATGAAAACCAGGCATGGTGTGCTGCACAACTTGTAGTAATAAGTCAGAAGTTAAAAGGAAAAGGCAAGTTTTCCTGTACTTGGCTGACTCCAAGACCTGCAATAGATAGAGCCCTAGCAGATTCTTAATTACACTATCTGAAAAGTCAGAGCCCCAAGGAATGAGTTCTGGAGACTCTCTCAACACAGTCCACCCCTAACAAGGATAAGAGGAAAAAACAACAAATCCCTTCACTACCTTCTCTTTCCCCCCTTCCATTTCTAATTATACAAGTTTTGTTAAGTTCCTGATTTCCCTTCAGTGCAGCTGCAAGGTCACCAGCTATACTTGCATTGCAAGACCTGTCACAGTTTGATTAGCTGCCTTTCTTCTGCTTCTGTAAGCCCTCTTGCCTGCCCCACGAGTTTCGTGCCATCAAATTCCTGGTGTGCCATTGAAACTGGCTGACCCCCTTTCAGAAGTGTGTATAAAGTCAAGCCCTGTCTTTGTTCAGGGCTCAGCCTTTGGATTTTAATCTGCTGTGCCTGAGTGCAGTCAATAAATCCTCCTGTTCCACCTATTGGTCTCTCCGTTCTTCTGATTCCCACAACAGTAGTAGGGGACTGCGTTCACACTTTCCCCTGGTCTTTCATGGTATGAATAATAGACAGATTTTTTTTTTTTTTTTTTTGCCTATAGTCGCAGGCTCGGTCTCAGTGATTGTATGGTGTGGTCAGCTGTTTTTGTTTTTGTGAGACCTCGTTTTCTTTTTTCCTGTCCTGGGACAGATGTCTGTAGTCACTTGTCTCCTCGGGAGACAAATTTCAGTCTCTGTGGGGGAGGTCTCTCATGTTATCTGTGGTGGTACTACGCAGGCGGCGCTAAGGGATCTAGGCTTCCCTGCTTTGTAGATTGCTCAATGGTCCCAAAGGCCTAGTGACTTTTAACAGCACTTGAAAACCTTAGTGTTTTTCCACTGTCCCCAGGATCACCTCTTACACAGCCTCTTTTTTTGTTTGTTTGACTTTTTCTCTGAGAGACAGTCTTACTGTATCTCGTGGCATCTTGGTTGACGCGATCCTCCCACCTCAGCCTCTGGAGTAGCAGAGGCATGCGTCACCACAGCCAGCTAATTTCTGTTCTTGTTTTTGATGTTGTGGTGGTTGTTTTGTTTTTTTAAGAGTTGAAGTTTCGCCATGTTCCCCAGGCAACGTGCTCCCGGCGAAGTAGGCCGCCCGCCTGGGGGCGGGCTGGAGCCACGTCCCCGGGCTGTGGTCGCTGTGGGCACTGCGGGTACCGTACCCACCGCTGCCCGGCGCTGGAGGCCAAGAGAGCATTCCCGACGGGCTCCGCGGAAGCCCCGCCGCGTCCTGCGGCCCATCCTGCCCGAATTGTCACGGGCTGGGGGCGTGACAGGAGGCCGGGGCCTGCCCGGACGCAGCGGCCTGCAGGGCGCAGCCGTCCCTCCGCCGGTCGGGGTACCCTCGCTCAGTCTATGAGATAAATAAATAAATAAATAAATTAATTAATTAATAAATAAAAGATGGAGTCTTGCTCTGTTGCCCGGGATGGAGTGCAGTGGAGTGATCTCGGATGACTTCAACCTCTGCCTCCCAAGTTCAAGCGATTCTCCTGCCTCAGCCTCCTGAGTAACTGGGATTACAGGTGCATGCCACCACACCCGGCTAATTTTTGGATTTTTAGTAGAGACGGGATTTCATCATGTTGGCCAGGCTGGTCTCGAACCCCTGACTTCAAGTGATCCACCTGCGTTGACCTCCCAAAGTGCAGGGATTACAGGCATGAGCCACTGCACCAGCCAGAAGGGGGCATTAATATGCAGGCACTGTATAGGGCAACATCTGTGTGCACCTGTTACAAATCTTAATGCCGTGCATATGAGGGGTTCCTTCGTGTTCCCCTGGGGATGTTTGAGGTTGCCTGTATGTGTTATGTGTGTGTACATATCTTTAATCTCACATATGCACAGGTGGATTGACATCTCTGTTTGAATGTATTCCCATGAGCTCATGCCATTAATTCACCATGGCAGGAAATATTTACTGAGCGTGAGCCATGCCATTCCACAGCCACAATTCTAGTGCTAAGGTACAATGAGGAAGAAAAAATCGAGGTTTTCTGAGCTCACATTGGGATGGGGGCATGGTGGGGAGACACAGACATCAGTGTAATAAACAGAAACCACGACAGGGCTAAGTGTTCTGGAGGAGAGGTACATGGTGTACTGAGGACCCTGAGGTTGACCGAGGTGCACCTTTGAGCTTTGCGTGCATGGTTTGGGTTTGTGGGCTCACCTGCATGTGTCCACGCAGGCCCCATCTGCGTGTCTGTGAATAGGTGCATCGCCTCATGCACACGTGCACTGCCCCTGGGCTTGCCCTCATGTATCTGCTCCCCAGGGTGCCAGGCTATCAGCCTACAAGGCATTGTGGGTCTGGGCCCAGCCTGTCACTGCTACAGAGGCCTGAGCCTGCCTTCCCAGGAGGCCCAGGACTCTCACCCATGACCCTTCCCTGCAGCTGGAGCAGACTCTGTGGCTGGAATCTGGGGAGCTGGAGACGCAAGAGCCCAGGAGGCTGGTACGGCAGAGCGTGGAATTGCGGAGGCAGCTGCAGGAGGAGCAGGCCTCCTACCGGTGCAAGCTGCAGGCCTACCAGGAGGGCCAGCAGCGGCAGGCCCAGCTTGTGCAGCAGCTGCAGGGCAAGTTCAAGGCCACCCATTCCTGCTCTTTCCCTCCCACGTGTTCACATTGCCCTGCCCCCAGCCCTGGGGCTCACAATCAGCTCCCAATCCCCAGATTCTCCATTACAAGAAGAGGTTCTCGGAGCTGAAGCAGCTGTTGGAGAGATCTGGAGAGCTGGAGCAGCAGAGGCTGAGGGTGGGTGCCAGGGTGGGGCAGGGGCAGGCCCTGTCCTCCAGCTGCTCAGCCTGATGCTTTAAACTCTCACTCACCCAGGACACAGAGCACAGTCGAGACCTGGAGAGTGCTCTCATCTGGCTGGAGGAGGAGCAGCAGGGACGGCCAGGGCTGGCAGGATGGCCCCCTGGGCGAGCGCCTACTGATCCCTTGTGCCCCATTCAGGAGTGCCAGCCTGGCCCAGGTGAATGCCGTGCTCCGAGAACAGCTGGACCAGGCAGGCTCGGCCAACCAGGCTCTGAGTGAGGAGATACGAAAGGTGACCAGTGACTGGACACGCAGCCGCAAGGAGCTGGAACAGTGGGAGGCGGCATGGAGGTGCGAGGAGGAGGTGGGCATGGGGGTGCAGGGAGGCCAGCTTGACTCAAGAGGAAGGGGCACTGCAGATGAGGGAGGACTCAGAAGCCTGGAGAGGGAGAGGGAGCACTGTCCAAGGGAGCATGTTAGCAGAAGTAAATAGACGTCATCACAATAGCTGGTCTTTATCAATGTGTAGCATGTACCATGTGCACGGTGTGCATTGACCTTTATTCCTCGTGATAACTGCGTGTGATAGGTGCTATCATCCTCCTCATTTTAAAGAGAGGTTAAGGCCGGTCACGGTGGCTCATGCCTGTAATCCCAGCACTTTGGGAGGCTGAGGCAGGCAGATCACCTGAGGTCAGGAGTTCGAGAGCAGTCTGGCCAACATGGTGAAACCTCATCTCTACTACAAATACAAAATTTAGCCTGGCGTGGTGGCACACACCTGTCGTCCTAGCTATTCAAGAGGCTGAGAGATCATGCTACTGCACTCCATCCTGGGCAACAAAGCAAGACTCTGTCTTGAAATGAATAAATACATAAAGAGTGGTTAAGTAACCTGCCCACAGTCATGCAACTGGCAACTGGGATGAAAAGCTGGGTCCCTTGCATTTTTGCCCTTCCTTGCTGCCTGTTGCAGCCAAAAGAGGACTTGAAACCCAGGTCCCTGTGCAGGAGGGAGCCATGAGTCTTGGGAGGCTGAACGTGGCCGCTGCAACACAGCTCTATGCACAGGCCCACAGGAAGACCCACTCTCTGAACGACGGTGCCTCCCGGGATGGTCGGAGATGAGGGAAGCAGGGGAAGGGAGTAAACCCGCTCTCACACCAACACTTCCCTAGGCATGTCTTCCCTCCAGTCCTTCAATGCCTACTTCAGCAATGAGCACAGTCGCCTGCTCCTCCTCTGGAGGCAGGTGGTGGGGTTCTGGCGGTTGATCAGTGAGGTGAAGATGTTCACTGAGAGGTGAGGCCTGGCCGGGGATGGGGCAGCAGCTGAGAGCCAGCCCTGCTCTTTCCATCCAGCTCAATTCAGTTGAATTTCAGTTCAACTCAATACACCTACTGTGTACAAGGGCCTGTGAGGACACAGAGGCCACTTGTAATAACCATTACCACAGTCGTGGCAGTCAGCATTTATTAGATGTTTACTCTGGGCTAGGCTCTTTGTATATTTCATTTCAACTAATATTCATAGCTTCCCTGTGAGGTAGGAACTGTGTTCATTCCCATTTTATAGATGAGGACACTGAGGTGCAGAGAGATTGAGTGATCTTCCTGAGGTCACACAGTAGTACATAAGTGGCTGAGTCGGAGTTTCAAGTTCCTGACCTTTTCTTTTTTTTTTTTTTTTTTTTTTTTGAGGTGTAGTCTTGCTCTGTCACCAGGCTGGAATGCAGTGACACAATCTTGGATCACTGCAACCTCCACCTCCTGGGTTCAAGCAATTCTGGCTCAGCCTCCTGAGTTGCTGGGATAACAGGTACATGCTGCCATGCCTGGCTAATTTTTTTTTTGTATTTTAGTAGAGACGGGGTTTCACCATGTTGCCCAGGCTGGTCTCGAACCCCTGAGCTCAGGCGGAGCTTTAGCCTCCCAAAGTGCTGGGATTATAGGCAGGAGCCACCATGCCAGGCCGAAGTTCCTGATTTTAATCCACTAGAATATTCAGCTTTGCTACCAAGGACCTCACAGCCTCTAGTGATGAAAAGATGTAGATCCCCAAAATTCTCGACTGAGGAAGCGAGTGGTTAGTGATATGTACGTGGGACAGAGGGAATGTCCTTGAGGCTCAGAAGGATGGGAGGGGTGGGGAGGTCAGAAAAACCGATTTGTGGAGATGGAATTTGCACTGAGCATCAAGGGATGGGTACGGTTGAAGCAGAGCAGCAGGCACTCCAAGCAGCAGCAAGGCATGAGCAAAGGCATGGAGATGGGAGCCCATGGCAGCCAGGGGTTTGCAACAAAAAGCTGGTACAGGGAAAGGAGAACCTGCCTCAGCGGGGGAGCTTGGGCCTGCCTGATCTTTGAGCAGGGGTGTCTGATCGGTGTGAGCAGTCATCTCAACAGTAGTGTTGGGGGGGCTGTGGAGACAGCCCCAAAGCAGTAGGCCAAGGTGTTTCATTCAGTGTATTAAAAACATTTTAGCTAGTAATCTTTTCTTTTCTTTACGGCTCACTACAGCCTCAGCCTCCTGGTCTGAAGCAGTCCTCCTACCTCAGGTCCTGTGCAGCTGGGACCACAGGTGCATGCCACCAGGCTTGCTGATTTTTTTATTTCTTGTAGAGTCGAGGTCTCACTTTGTTGCCCAAGCTGGTCTTGAACTCTTGTGCCCAAGTGATCCTCCTGCCTTGGCCTCCCAAGGTGCTGGGATTACAGGCATGAGAAACTACACCTGGTTTAATAATCTTTTCTTAATATCATCAAATAGCCAGTGTCTACATTTTCCATATGTCTCATAAATGTCACAGATAGGCAAGGTGCGGTGGCTCACAGCTATAATCCCAGTACTTTGGGAGGCCAAGGAGGGCAGATCATCTGAGGTCTAGAGTTCGAGACCAGCCTGGCCAACGTGGTGAAACCCCCATCTCTACTAAAAATACAAAAATTATCCATGTGTGGTGACACATGCCTGTAATCCCAGCTACTGGGGAGGCTGAGGCACCAGACTCGTTTGAACCCAGGAGGCGGAGGTTTCAGTGAGTCGAGATCATACCACTGCACTCCAGCCTGGGTGACAGAGTGAAACTCTGTCTCTAAATAAATAAATAAATAAATAAAAAGTTACAGATAGTCTTGCCTTAGTTTTTTCTTTACAATTTGTTTGAATCCGGATCCACAGACATTCACAAAGTGTGAATGGTTGCTTTGTTTTTTGTTGTTGTTGTTGTTGTTGTTGATGTTTTGAGATGGAGTCTCACTTTGTTGCCCAGGCTGGAGTGCAGTGGCAGGATCTTGGCTCACTACAACCTCTGCCTCCTGGGTTCAGCAATTCTATGGCTTCAGCCTCTTGAGTAGCTGGGATTACAGGAGTGCGCCACCACGCCCAGCTAACTTCTGTAGTTTTAGTAGAGATGGGGGCTTCACCATGTTGGCCAGGCTGGTCTTGACCTCAGGTGATCCACCTACCTTGGTCTCCCAAAGTGCTGGGATCACAAGACTGAGCCACTGTGCCCAGCCCATGTTTTGTCTTTTAAGTCCCTTTTAACTTATTTGTTCAGGAAACTGGTCTAGCTGTCCTTGGAGATTCTCATGGTCTGGATTTTGCTGGTTGCATCCTTATGGTGTCAATTAACATGTTTCTTTATCCCATGTATTTCCTGTAAATTGGATGTTGGATCTAAAGCTAGGTCAGATTCAGGTTCTTCCGCTTGCTTTTTTTTTTTTTTTATCAAGAGTCCATAAGTAGACTGCATTCTTCCAGCAGAATGCCCCTATGCCTGGTGTCTCTCTTTTCAAGATCCAACCCACTCATCAGAGGCTGCAAAAGTGAGCTTCTCATTTAGTCTCTCCTGTGTATATTAATTAGAATTCTACAATGAGGCACTTTCCCTCCTTACTATTGGATTACCAGTGGTACACTTCCTTCAGGAAAGGAAAGGAAAGGATTTAACCTGTATTATGGACTTGAAATACGTTTTTTTTTTGAGGCAGTCTCTCTCCATCACCCAGGCTGGAGTGCAGTGACACAATCACAACTCATGTTAGGCTTGACCTTCCAGGCTCAAGTGATCCTCCCACCTCAGCCTCCCAAGTAGCTGGGACTATAAGTGTTCACCACTATACCCAGCTAATTTTTTTTTTTTTTTTGAGACAGGGTCTTGCTATGTCTCAAGAAATGGGCCACCACGCCTGACCTTAAAATACATTAAAAATGTATTTTAAGGCCAGGCGTCATGGCTCATGCCTGTAATCCCAGCACTTTGGGAGGCTGAGGCAGGTGGATCACTTGAGGTCAGGAGTTCAAGACCAACGTGGCCAGCATGGTGAAACCCCATCTCTTCTAAAAATACAAAAATTAGCTGGGTGTTGTGACGTGCATCTGTAATTCCAGCTACTTGGGAGGCTGAGGCAGGAGAATCGCTTGAACTGGAGAGGCGGAGGTTGCAGAGAGCTGAGATTGCACCAGTGCACTCCAGCCTGGGCAACAGAGCCAGACTCCATCTGAAAAACCAACAAACAAACAAAAAATTTTGTAAGTAGCATTTAAAATTTTTATATTTTACTTTTGATTAAGTCACATGTTCACATTTCAAAAGGGTACACAGTAAAATGGCTCCCTCTCACCTCTGACCCCAGATATTCCCATTCCTTCCTTGGAGGCAGGCAGCACTATCAGCTTCTTTTTCTTCTTATATATACAATTTTTTTCTTTCTTTTTTTTTTTTTTTGTTGGCCACCAAGTTACCACGAGAAGCATTGTCAGTTTCTTTTGCTATTTTCTTTTCTTTTTTTTTTTTTTGAGATGGAGTCTCATTCTGTCTCCCAGGCTGGAGTGTAGTGGCATGATCTTGGCTCACTGCAACCTCTGCCTCCTGGGTTCAAGCAATTCTCCCACCTCCGCCTTCCAAGTAGCTGTGATGACAGGCATGAGCCACTACAGGAAATACTCCAGCAGGAACTGGGTGCAGCGTACCAGACCACTATAATTCTAATTACAGGGTGTGGAGGTCAGATACGTTTTGTGGCTATTTTGTCTCTGTCTGTGGCTTGCTTGCCTTTTCACTTTCTTAGTGGTATCTTTTGATGAGAAGGTGTGGCTAATGTTGATGAAGTCTCATTTATCATGTCTTTCTTATACCTATATTTTTTCTGTGTCCTGCTTGTTGGTAGGGTAATCTTTGCCTACCAACAAGTCACAAAGTATCCTTGAAATGCTTTATATCTTTAACTTTAAGTTTTGGTGTATAATGCACCTGAAAGTACTTTTGTGTGTAGTGTGAGGGAGAATAACATTGTTGGTGTCCCCACATCCATATACAAATCCATTAATGGAAATGATTTATTTTCTTTTATTGAACTGCTTTTATTGAAAACCCATTTATTGACCATATAGCTGTGGTTCAGTTTCAAGTCTCTTAACTCAGTCTGTTTATCTATTTGTCACTCCTGATGCCTTGTCTATAATAGCTTATAGTAAGCCTTAAAGTCAGATAATACAAGTCCTTGTTCTTTTTTACACATTGCAATAAATTTTGAAATAGGTAATCACTCATAAAACCATCACACACATCAGGATATGTTGTCACTTCATCCGTTTCTGATATGGTTTGGCCGTGCCCTCCCCCAAATCTCAACTTGAATTGTACCTCCCAGAATTCCCATGTGTTGAGGGAGGGACCTAGGAGGAGGTCATTGAATCATAGGGGTGGGTCTTTCCTGTGCTATTCTCCTGATAGTGAATAAGTCTCACTATCTGATGGGTTTATCAGGGGTTTCTGCTTTTGCTTCTTCCTCATTTTCTCTTGCTGCTGCCATGTAAGAAGTGCCTTTTACCTCCCGCCATGATTCTGAGGCCTCCCCAGTCATATGGAAATGTAAGTCCAATTAAACCTCTTTTTCGTCCCGAACTCTGTTATGTATTTGGCAGCAGTGTGAAAATGGACTAATACACTCTCATTTCTGAGTGGGACACGCTCTCACTCACATATGCTGGTTGCTGACTTGTGACTGAAGATTCCCTATTGTACCCTCTAGGGACAATACATCTCCAGTTGTCTGCGGGGAGGAAGAACATGCAAAAAATCCACAACACTCAGTACAGAGTCTGGATTTAGTCCCATTAGTCTGAATATGCCCTTATAAAAGGGACCCCAGGGAGCTCTCTCGCCCTCTTTCTACCCCCTGAGGGTACAATGAGAAGGTGGCAGTCTACAACCAGGACAAAAGGCCCTCACCATAACCCTACCATGTCGGCACCTTGATCTCGGACTTCCAACCTCCAGAACTGTGAGAAATCAATTTCTGTTGTGAATCAGCCACCCAGTTGATGGTACAGTGTTACAGAAGCCCAACTAAGACAGAGATGGAATCCTATGGAGAGTGTCTAATTTGCTAAGCTGGTCATGAGGCGGGATGTTGCCAGTTAGAAACAGGAAGAGCTGACATTTTGTGTATATGAAAGAAGACAGTGGACAGGCCCATTGTGTCGGCTTTGTCTGCCTTGGCAAACTGGAGAGGGAAACTCCATTCACCATCGCCAGCCACGGGAGGACCGGGAGGAACTCCAGAGGAGGTTAGGTCGACTTCATGGTAACTTTAGATCCTGAAACCTCCCAGGATTTTTCTTGTCTTCCCTTTGCTCTCTCTTCTGTCTACCCAACAGGACAGGACTCGCCGCCTTTCTTTCCTGGCAGAAAGGGGTCCGTTGTGGACAGGACCAAAGTGAGCAGCCGGTTTCCCCTACGTGTTCTTCCTGGCCTGGGCATCTCGGGAGCTCAGGCTGACCCGAGACCTAACTCCCGGCGACTGGGACCAGCAGGAACCTGGAGGAGCGCGCGCACCGGGGTGGAGGTTGGGCGCCGGGGGACGAGAACCGCAGTCAAACCCTCTTCTTCCCGGGGCACTGCGCACCTGCACCCGGGGATGCAGAAGGAAGTGGCCCATAAAGCTTCTCTGCAACCGAAAGAGGCCTGAAGCTCCAGGAGGGCCGAGAGGAGCCTCGTTGAGCGAACCCAGCCTCTGCCTGGCTGGCCCTGGTCAACAGGCTCGGAAGAGTCCGATTTGAAGGACAGAGCGGGAGAAAAGACCTAAAGGTTTCCAATCTCATGATGTGGAGATGTTAAAAGCCTCCAATCCTAAGGTCCGACTGTGCGGAGGAGCGAGGGTGTCTCAAGCTGTATCGACCCCCGAGCCTTCATCTGGAGAGTCCTCTCCACAAGCTCAGAGAGCAGGACAACGCGCATCAGTGGTTCTCAAAAGGGGGCAACTTCGCCCTTACACTCCTCTCCCATCCTTGCTGGGACACTAGGTCACGACTAGGGGAAGCGGGGAGAGAGAATGTTAACCCCCTGGCATCTATCTAGTCAGCGGAGGCGACGGATGCTGCTAAACACCTTACAATCCACCGGAGGGCCCCTCCCCTTCCCCGAAGTAGCCATTCCGCAGAGGTGGAGAGACTCGCGTGAAGCTCAATGCCCACGCACTTAGCCGACGGGAAATCACGAATTGATGACCAGTCGGCTCTTGGATCGGAGGAAAAAACTCCAGCGTCAGAGGGAACTCTGGAAGTTTTGCCCGGAGCAAACGGAAGGGTGGTGTTGCCATCGCCTAAGATGGGAAAATGGCAGGTGTCACAGGTTGCAGGGGAAGGTCGGAGACCAGCTGAGGGCCCCGGAGCCTTCCTGGAAAGAGTTTCCCATCCAGCCCGTCTCGGTTCCGCATCCGTCTGATTCCTTATGATGTTGAGGGTGCTGGCGTCTGGGTCCTTTCTGATGCAGCGGGTGCCCCCGTCTCACCGCGGGCGCCTCCCGTCTCCCGCCTCCTCCTGGCAACCTGGTGCGCGGCTCCGGACCTGGCGACCCACGACCGGCTGGTCACTTGCTGCCGCCTCGCAAAGGCGCATCTCTAGTTCAGTGGTGAGCTGCGGCCGGGTCGCTGCAACTCGCTCCAGGACTCGGGATTCGGTGTCCCTCACGGAGCCCTCGGTGTGTCGCCTGCAGGCTCTTTTTTTGAAGAAAGCAGGGAGGGAATGGCCTTGTGAGAGACTCCAGGAGCAAAGAGCGACCCTCAAAAGGCCCAAGTCCTTCCAGAGCTCAGGGAAAGTGTCGCTTCTGGCCGAAGAAAGGAGAGAAAGCTCCCTCCCGTGTGTCCCTGGTGGTCTAGTGGCTAGGATTCGGCGCTTTCACCGCCGGGACCCGGGTTCGATTCCCGGTCAGGGAGTTGTTTCGCACTGGCCGCCCTCCCGCAGGAATCTTCCCTCACTAGGCTGTCAGCCGGCCTGCTCCAAGGGCCAGAGGCAGAACAGTCTCCGCAGCGAGGGGCAAAGCCGGGCGAAGGAGGGCAAGTCCTGGTGGACCACCTCTCACCACACACCGCTCCTGTTTATCTCCGTGTCCCTCATCCGCGGAAGCGGCTTTAGAGAGCGACTGAGCGTCTCGCTCAGGTGTACACAGCCGTGCAGAGATGCCAGCCCCCGTGGAGCTGCACCCAATGAGCTCACCCTCTTTCCGTCGCCACTTCGGAGGCGCCTATCGGGCTGAGCTGCGAATAACTAAGAGAGAGGCCAAGCCAAGTCATGGCGTTTGTGCCAGCCCCGGACACGGGCACCGGCCAGTCAGCGGAGCCTCCTCACCTCCGTTGGCAGCTAACGCGCTCGTTAGGCCTTCGGAAGAGGCGACCGGAGGCGATGCCAGCGAATTTGCTAGGGGGTGAGCGGCGGGTGAGGTCCTCGAGGGCGGTCCCGTTTGCTGATTGAGCGGTAGAGGGAGGCGATGTTCGCTGACCCAACAAGGACAGCAGGTTGAGCAGGCACAGATGGAAAACTGCTGCCGTGCCCTAAGCAGAAGGCAGGTGTAAAAATCAGCACTAAGACGTCGAAGCGATGGTACCACAGTGAAATCCCACGATGTCTACACTCTACCGAGCACATGTGCACGCTCCCCCTTTTCCATTCAGTACTCCCAAGAGGGATTCAAAGAACCCCGAGTCCACTGTAAGCTCAGGGGACAGCGGGAGCCAGGGAGGTGAAGTGCACCGAGGCAGCGGGCAGAACCGCGGGGGTGAGAGGGCGCGGTGGCTGCGAGGCGGCAGCCGCTGCTGAGAGGCGGCCTGGGTTGTCTTGTGGGGTGACCGTCGGTGGAATCTTTGGTGGAGAGTGGTTTGGAAGAATGGCGAGGGGCGGCAGTGGGGAGGGTGGTGACCCTGAGCGACCGGCCAGGGCGAGGAGGCTGTGCTGTCCCTGCAGGCCATGTGCTCCTTTCCACTTACCTGGCAGGGGGAGACCGTGGTCACGAAGGGGGTTCTCCCAGAGTGAAGCTTCTTCATCACACTCTAGAGTTGCTGATCCCTGTGATTTCCTCAGTGTGGGAAACGGTGTTTGTGCTGGAAGAGGCTGCACTCTTTACCTGACATAAGGGGGTTCAAGACTGACATCTCCTCACGCCCACCCGAAAACGTTTACATGGCTGCCTTGTCTCTTTTTTTTTTTTCTGTCCTAAAGTCGCCTCATCTTCACATCCCCTCATTTTTTCTTCCACACTCGAGAGTGTCTCCCTCTCTCATTAAAAGCTCCACCTAATATTTGAAATATCTCAACCAGAAAGACTGCAATAAATACATTATTTCATTCGTGGAAGCTACAGGCCAGCTAGGTTGAGAGTTGCTTGATATTTTCTGCTAAACGGTGAGGCATAGAGCACTTGGAAGGTTTCTTTTTGGGACATTGTTTGTGTACTCTTGGGTTTCCTTCTTTTCCCCAGACAGTATGGCGCTGTGGGGCCAGGGGTAAACCCTGCTTTCCGGCTTTCTGGCTGCAGATAAAGGCCGCAACTGGTGCAGGAATGAAAAGCAAACCAAAAGACACGTGGGTTCGCCCCCCTTGGGTCCAAGATAGAGTCTGACTGTACCAGGATTCGGATTAGAACAGAGGTTGCTGCAGGCACAACGCAGACTACTAACCAGTGTAGAATCCCAAGGCGCCCCACACCTACTGCCCATCGTTTTGCTTCCCCACCCCTCTTTTATCTATTTATGTATATTTTTTGAGAGACAGAATTTCGCTTTGTCGCCCAGAATGGAGGGCAGTGGCACGATCTTGGCTCACTGCTACCTCCGCCTCTCAGGTTCAAGCGATTCTCCTGCCTCAGCCTCCTGAGTAGCCGAGACTACAAGTGTGGGCCACCAAGCCCGTAGAGACGGGCTCTCACCATGTTTGCCCGGCTGGCCTCGAACTCCTGAATTCAAGTGAGTGATCCACCCACCTCGGCCTCCCAAAGTGCTGGGATTACTGGCGTGAGCCACCGCGCCTGGTCCCCCGATTTGTTTTTTATTAATGTAAAGACATTATACGATTTTTACTTCATTCTTGGGCAGCTATAGATTCTTGTGATTTTCTCTCACATCTTCTCCCCATTTCCCCCTCTCCATTCTGATACATGTCCCATTTTCTCTGCATCCAGCCGGTGCCCTCTGCACGGGTATCCTGGGCTGTCCCATTGTGTCGTCCTGGTCTCCCCTGCTTCTCCCTCCTCCTTTTCACGTTTTTCCTTTTGACTCCCCTGCCTCTTTCCCGCTCCCGTCCCACCGACCCCGTCTACTGAAGCCCAGTTGAGTGAAGGGAGAGCAAGCGGAGCAGATGATTGCCTGAAGGCGGCGCAAAAAAACAGAAAGAGCTACCATGAGAGCCGTGGGGGAGTTCGGCTTCCCTTGCGCCCTACTTAGCTCAGGCTGGGGTCGCAGATCCAGGCATTTCCAGAGGCACTGGCTTCTGAAGCAGGCGAGGGTCAACGCAGGGTGAAGGACATTCGGCCGCCCTTCTGGCTTCAGAGTCACGCAATGCACGCGTTTCTAACGAGCAACAACACGATTAGTCGACTCAGCCTCTCCGGTTTTCCGAAGCTTTGTAGTCTGCACAGTTGTCCTGCAGAAAGCGAATGGCAACCCCTTGGATTTAGTGATTGCTTAATCTATATAGAGATGAAAGCAAGCAGTTGATGTTGTCTCTGTGGCGCAATTGGTTAGCGCATTCTGCTCTTAACCGGAAGGTTGGTGGTTCGAGCCCACCCAGGGACGTGATTTTAAATGTCGGTGGTTGTGGCCAGGCGCAGTGCCTCACGCCTATTAATCCTAACACTTTGATAGGCCGACGTAGGGGAAGCCTCCACTGAGCTCAGAAGTTCAAGACCAGTGAGAATCCCATCTCATTAAAAACAAAAATTGCAGGTTTATCTATCTCCTCAGACCTATCACTGTATTGAAAAGTGAAACACTGTTCCCTTGTGTCTTGTGCATCCCATGAGGACACAAAGCAGAAGGTCCCCCTCCAAGTCTCCTAGAAAATAAGATCTCTGCATAACAAACTAGGTTGTGAGTGTGGGAAACAAAGTATTTGAAGAAACAAACTTCAAAAATTCTGCCTTGCTTTCCACAAAAATTAACCCATCACGGTCTGTCTTCAAGGGGCATCATACCTCTTCACATAACTCCTCTCCCTGCCTTTATGCTATTGTCATGCATTTTACTTTACACCTGTTATAAACCTTACAATCCATCTCTATTACTTTTGTTTCAAGAGTCAGATGTGTTTTTGTTTGTTTTTGGTTTTTTTTTTTGTTGTTGGTGGTGGTAATTTTAAGACGAGTCTTATTCTATCAGACAGGCTGGAGTGCAGTGGCACAGTCTTGGCTCACTGCAACCTCTGCTTTCTGGGTTCGAGCGATTCTCTGACTCAGACCCCTGAGTAGCAGAGATTACAGGCTTGGGCCACCACATCTGACTAATTTTTGAATTTTTAGTGGAGAGGAAGGTTCACCATATTGGCCAGGCTGGTCTCGAACTCCTGACCTCAAGTGATCCGCCTGCCTCGGCCTCCCAAATTGCCGGAATTACAGGCGTGAGCCATCGTGCCCGGCTAAACAGTCAGATGTTAAAATTATATATTTGCCTATGTAGATGTCATTTCTAGTGTCTTTTCTTTTTCATCCAGATTTTCATCCGGTGTCAGTTTCCTTCTGCCTGGAGGACTCCTTTAACTTGTCTATTAGGTGTCTTAAACTTGCACTATCATTCACTGATGCTCTGTTCATTTCAAAAAAAGAATTGTTGGCCAGGTGCGGTGGCTCACGCCTGTAATCCCAGCACTTTGGGAGGCTGAGGCAGGCGGATCAGGAGGTCAGGAGATCAAGACCATCCTGTCTAACACGGTGAAACACCGTCTCCACTAAAAATAGAAAAAAAAAAAATTTGCTGGGCATGGTTGTGGGTGCCTGTAGTCCCAGCAACTCAGGACACTAAGGCAGGGGAATCGTGTGAACCCAGGAGGGCGGAGCTTGCAGTGAGTTGAGATCATGCCAATGCACTCCAGCCTGGGCAACAGAGGAAGACTCCATCTCAAAAAAAAAAAAAAAAAAACTGATCACAAATAATTGTATATTTCTCACTGCATCTTGTGGTCAGAAAAGTTTGAGAAACTGCTCTACACAGGCAAATTACAGGTTCAATCTCTCCATCTACCTCTTTATCTCTTCTCTATTTTCCATGCTATGCAGACAAGACCATGGAGAGAGGAAGGCAAATTCCATCAATGGGTGGTGTTAAGCCTTTTCTATGAGGTAGCTGCACATTTGGGGCACTTCAATACTGGTTACTTCAGATTCTAGTATAGATTGTCCTTTTCATTTCTAGCCACATGGTAAAATTACTTGGGAGCTTTTTACGACTACTAGTGGCTTCCACCCACCTGGAAGCATTTCAATCAGAATCTCTATGTGTAGAGTCCAGGCACTTGTGTTAGTTAAAACCTCACCAGGCTTTATAATATGACAGAGTGGTTTGAAGCTACTGAGTAGACCTACCCTATTTCCTACCTTCCTCTTTGTTTCTCTTTCATCACAGGCTTCTTTCCCACGAGAAAGTAAAGATTTTAGTCTCTGTTTTCAGAGTCTCAAGTAAATCACTCTCTTTCTCAACTGGACTTCCAAGGCAAAGATTTCTTTCTATTTATCTGTCTGCATTTTTACAAAGTTGGTCTCTGGTTTCCCTTTTCCTAAAGCTAATTCACCACAAAGGTGCCCCTCAGGTCAAGGAGCTGGGCTTTCATGCACCTGCACCTGTCAATCATGGGTCAATATTTTGCAGGCAGGGTTGCTGGGTGCTGTGGAATTGACATAAACTCCCAGGTTTTGCCAGCTCTGAGCCTCAGGCAAGCTTGTGACTAAGTTACTCCAGTAGTCTGAGGATAGTCCTTACTCAGAAGGGTCTTCAGAAGCAAAAGCAAACATAGGCATGAGAGGGTAAAAAAAAAAATCTCATGTCATCTTGGCTTATACCTAAAAGAACTTGTGCAAGAATGGATATTAAGGTGGGTATTGTACATAGCAGAACTTAGTAAATACCAAGTCTGGGGTTTAAGGCATAGGCTGAGGAGATTTTGCAGATTTGTAAACATTTTTGCCAACTTGAACACACTTTTGTTTGGGTTTGGTTTTTCTCCTCAGTGGTAAGAGCTATGCACAATAGGGTAGCTAAGATATTATAATTTGAATCAATACATTTGTATTTTGCCAAGGACCAAGATGAACTATGATGATTTCAATTTTTTAGTACTTTATTTTCATCAGTTTGAAAATTAGGACTTTTGCTCCTTTTTTGGCTCATGGCACCTTTCTGGTTTTCACATTTTCTCAAAGGCCAGTAACTTAGAATCTAAATTATGATTGCTTATTCTTTCAGTACTCTAGGGGAAAGTTGATTTAATCTTGACAAATTGTATTCAATTAAAATATTTGTTCTCTTAAATCTTTTCTTTCTTTCTTTCTTTTTTCTTTCTTTTTTTCTTTTTTTTTTTTTGAGATGGAGTTTTTCTCTGTCACCCAGGCCAGTGTGCAGTGGCACAATCTTGGCTCACTGCAACCTCCACCTCCTGGGTTCAAATGACTCTCCTGCTTCAGCCTCCCGAGTAGCTGGGCCTATAGGCACATGCCATCATGCCTGGCTAATTTTTGTATTTTTAGTAGAGATGGGGTTTCCCCATGGTGTTCTCTTAAATCTTTTCACCTTTTACATTTGTGCTTCTTTTCTCCAATTTGCGATAGTGGAGTGTGGCTTGCAGCTAAATAGTATATTTCTCAGAGCTACTTATTCCTGGAGCCTAGCAGTCTGCGGGCCTGGAGGGGGAGCATCTAGAAAGCAGCCCTCTCTAAGTTGAGAATAACTATGAGAATTGTGGGTTATAAGGCTTTGAGCACCTCGGGCCTCCCCGTCCTCTTTTGTTTCTACTGTGCGGTGTGACAAGAGAAGGAACTCATCTGAGAGTGACTTCATATTGTGGCCTTTCACTGCTTAGCTCTGGAATTTTGATTCAGGCAAGCCAGGGGGAGTCTCTGGTATTCTTCTCTGAGAAGAAGAATTCATTATACAGCTGGACGATGGAATGTATGATCTGCCTGTAGAAGTTAGAGGTGCATCCTGATCCAGGAAATAATTACAATTTAGGCAAGTTATATATGCTTGCTTAAGAGAATGCTTTCTGCACAATTCATGTTCTTCCTTTCTATCTTAGCCTAGGGGAAAACCGTGGGGACTCAGGGCTGGAACTTTACTGTGATGGGGCAGAAGCTTAATTTTCACATGATTCTCAACAAATGGCAGCACATCACATGTATTATCATGTCCAATGGCTGCAATGTGAAGGAGGTTTTTCCGAAATAGTTTCTGCTTTGATAAAATATTAACTAGATGGATTCAAAGTCAAATTTGAAGAAAGCTGAGCAGGCAGAAGAAACAATCAGTGAACCTGAAGATAAGGCAATGGAAATCATCCAGTCTGAGGAACAGAAATAAAAAAAGATTGAAGAAAAGTGAACAGAGCCTAAGTGAAAAGCAAGTGGACCAACATATGCATTGTGGAATTTCTTTGTTTTTGTTGTTGTTTTGGGGAGATGGGAGGGGGGATGGAGTTTCATTTTTGCTGCCCAGACTGGAATGCAGTGGCGCGATCACAACTCACCACAATCTCTGCCTCCTGGTTTGAAGCAATTCTCCCACCTCAGCTTCCCGAGTAGCTGGGATTACAGGCATGCACCACCATGCCTGGCTAATTTTGTATTTTTAGTAGAGATGGGGTTTCTCCATGTTGTTCATGCTGTTCTCAAACTCCTGACCTCAGGTGATCCTCCCACCTCAGCCTCCCAAAATGCTGGGATTAGAGGCATGAGTTACCCCTCCCAGCCTCGCATTGTGGAATTTCTAAAGAAGAGGGAGAGAAGGGCAAAAGAGAATATTTGAAGAAATAATGGCTGAAAACTTCCCAAATTTGATGAAAGACAAGAATACAAACACAGTAGCCTAACAAACTCCAAGTAAGATACACTTAAAGAGACCTACACCAAAACACATTATAATCAAACTTTCAAAAGTCAAAGACAGAGAATCTTTAAATTGGTAAGAGAAAAGCAACTGGTCACATGCAAGAAATCTTTAATAAGATTATCAACAGATTTCTCATCAGAAACTTTGCAAGCTGGAAGGACAGGAAATCAAAAGCTGCCAACAACCAGGAGGGGTGGCTCATATCTATAATCCCAGCACTTTGGATGGCTGACGCAGGCGGGTCACTTGAGGTCAGGAGCTCAAGATCAGCCTGGCCAACATGGCAAAACACTGTCTCTATTAAAAATACAAAAATTAGCCAGGCGTGGTGGTGGGTGACTGTAATCCCAGCTACTTGAGAGACTGAGGTGGGAGAATCACTTGAACCTGGGAGGCAGAGGTTGCAGTAAGCCAAGATCTCACCACTGCACTCCAGCCTGGGTGATAGAGTGAGACTCCATCTTCATAAACAAACAAAAGCTGCCCGTGAAAGGGAAAAGGATCAATAAATGGATATTACAAAAAGTCCAAAGTCACAGAAATATCAAGCCAAAATAAACTGGGTTCCTGACTGGAAATGGAACCCAGGCTATGGCAGCAAACCACAGAAGTTCAGTACCGAACTGCAAGGTGGAGCAGACTTTACTGTGAATCCTGGAAGGGATCCAGAGCAGGCAGTTTGAGCTTATGAAGAATTTTAACTTTGTTTTGGGTCAAATTTTGCTCTTTAATTTAGTCAAGAGAATTTTTTTCCCTACACAACACACATAATATTGTCAAGAGAATTTTTAAGGGTAGCCATGACCCTACTATGTGTGTTTGTTTTAATTTGATCTTCCTATCAACTGTTAAAATAAGAGATCTCTAAAATGTTTTTTTTTAATTCAGGTGTCTAATTTAAGGGATCCATCTTCAGGCAATTGTCAATCAGAATTTCCAATGGTGTAATTATTGCAATAGCAATTCAACCAAATAGCCCCTTTGTGGAAAGCCCAGGATGTCATTTTCCAGGTTAACTTCCTGGGAAGGGCATAGAAGAGGCAATCCCAAAGATTCCCCTGCAAGAAAAAAGTTCAATGCAAGGACTAGACCACAGATGGGTAAGGATGATGTTTGCCTCCAGTAACCCACAAATTTGTGGGGGCTTCCCGTCACAGACCTGTGAATCTATAATACCATGTAGGCCATCTTGGGATTGAGCTTTCCTAGAACCAACCAGGCAACAAGAGTTGAGATGACAAAAGCCTCAAAGGGATGGGACTTCTTAAGACAAACCCCAAGATCTTGACACGGTCAGAACAAAAAGGGTGCTGGGGTTCCCAGCCATTTTCAGACAGGCCTCCTAGTATGACCTGAAAATTACCGCCTCTTTCCAGATAGTGGAAACCAAAAGAAAGTGCTCCCACTTGGTCACAAGTCAAGCTCTCAAGGACATAAAATAAGATGAGAAGGAACCTTAGCCGGTACCCACTTTTATGACAGAATAACACATAGAGACAAAGACAAAGGAAGAGACAATTTCTGGGAAGAAAGGGATTAAACAATAGGAATTGGTACACAAAATACCAAAAAGCACACCAGAGTCACTACACCCAAGACTAGTCACACAAATCCTTTTCTCCAATTAATCAAGATTTTGGAGAGAGAAAAGAAAGAAACAGTGATTTTTACTGTCCACTTGATGAGATTCCACACAGAGAAGGAGGCCGGGAGCCTGACTGGTAAAAAAATTCTTACCCTTATGACAGCTGATCAGATTCTGGGTTCTTCACTACAGCTTCCAGAAGAGCAGAGCTTTCCTATCCTGCTTACAGCTCCAAAACTGTAGGGGCCATTGGAAACCCTCCCTCTCAACCCTCTGAAATTTCACTCAAAAATCAAGTCAGAAAAGGCAAATTAATTGGAGAAAAGGCATGAAATGTACCAACATGTGCATGGGGAGAGTCACAGAGTGATTACCCTCCCCTACCCACAATGGGATGCAGAAGCTTATATACCATCTCGAGGTAACAGAATGAATGAGGGCTCAAAGCATGGCCAAAACCAGGTGCAATCAGAGTCAGAGGTATATCCAATTATTGTGGGCAAGATGATTGATGGGAGGGAGAGAAAATGAGGCTCGGCTAGCAAAGGTGGTCTTAATATATAAATGAAACCTTACAGGTAGGATCTCTCAGAGAGAATAAACCCTAAATGTTTCTTTCAGACCTTTACAGGTGTCAGACTCTCCGTTAATCTTTCCTAGATCTGGGCAAGGAAAGACATGGCTGTATCAATGCAGATTCCCTACAGATGCAAATCTCCTCAACAAAAGACAACTTTGCAAGGCTACCTCTGCAGCTGGCTTTCTGAACAGACATCTCAAAATATGTCCAAGAAGTGTATTTTGGGGTAAAATATTTTTAATTCCTTCACATCTACAGCCTGATGCACCTGCCGTTTCAATGCACCATTGTTGGTGGCAACTCCATTCTTCCCTACACTCAAGCCAAAAAACCAGGTTCTCCTTGAGGCTAGTCTTTTTCTCACAGCACACATCCAATTTGTCAGAAAACTTATGTCTCCTGTTTGGTTAATTACAGATTTTGATCTGCCAAATCTTTCTCTTTCTTGGTGTCTGAATTTTGGCAATGGAGTCTCCTGATACAGGCAGGATCGATTCTACTGACGATTCTCAAAACCGTCAGACATTTAAGAGCCTTAATCTCGGGGTCAGGGTTTGGGCCACCCTTGAACCTTTTCTTTGAGCCTACCCGTCAAAATCGGCCTGGCCAGGCCTGTCTTCAAGGCCCATGGACAGGGTCAGGTCATCCTGACGCTTCTTGAAGCTTCTCCCGCCAGGTCGGCAGCCACCCTCCCCTTCCCTCTGACCTGCAGAGAAGCTTCAGGGGGCATTTATTCAATTTGCTAGGAACCCACGGGCGCAGGTTCACGTGACTCTCTGGTTCCCACCGCACCCACAGCCCTCCTTGGTCCTCTCGCTGTCTGAAGCGGGTAGTAATGTTCCGGGTGAGTTTGGGTTCTGAAGACACCTAGTGAAGGACGGACCGGTAGGGAAGGGCACTGGCCCCTTAGGTCCTTCGCAGCCAGGGATCCGAAAAAGTTCTTGAAGAAATAGAAAGGGAGAGTTGGAAGTAGATCAAAGGGAAAGAAAATCCTAGATTTCCTATCCGAATGCACCATGAAGAGAAAGTCCGCCTCCTCTGGGACGCGTCCTCACATCGCTGGTGAACAGAGTTCCATTCTCCATTGGAGACCAAATCAGTTGACTTTGGCTTGACTCCTAGTGAAGAAGCCCCGCTTTGTCCTCCCCCGTTTAGCTCTTGATCCTGAAGCACTTGATTTTCTCTCCCGGGCTTTCGATGGATTTCAGGGATGCAACTGAGAAATTTGATTTTAATGCACTTAATTGAAGTCAGAATCTTTTAAAGTATTTTTGCAAAGAAAAACGTTTCCTTTTGCAATGAAGACATTCAGATGTGAGGAAAGTCACTAGGCTCTCACAAACACAAATTCCACGTCAGCAGGTAGGTTTGACCCCTCAGGTTGGGCACATTTTCACTGCACTGTTGGAACTTAAGATGAATCTAGGACATTCATGATTAATATTTTTAGGTTTTTAGTACAATTTAATATTTTAAATTTCAATACGCATTCTGAACATTGTATAACCAGCACAAGAAACCGGCTTTACGCCATATTTACAAACATAGGAAAGAAACATGATGTTTTAAAAGAAAATGCTTCCTAAATGGCAATATTTTTAAAGTACCCAGAGAAAAAAAGTTAACCTAGAATTCTATGCAAAAATAAAATTTCAAAACTGTGAGTGAAATAAGGACATTGAAAAACATACAAAAGCTAAAAGAATTCACCAACCCACACTACAAGAAATCTTAAGAGTCCTCCAGGCAGAAGCAAAAAGATACCAGATAAAAATGTGGACCTACACAGAGAAACGAATATTGGAGATGGCATTTAGAAAGCACGTACTACATGTTTTCTTATAATTTAAATCTTTCAAAAAATATTTGACGTAATAAATAAAAGTAAGAATGAATCACTTTTTAAAGCTTACAGTGCATAAAGTAAAAATACATAACACTAGGATAAAGGCCAGAAAGGGAGGCATAATGATACTAGAAAGCAGACTATGATAAATTAAAGATGTATCCCAGAAACCCTAAAGCAGCCTCTGAAATAAGAAAAGGGTTATAGCTAATAAAGCAACAAAGGAAAGAAAACGGAATGAAATAAAAGCTATGGAAACACTATGCTGGAACAACAACCCTCCAGGCCTCCACCCTATAGAAATACACCAGTGGCCAATGAGAGTGTACAAGAATGATGACTGCAGCATTATTTGTAATCATAAAATAATAAAACCAACGTAATTTTAAAGATATATGAAAAGGGTTTTCTTTATTTAACAGACAAGACAATTGAACAAACAAACAATGGAGGCAAGTCCTTTGCCTCAAGGAACACAGAGGGTCATGATGATGCTACTCCTGCAAGGATTTCAGGGTTCCCAGAAGCCTAGTTTTCTGTCTGGTTCTTCTGGAAGATGTTATTCTTGGGGAGCAATAGGTCCTCGAGTTTGGGACTCTTTCAGGTTCTCTCTCCATTTCCCCATTCTGCTACAATAAACAAACAAACAAAAACAATTCTCACTTCCAGAAGATCCCGCCTGTGCCTCTGCATGCGCATTTCAGGAGGTCTGGATGTCTGGTCCACCGCTCCCCGTCTTCTTTCCCAGCTTTTGCTTTTCCCTTTACCTGCTCTCGCCCTACAGCCCCACGGCGGGACAACCACCCAGCTGGGCCCCCGCGGCTCCACCGCGCAGAAGGTGCGACGGAGGCCCTGCCAGTTGCCCGCCCTGCGGGGTGCTGAGAAATCAACGCTTTGTAAAAGGAACTTCCCCATGGAAGAAAATCTGTTGATTTCCGCTCTCAGGGCTCTTCAAAGGACTAAAAGCTAAAGGCGACGATGAATTCATTCGACAAGTCCTAGTCGTGAGCCCTGGTGAGTACCAGACCCTGCTCCCCCCAGGGGACCCACGAGCGACCCTCACCACCATCCCTGCCCTGGTGGAGCCCCTGTGAGGAACACAAGATCTGAAGATGGCAGCGGAAGCTCCTCAGCGGCCCCCACAGCGACTGGGCAGGGTGGGCACAGGCTCCTTCAATGGGTGAAGGCGGCGCAAAGAACCGGAAGAACCATCCCCGGAGCCCGCAGGGCGTTCAGCTTCCCTTGGGCCCCCAGGCGGCTCGGGCTGGGTCGCCCACCGGGGAGTTTCTGGAAGCTTCTGAAGCAGGGGAGGGGCAGGGCGGGCGAAGGCAATTCGGCTGTTCTTCTGGCTCCAGAATCTCCTAACGCGCAGGTGTCCAACGTGACCGGCGCGACTCACCGCTCTAATCTCTCTGGTTTTCCAAGGCCTTGCTCAGTGGTCCTGCCGGGCGGGCCCTGAGAATAGACGGAACGGAGGAAGTTCAGTGAGTGCGCCCTTCCTATATGCCCAGTAGAGTCGGAAGCGCTTGTCTCTGTGGCGCAATCGGTTAGCGCATTCGGCTGTTAACCGAAAGGTTAGTGGTTCGAGCCCACCCAGGGACGCCTATTGGAACTTTTGAAGCATTCACGCATTGTCAATCACCAGATAAATGGGGAAGATTTTATCTTCCCGAAGTCCCAAGCCACTAATTTATGACTGATCCATGTCAAGGGCCCCCACCTTCCCAACCAGATTCTTAACTGGGTATCTCCTGAAATGCTGGGTTTACACCTGTGTAACTAAGGAATCCTGAAACAGAGACCTAGGAACCCACTTCTGGTGTGATAAAATTCTAATTCAGTCCCTTATACGCCTAAACGAGTAATTTACATACCTCCATTTTTTCATATTTTAGTAGTGGGAGTCCACTATTACCTCCAGGATGAGCCTGGGTTTCCTCATTGCTCTATCAATAATGTGACCAGTGGAATCATTCATCCCAATAGTGATCTTCTCCATCATTTTTGAAAACAGTATTTTTCCTCAGTTTATGCATGATTTATTTAACCCTTTTCAAAATGTTTTTGTTAGCCAGGTGTGGTGGCATGCACCTATAATCCCAGCTACTTGGGAGGCTGAGGCAGGGGAATCGTATGAACTTGGGAGGTGGAGGCTGCAATGAGCTGAGATGGCACCACTACACTCCAGCCTGGGCGTTACAGTGAGACTCCATCTCAAAAAAAAAAAAAAAAAAGTTTTTGAGATGATGTTAGTTTCATGGTTTTAGGATTACAAAGAAGGCTGTAGTCACCATTCTTGTACAGATATCTCTGGTCATTGTGGAAATGATTACACTGCAGACATTTCTATAGTGTAGAAAGCTGGATGCGCCATTGCTACATTATATTGCTTACATAATGCTTCTAACTTGAGTCCATTCTGCAAATGTATCTTTCACGGGAGCAGTACCAAATAATATTCCAATATGAATGTTTATAAGAGGAAAATGTGCAGGTGTGCAGTTGAGCTGCGTGCCTCTCCATGGGGCCCATGTGCATAAAATGGTGGCATTAGTAATCATCTGAGAATGGAGTCTGTGGCCCTCTGATGTCAAAAGCTGAGGCAGAGGACATGAAAACCCTTGCTGTACGTCCTCTGTAGTCTGGCCAGAATTATTCCTAGGTCGGTGGTCTCTTATCAGGAGGGAATGCTGCTTGCTTGTTTTGTCAAAACCACAAAGGGAGGGAAAGCATCAGGCTGTTGGTTGATAACAGTAGTGAAGCAAATCTTTCCAAAGGCTTGGTTTGTTAACCCTTAGGAAAAACAATCCTAATTCTTACAAGATGGTGCCATGCATTTCCAGGCTCTTGGTGTCCCAAAGAACTCTACATGACACACAAAGCAGCAAAGCAAAGCAAAAATTTATTAAGCACAGTAACACTCTCGGAGTGTGGAGAGTGGGCTGACCTCTGGGATGTGAGATCAGTATTAGTTTGGTGTACTTTGGGTCTTTGTATGTGTGGCTTTTTTTCTTCCCTTCACAAGGATGTCTAATCATTAGCCAGTGTTTGCCTTTTGATTGATAGGTGGGTTGTTTAGTTACTTTGGCCCTTGTGTGCTTGCACATTGCCTCCATCCCATAATTTTAAGTACATGCATGATATGCAGTCCATATGCATGAGTTTTAATGAGCTGATTATGATATGGAGTCATGTTAAGGATGCTTTTTTTCTCTAATGCACATGCGTATCTCTGAGGAGCTGCCCCTTTACTGGTTTGGATCTCGCCGGCCATGGGGTCCTTGCTTGCTTTTCCTTTTTTTTTTTTTTTGAGACAGAGTCTCATTATGTTGCCCAGGCTGGAGTGCAGTGGTGCAATCTCGGGTCACTGCAACCACCGCCTCCTGGGTTCAAGTGATGCTCCTGTCTCAGCCTCTCAATTAGCTGGGAGTACAGGAGTGCACCACCATGCCCAGCTAATTTTTTGTATTTTTAGTAGAGAAGGGATTTCACCATGTTGGCCAGGCTGGTCTCAAACTCCTGACCTCAAGTTATCTGCCTGCCTTGGCCTCCCAAAGTGCTGGGATTACAGGCATGAGCCACCGTGCCCAGCCTTGCTTGCTTTTTTAAATCTTACCTTTTGTTTTGGCTGCTCAACTTCTGCCTTTTATCTTGCTTCTTGCTCTCCCACACCATCACCTTGCTTTTCTTTCTGCTTTCACTCACTCTGCCTTTTATCCAACTTCCAATTCCCTCTGCTGTTCTCCTGCCTCATAATGGCAGTTAGTGAGAGGAGGTTTTAAGGTGGCATGTCTAACCTCCTAGCCTGCCACATCCAGAAACCACTTTCGAGGTTTCTCTGCAGTCCTGTCAGCCAAGAGGGAGTCCATTCAGTTGGTTGTAGGGCCTAGGGCTTATTTTTATTTCTCAATCCTGACAAGATAAGGCCGGATTAATGCAGATTCTTTGCAGGTGTAAATTTCCCCTCCAAAAGACAGTTTTGCAGAGTTACTTCTGTTTGCTGGCTCTCTGACAGCATCTTAAAATATGCCAAAGAAGTATATTCTGGGGTAAAATATTTTGATTTTCTTCATCTATCCAGAGCTTCACCATGCTGACAGCCTCCAATCCAAGCATACCTGAAGCTTTTCTTTGTTAGTTTGTTTGTTTGTTTGAGACACAGTCTCGCTCTGTCACCCAGGCTGGAGTGCAGTGGCGTGATCTCGACTCACTGCAAGCTTCGCCTCCCAGGTTCATGCCATTCTCCTGCCTCAGCCTCTGGAGTAGCTGGGACGATAGGTGACTGCCACCATGCCTGGCTAATTGTTTGCAAATTTTTTAGAAGAGATGGGGTTTCACCATCTTAGTCAGGATGGTCTTGATCTCCTGACCTTGTGACCACCCACCTGGGCCTCCCAAAGTGCTGAGATTACATGCATGAGCTACCGTGCCCAGCCCCTGAAGCCTTTCTTTTTAAAAAGCTTTCCCACCCTTATGACTGCCTTCAAGTCTCTGCCAAAACGCAAATAACAGTGACTGACTCCCTGCTATAGCAAGCTCAGAATAAAGAGCCTTTGCTTTTTTTCATTTGGGTGGTCTTTGTTTATTTGCAGAAGCTTCAATGTAGAGTTGACAAGGACTCCAATCTTTGACCAAACCTTAGTAGTTTCCTCTGAGCCCTTTTCTCTGTTACTTCTTCGCCTGCCAAGTCCAATTTTAGGAAACAATACTGTTGAGTCTAGTTTATCAAGAGTCTTCGCAACCACCTTTCATAGCTAATCAAGTTCCTCTTAGTAATTTTCCATCCACTGACTTTCTTATCTTGCCAATTGGCTATAATCTTCAACTCCTCCTGCTGTATTTGAGGTTGAGCCCAGTTCTCTGCTGGTCTCTCTTGCCTACTGTAGTACATACAATAAAATCTGTCTCATGTTTTTAACAAGTGTCCAGTGTAGACCCTCAGAAACTACCTTTACAAAATTATGACAATAAGAGAAAGCTGACATGGCTGACTCCATCTCGGTTCCAGCCTCACAGGCTAGCTGTCTTTGCTCATTCCTATGCAATTTCTCCCAAGCTATTTTTGGGAAAAATCGAGTTTATAGTTTAAATCAGGGGTCCCCAACCTTCAGGGCCACAAGACAGGTACTAGTCCATGGCCTGTCAGGAACCCAGCCGAACAGCAGGAGGTGAGCTGCAGGCTTTCAAGCATTGCCACCTGAGCTCCGCCTCTTGTCAGAACAGCATGAGCATTAGATGCTCATCAGAGCTCGGGCCCTATTGGGAACTGCTCATGTGAGTGATCCAGATTGTGCACTCCTTATGAGACTGTAACTAATGCCTGATGACCTGAGGTGGAACAGTTTCATCTGGAAACCATCCACCACCCCCTTCCATGGAAAAAGTATCTTCCACGAAACCAGTCCCTGGTGACAAAAAGGTTGGGGACAGCCAAAAAGGCTGGTTTCAATGATAACCTTCCCCAAAACTAAATTACCCCTGTAAAACTAATGAAAGATCGCCAAGTTAGGACGATGAAAGGGGCCTGATTCCTGATAAGATGTATGCTTCGTTAAATAATTACCAGCCGTTATTCCAGAAGTCACAAGATTCACAGCTTCCCCAATTACTGCTGTGAAGAACATCACTATTGTAGAAGCTAAGATTGGCCTCTTGAGATGTCTTTTCAGGCTTTTGCATTTCTGACCATTGGATGGCACCATCTGGCCCGAAAATCAACCAGTCCCTTTGCCCTCACCCAGCAGCTGACTCCATGCAGGAGGGCCATTTTCCATGCCCCTGTGATTTCATCCCGAACAATCAGCACAGCGCAAGCCCTAGCCCCCTCCCCAACAAACTATCTTTGAAAAACCCCTTACCTCCAAGCCTTCAGTGAGATTGGTTTGAGTAATAACATGTCGTGGCTGGCCTGTGTCAATGAAACTGTTTCCTGCAGTGCCATGGTCTCCTTGAATTGATTTTGTGTGTACATTGGGCAGGAAGAACCCATCAGGCAGTTACATCTGCAGGACGGTGCCAGTTCTTTCCACAAAGGCTGGTCAGATACCCAGAAAGTATTTCTCCACTACCACCTGGACAATGTGTCTCCCTGTCAATCTCCAGGGAATGGGGCCTGGATCAAGTATTTAGTATCCAGCAGTTACTACCCTGTCACCTAATCCCTCATTTTCAATATTTTGCCAAGCTTCCAGTGGCCTAACTGGCCACCACACCACAGAATCTTTACTTTATGGTCTCCAAGGAGAACTCTCCACTCGATGTTTTGTGATTTGAACAATGGAATAGAACGTGATACTGGTTGGCTGGGGGAGGTCCCCAGACATTGGTGGGATCTCGACCCCAGCCATGGCGTCCAGGCTCTTGACACCATCTCGAGAACAAAGTCAAAGATGAGTCAGCAAATAGTGAAAGAAGAGATTTATTGCAAAGCAAAAAGTACACACTCAAGAAAGGGGAGTTCGGGCATACTCGAGAGAGAACAATGGGTTCTGGGGTTTCATCTTGATGGGTTTCTTTAACCAAGGAGTGGAATATTCATGAAAATTCCTGGGTAAAGGTGGAGATTTCTCGGAACCGCGGTGCCATCCATTTTTACATCAAATATTGGTCTCAGAACTGTCATGGGACCGGTGGGTGTGTGATTTAGTATGTTAATGAGCATATAATGAGGGCCTAAGTAAAACCTCCATCAAATCCAGCACCACAGTGGGTCCACTCAGTCTTAGCCAGCTTGGTCCACACCCTGGTTTTTCAGCGTCTTAACAGCCCATAGCCTCAAGTCATGTAAATCTGCTGCCTAGAATTAGTTATCCTGTGACCACCCGGTAGTATTCCTGTCTCAAATCTACTTGTAAATATTCAAATGGTCATTGACTTGGGCATTCCAACTTTGCTTACTTCACAGTGTTTCCTGCGTAATATATAAGAAAAGATGATCCAGACATTTGTTAAACTTCTCAAATAAGATGTGTCCCAGGTATTTGTGTCAAATTTGGGTGATTTTGGTTTTGTCTTTGCAGAATATAAAAAACTAACATGAGGTAAGCACTAAGGTGTGGAGATGGCTGTGCAAGAGATGACAAAGTCCAACACCATGCTTGAGAGTGTCCAATCATCTCTTCTGGGGCAGCATATTTTTCTACAATACTGAATTTGGAAAAAAAAAAAACCAACAACATCAAAAAAAGAAAAACAAACCTACAAGATTCATGAAACTAGACAACTGTCTTTATAACATTACCAGTGATAAAACCAGTAAGGAAGGCTGGTTTGCAGTCATCTGAGCAGCCTCTTTACTTTCATAAATATGGTTTCTCTCTGATATTAAACGGCTTCCAATTGCAAGTGGAATGCTACATCACAAGGATAAGGACGCGAAGAGAACCGGTTTCTTCTGTAATCTGAAACACTCTAGTTTGAGAATTAAAAGCCATTATTTGAAGAAGGGTGCCCCCCAGCTCCATCTGGCCTCCGAAAGGTTGCTTCTCAACACAGGCTAAAGACCAGCTTCTTTGGGAGAGAGCAGATGCAGGGGAGGGAGAGAAAAAGGGAGAGGCAGACGTCATTTCCCCTTGCCGGCTCTGGCAGCGGATTGGTCGGTTGAGTGGCAGAAAGGCAGACGGGGACTTGGCAAGGCACTGTCGGTGACATCACGGATAGGGCGACTTCTATGTAGATGAGGCAGCGCAGGGGCTGCTGCTTCGCCACTTGCTGCTTCGCCACGAAGGAGTTCCCGTGCCGTGGGAGCGGGTTTAGGACCGCCGATCAGAACTGAAAATCCCAGCTGTATGTGAGGGCTGGAAAGGGCTCGAGAGTGCGCAGGGAAGTGACCGTGTGTGTAAAGAGTGAGGCGTATGAGGCTGTGGCGGGGCAGAGGCAGAAGATCTCATACTTACCTGGCAGGGGAGATACCATGATCACGAAGGTGGTTTTCCCAGGGCGAGGCTTATCCATTGCACTCCGGATGTGCTGACCCCTGCGATTTCCCCAAATGTGGGAAACTCGACTGCATAATTTGTGGTAGTGGGGGACTGCGTTCGCGCTTTCCCCTGACTTTATATAGTCGGAAGAATAGGCTGTACGTTACGGTTGTTTTTTTTCCCTTGTTTCTTTCTTTATTTGCGTTTTAGCCTTAAGTGTTAATCCTACAGTGGGAAACTGGGAAATAGAAAGTAACATGTAGCCTATCCGCGGTGGGAGAAAAAGCGAGCATCAGCCTTATTGGCGTTGTAACACAATCTAACAAGGGTGAAGTCCGCTCAGCTCTTCCCTTTCTATCCCGGCTGCTTTTTGCGGGGATTGGTCCGTGTTCCCCAGACTCTTGGTTTCTCACGCTGTGTGAAAATCTTCGTGTTTTTTCCTACCCCCCAGTCACCTCTTACACAGCCTCTGCTTCCAAGCGCAGCCCCCACAGGAGTTGGTAGGATTTCTGTGCTAGCGTAGAAACTACGCAGTCTGACGCTGTTCTCTGGGAACGCTGTTCTCTGGGAAGAAAGCAGGCCTTTGGGGCTCTCAATCCCCAGATTCTCCAGTACGAGAAGAGGTTCTCGGAGCTGTAGCAGCTGTTGGAGAGATCCGGAGAGCTGGAGCAGCAGCGGCTGAGGGTGGGTGCCAGGGTGGGGCAGGGGCAGGCCCTGTCCTCCACCTGCCCAGCCTGGTGCTTTAACCTCTCTCTCACCCAGGGCACAGAACACAGTCGAGACCTGGAGAGTGCCCTCATCTGGCTGGAGGAGGAGCAGCAGGGAGGGCCAGGGCTGGCAGGATGGCCCCCTGGGCGAGCGCCTACTGATCCCCTGTGCCCCATTCAGGAGTGCCAGCCTGGCCCAGGTGAATGCCATGCTCCGAGAACAGCTGGACCAGGCAGGTTTGGCCAACCAGGCTCTGAGTGAGGAGATACGAAAGGTGACCAGTGACTGGACACGCAGCCGCAAGGAGCTGGAGCAGTGGGAGGCGGCATGGAGGTGCGAGGAGGAGGTGGGCATGGGGGTGCAGGGAGGCCAGCTTGACTCAAAAGGAAGTGGCAGTGCAGAGGAGGGAGGACTCAGAAGCCTGGAGAGGGAGAGGGAGCACTGTCTAAGGGAGCATGTTAGCAGAAGTAAACAGATGTCATCACAATAGCTGGTCTTTATCAATGTGTAGCATGTACCATGTGTACCGTGTGAATTGACCTTTATTCCTCGTGATAACTGCATGTGGTATGTGCTATCATCCTCCTCATTTTAAAGAGAGGTTAAGGCCGGTCGCGGTGGCTCATGCCTGTAATCCCAGCACTTTGGGAGGCTGAGGCAGGCAGATCACCTGAGGTCAGGAGTTCGAGAGCAGTGTGGCCAACATGGTGAAACCCCATCTCTACTACAAATACAAAAATTAGCCTGGTGTGGTGGCACACACCTGTCGTCCTAGCTATTCGAGAGGCTGAGAGTTCATGCCACTGCACTCCATCCTGGGCAACAAAGCAAGACTCTGTCTTGAAATGAATAAATACATGAAGAGTGGTTAAGTAACCTGCCCACAGTCATGCAACTGGCAGCTGGGATGCAAAGCTAGGTCCCTTGCATTTTTGCCCTTCCTTGCTGCCTCTTGCAGCCAAAAGAGGACTTGAAACCCAGGTCCCTGTGCAGGAGGGAGCCATGAGGCTTGGGAGGCTGAGCGTGGCCGCTGCGACACAGCTCCGTGTACAGGCCCACAGGAAGACCGAGTCCCTGAACGATGGTGCCTCCCGGGATAATCAGAGATGAGGGAAGCAGGGGGAGGGAGTAAACCCGCTGTCACACCAACACTTCCCTCGGCATGTCTTCCCTCCAGTCCTTCAATGCCTACTTCAGCAATGAGCACAGTCGCCTGCTCCTCCTCTGGAGGCAGGTGGTGGGGTTCTGGCAGTTGATCAGTGAGGTGAAGATGTTCACTGAGAGGTGAGGCCTGGCCGGGGATGGGGCAGCAGCTGAGAGACAGCCCTGCTCTTTCCATCCAGCTCAATTCAGTTGAATTTCAGTTCAACTCAATACACCTACTGTGTACAAGGGCCTGTGAGGACACAGAGGCCACTTGTAATAACCATTACCACAGTCGTGGCAGTCAGCATTTATTAGATGTTTACTCTGGGCTAGGCTCTTTGTATATTTCATTTCAACTAATATTCATAGCTTCCCTGTGAGGTAGGAACTGTGTTCATTCCCATTTTATAGATGAGGACATTGAAGTGCGGAGAGGTTGAGTGATCTTCCTGAGGTCACACAGTAGTACATAAGTGGCTGAGTCGGAGTTTCAAGTTCCTGACTTTTTTTTTTTTTTTGAGATGGAGTCTTGCTCTGTCACCAGGCTGGAATGCAGTGACACAATCTTGAATCACTGCAACCACCACTTCCTGGGTTCAAGCAATTCTCCTGGCTCAGCCTCCCGAGTTGCTGGGATAACAGGTGCATGCTGCCATGCCTGGCTAATTTTTTTTTGTATTTTAGTAGAGACAGGATTTCACCATGTTGCCCAGGCTGGTCTCGAACCCCTGAGCTCAGGCGGAGCCTTAGCCTCCCAAAGTGCTGGGATTATAGGCATGAGCCACCATGCCATGCCAAAGTTCCTGATTTTAATCCACTAGAATATTCAGCTTTGCTACCAAGGACCTCACAGCCTCTAGTGATGAAAAGATGTAGATCCTCAAAATTCTAGACTGAGGAAGTGAGTGGTTAGTGATATGTACGTGGGACAGAGGAAATGTCCTCGAGGCTCAGAAGGATGGGAGGGGTGGGGAGGTCAGAAAAACCGATTTGTGGAGATGGAATTTGCACTGAGCATCAAGGGATGGGTACGGTTGAAGCAGAGCAGCAGGCACTCCAAGCAGGAGCAAGGCATGAGCAAAGGCATGGAGATGGGAGCCCATGGCAGCCAGGGGTTTGCAACAAAAAGCTGGTACAGGGAAAGGAGAGCCTGCCTCAGCGGGGGAGCTTGGGCCTGCCTGATCTTTGAGCAGGGGTGTCTGATCGGTGTGAGCAGTCAGCTCAACAGTAGTGTTGGGGAGGCCGTGGAGACAGCCCCAAGGCAGGAGGCCAAGGTGTTTCATTCAGTGTATTAAAAACACTTTAGCTAGTAATCTTTTCTTTTCTTTACGGCTCACTACAGCCTCAGCCTCCTGGTCTGAAGCAATCCTCCTACCTCAGGTCCTGTGCAGCTGGGACTACAGGTGCATGCCACCAGGCTTGCTGATTTTTTTATTTCTTGTAGAGTCGAGGTCTCACTTTGTTGCCCAGGCTGGTCTTGAACTCTTGTGCCCAAGTGATCCTCCTGCCTTGGCCTCCCAAGGTGCTGGGATTACAGGCATGAGAAACTACACCTGGTTTAATAATCTTTTCTTAATATCATCAAATAGCCAGTGTCTACATTTTCCATATGTCTCATAAATGTCACAGATAGGCAAGGTGTGGTGGCTCACGGCTATAATCCCAGTACTTCGGGAGACCAAGGGGGTCAGATCATCTGAGGTCTAGAGTTCGAGACCAGCCTGGCCAACATGGTGAAACCCCTATCTCTACTAAAAATACAAAAATTATCCATGTGTGGTGACACATGCCTGTAATCCCAGCTACTGGGGAGGCTGAGGCACCAGACTCGCTTGAACCCAGGAGGCGGAGGTTTCAGTGAGTCGAGATCACACCACTGCACTCCAGCCTGGGTGACAGAGTGAAACTCTGTCTCTAAATAAATAAATAAATAAAAAGTTACAGATAGTCTTGCCTTAGTTTTTTCTTTACAATTTGTTTGAATCCGGATCCATAGACATTCACAAAGTGTGAATGGTTGCTTTGTTTTTTTTTTGTTGTTGTTGCTGTTGTTGTTGTTTTGAGATGGAGTCTCACTTTGTTGCCCAGGCTGGAGTGCAGTGGCAGGATCTTGGCTCACTACAACCTCTGCCTCCTGGGTTCAGCAATTCTATGGCTTCAGCCTCTTGAGTAGCTGGGATTACAGGAGTGCGCCACCACGCCCAGCTAACTTCTGTAGTTTTAGTAGAGATGGGGGCTTCACCATGTTGGCCAGGCTGGTCTTGACCTCAGGTGATCCACCTACCTTGGTCTCCCAAAGTGCTGGGATTACAAGAGTGAGCCACTGTGCCCGGCCCCTGCTTTGTCTTTTAAGTCTCTTTTAACTTATTTGTTCAGGAAACTGGTCTAGCTGTCCTTGGAGATTCTCATCTTCTGGATTTTGCTGGTTGCATCCTTATGGTGTCAATTAACATGTTTCTTTATCCCATGTATTTCCTGTAAATTGGATGTTGGATCTAAAGCTAGGTCAGATTCAGGTTCTTCCACTTGCTTTTTTTTTTTTATCAAGAGTCCATAAGTAGAATGTATTCTTCCAGCAGAATGCCCCTATGCCTGGTGTCTCTCTTTTCAAGATCCAACCCACTCATCAGAGGCTGCAAAAGTGAGCTTCTCATTTAGTCACTCCTGTGTATATTCTTTAGAATTCTACAATGAGGCACTTTCCCTCCTTACTATTGGATAACCAGTGGTACACTTCCTTCAGGAAAGGAAAGGAAAGGATTTAACCTGTATTATGGACTTTAAATACGTTTTTTTTTTTTTGAGACAGTCTGTCTCCATCACCCAGGCTGGAGTGCAGTAGCACAATCACAACTCATGTTAGGCTTGACCTTCCAGGCTCAAGTGATCCTCCCACCTCAGCCTCCCAAGCAGCTGGGACTATAAGTGTTCACCACTATACCCAGCTAATTTTTTTTTTTTTTTTTTGAGACAGGGTCTTGCTACGTCTCAAGAAATGGGCCACCACACCACATTAAAAATACATTTTTAATGTATTTTAAGGCCAGGTGTCATGGCTCATGCCTGTAATCCCAGCACTTTTGGAGGCTGAGGCGGGTGGATCACCTGAGGTCAGGAGTTCAAGACCAACGTGGCCAGCATGGTGAAACCCCATCTATTCTAAAAATACAAAAATTAGCTGGGTGTTGTGATGTGCATCTGTAATTCCAGCTACTTGGGAGGCTGAGGCAGGAGAATCGCTTGAACTGGAGAGGGGGAGGTTGCAGAGAGCTGAGATTGCACCAGTGCACTCCAGCCTGGGCAACAGAGCCAGACTCCATCTGAAAAACCAACAAACAAACAAAAAATTTTGTAAGTAGCATTTAAAATTTTTATATTTTACTTTTGATTAAGTCACATGTTCACATTTCAAAAGGGTACACAGTAAAATGGCTCCCTCTCACCTCTGACCCCAGATATTCCCATTCCTTCCTTGGAGGCAAGCAGCATTATCAGCTTCTTTTTCTTTTTATATATACAATTTTTTTCTTTCTTTTTTTTTTTTTTTGTTCGCCACCAAGTTACCACGAGAAGCATTGTCAGTTTCTTTTTCTTTTTTCTTTTCTTTTTTTTTTTTTTTTTTTTGAGATGGAGTCTCGTTCTGTCTCCCAGGCTGGAGTGCAGTGGCACGATCTTGGCTCACTGCAACCTCTGCCTCCTGGGTTCAAGCAATTCTCCCACCTCCGCCTCCCAAGTAGCTGTGATGACAGGCATGAGCCTCCACAGAAAATACTCCAGCAGGAACTGGGTGCAGCGTACCAGACCACTATAATTCTAATTACAGGGTGTGGAGGTCAGATACGTTTTGTGACTATTTTGTCTCTGTCTGTGGCTTGCTTGCCTTTTCACTTTCTTAGTGGTATCTTTTGATGAGAAGGTGTGGCTAATGTTGATGAAGTCTCATTTGTCATGTCTTTCTTATACCTGTATTTTTTCTGTGTCCTGCTTGTTGGTAGGGTAATCTTTGCCTACCAACAAGTCACAAAGTATGCTTGAAATGCTTTATATCTTTACCTTTTAAGTTTTGGTGTATAATGCACCTGAAAGTACTTTTGTGTGTAGCGTGAGGGAGAATAACATTGTTGGTCTCCCCACATCCATATACAAATCCATTAATTGAAATGATTTATTTTCTCTTATTGAACTGCTTTTATTGAAAACCCATTTATTGACCGTATAGCTGTGGTTCAGTTTCAAGTCTCTTAACTCAGTCTGTTTATCTATTTGTCACTCCTGATGCCTTGTCTATAATAGCTTATAGTAAGCCTTAAAGTCAGATAATACAAGTCCTTGTTCTTTTTTACACATTGCAATAAATTTTGAAATAGGTAATCACTCATAAAACCATCACACACATCAGGATATGCTGTCACTTCATCCGTTTCTGATATGGTTTGGCCGTGCCCTCCCCCAAATCTCAACTTGAATTGTACCTCCCACAATTCCCATGTGTTGTGGGAGGGACCTAGGAGGAGGTCATTGAATCATAGGGGTGGGTCTTTCCTGTGCTATTCTCCTGATAGTGAATAAACCTCCCTATCTGATGGGTTTATGAGGGGTTTCTGCTTTTGCTTCTTCCTCATTTTCTCCTGCTGCCATGTAAGAAGTGCCTTTTACCTCCCGCCATGATTCTGAGGCCTCCCCAGTCATATGGAAATGTAAGTCCAATTAAACCTCTTTTTCGTCCCGAACTCTGTTATGTATTTGGCAGCAGTGTGAAAATGGACTAATACACTCTCATTTCTGAGGGGGACACATCCTCTCACTCACATATGCTGGTTACTGACTTGTGACTGAAGATTCTCTATTGTACCCTCTAGGGACAATACATCTCCAGTTGTCTGCGGGGAGGATGAACATGCAAAAAATCCACAACACTCAGTACAGAGTCTCGATTTAGTCCCATTAGTCTGAATGGGACTAATGCCCTTATAAAGGGACCCCGGGGAGCTCTCTCGCCCTCTTTCTACCCCCTGAGGGTACAATGAGAAGGTGGCAGTCTACAACCAGGACAAAAGGCCCTCACCATAACCCTACCATGTCAGCACCTTGATCTCGGACTTCCAACCTCCAGAACTGTGAGAAATCAATTTCCGTTGTGAATCAGCCACCCAGTTGATGCTACAGTGTTCCAGAAGCCCAACTAAGACAGAGATGGAGTCCCATGGAGGGTCTCTAATTTGCTAAGGTGGTCATCAGGCATGATGTTGCCAGTTAGAAACAGGAAGAGCTGACATTTTGTGTATATGAAAGAAGACAGTGGACAGGCCCATTGTGTCGGCTTTGTCCGCCTTGGCAAACTGGAGAGGGAAACTCGATTCACCATCGCCAACCACGGGAGGACCAGGAGGAACTCCAGAGGAGGTTAGGTCGACTTCATGGTAACTTTAGATCCTGAAACCTCCCAGGATTTTTCTTGTCTTCCCTTTGCTCTCTCTTCTGCCTACCCAACAGGACAGGACTCGCCGCCTTTCTTTCCCGGCAGAAAGGGGTCCGTTGTGGACAGGACCAAAGTGAGCAGCCGGTTTCCCCTACGTGTCCTTCCGGGACTCGGCGTCTGGGGAGCTCAGGCTGACCCGAGACCTAACTCCCGGCGAGTGGGACCAGCAGGAGCCTGGAAGAGCGCGCGCACCGGGGTGGAGGTTGGGCGCAGGGGGGCGAGAACCGCAGTCAAACCCTCTTCTTCCCGGGGCACTGCGCACCTGCCCCCGGGGATGCCGAAGGAAGTGGCCCATAAAGCTTCTCTGCAACCGAAAGAGGCCTGAAGCTCCAGGAGGGCCGAGAGGAGCCCCCTTGAGCGAACCCAGCCTCTGCCTGGCTGGCCCTGGTCAACAGGCTCGGAAGAGTCCGATTTGGAGGACAGAGCGGAAGAAAAGACCTAAAGGTTTCCAATCTCATGATGTGGAGATGTTAAAAACCTCCAATCCTAAGGTCCGACTGTGCGGAGGAGCAAGGGGGTCTGAAGCTGGATCGACCCCCGAGCCTTCATCTGGAGAGTCCTCTCCACAAGCTCAGAGAGCAGGACAACGCGCATCAGTGGTTCTCAAAAGGGGGCAACTTCGCCCTTACACTCCTCTCCCATCCTTGCTGGGACACTAGGTCACGACTAGGGGAAGCGGGGAGGGAGAATGTTAACCCCCTGGCATCTATCTAGTCAGCGGAGGCGACGGATGCTGCTAAACGCCTTACAATCCACCGGAGGGCCCCTCCCCTTCCCCGAAGTAGCCATTCCGCAGAGGTGGAGAGACTCGCGTGAAGCTCAATGCCCACGCACTTAGCCGACGGGAAATAACGAATTGATGACCAGTTGGCTCTTGGATCGGAGGAAAACACTCCAGCGTCAGACGGAACTCTGGAAGTTTTGCCCGGAGCAAACAGAAGGGTGGTGTTGCCATCGCCTAAGGTGGGAAAATGGCAGGTGTCACAGGTTGCAGGGGAAGGTCCGAGACCAGCTGAGGGCCCCGGAGCCTTCCTGGAAAGAGTTTCCCATCCAGCCCGTCTCGGTTCCGCATCCGTCTGATTCCTTATGATGTTGAGGGTGCTGGCGTCTGGGTCCTTTATGATGCAGCGGGTGCCCCCGTCTCACCCCGGGTGCCTCCCGTCTCCCGCCTCCTCCTGGCAACCTGGTGCGCGGCTCCGGACCTGGCGACCCACGACCGGCTGGTCACTTGCTGCCGCCTCGCAAAGGCGCATCTCTAGTTCAGTGGTGAGCTGCGGCCGGGTCGCTGCAACTCGCTCCAGGACTCGGGATTCGGTGTCCCTCACGGAGCCCTCAGTGTGTCGCCTGCAGGCTCTTTTTTTGAAGAAAGCAGGGAGGGAATGGCCTTGTGAGAGACTCCAGGAGCAAAGAGCGACCCTCAAAAGGCCCAAGTCCTTCCAGAGCTCAGGGAAAGTGTCGCTTCTGGCCGAAGAAAGGAGAGAAAGCTCCCTCCCGTGTGTCCCTGGTGGTCTAGTGGCTAGGATTCGGCGCTTTCACCGCCGCGGCCCGGGTTCGATTCCCGGTCAGGGAATTGTTTTGCACTGGCCGCCCTCCCGCAGGAATCTTCCTTCACTAGGCTGTCAGCGGGCCTGCTCCAAGGGCCAGAGGCAGAACAGTCTCCGCAGCGAGGGGCAAAGCCGGGCGAAGGAGGGCAAGTCCTGGTGGACCACCTCTCACGACACACCGCTCCTGTTTATCTCCGTGTCCCTCATCCGCGGAAGCGGCTTTAGAGAGCGACTGAGCGTCTCGCTCAGGTGTACACAGCCGTGCAGAGATGCCAGCCCCCGTGGAGCTGCACCCAATGAGCTCACCCTCTTTCCGTCGCCACTTCGGAGGCGCCTATCGGGCTGAGCTGCGAATAACTAAGAGAGAGGCCAAGCCAAGTCATGGCGTTTGTGCCAGCCCCGGACACGGGCACCGGCCAGTCAGCGGAGCCTCCTCCCCTCCGTTGGCAGCTAACGCGCTCGTTAGGCCTTCGGAAGAGGCGACCGGAGGCGATGCCAGCGAATTTGCTAGGGGGTGAGCGGCGGGTGAGGTCCTCGAGGGCGGTCCCGTTTGCTGATTGAGCGGTAGAGGGAGGCGATGTTCGCTGACCCAACAAGGACAGCAGGTGGAGCAGGCACAGATGGAAAACTGCTGCCGGCGCCCTAAGCAGAAGGCAGGTGTAAAAATCAGCACTAAGACGTCGAAGCGATGGTACCACAGTGAAATCCCACGATGTCTACACTCTACCGAGCACTTGCGCACGCTCCCCCTTTTCCATTCAGTTCTCCCAAGAGGGGTTCAAAGAACCCCGAGTCCACTGTAAGCTCGGGGGACAGCGGGAGCCAGGGAGGTGAAGTGCACAGAGGCAGCGGGCAGAACCGCGGGGGTGAGAGGGCGCGGTGGCTGCGGGGCCGGAGCCGCTGCTGAGAGGCGGCCTGGGTTGTCTTGTGGGGTGACCGTCGGTGGAATCTTTGGTGGAGAGTGGTTTGGAAGAATGGCGAGGGGCGGCAGTGGGGAGGGTGGTGACCCTGAGCGACCGGCCAGGGCGAGGAGGCTGTGCTGTCCCTGCAGGCCATGTGCTCCTTTCCACTTACCTGGCAGGGGGAGACCGTGGTCACGAAGGGGGTTCTCCCAGAGTGAAGCTTCTTCATCTCACTCTAGAGTTGCTGATCTCTGTGATTTCCTCAGTGTGGGAAACGGTGTTTGTGCTGGAAGAGGCTGCGCTCTTTACCTGACATAAGGGGGTTCAAGACTGACATCCCCTCACGCCCACCGGAAAACGTTTACATGGCTGCCTTGTCTCTTTTTTTTTTCCGTCCTAAAGTCGCCTCATCTTCACATCCCCTCATTTTTTCTTCCACACTCGAGAGTGTCTCTCTCTCTCATTAAAAGCTCCATCAAATATTTGAAATATCTCAACCAGAAAGACTGCAATAAATGCATTATTTCACTCGTGGAAGCTACAGGCCAGCTAGGTTGAGAGTTGCTTGATATTTTCTGCTAAACGGTGAGGCATAGAGCACTTGGAAAGTTTCTCTTTGGGACATTGTTTGTGTTCTCTTGGGTTTCCTTGTTTTCCCCAGACAGTATGGCGCTGTGGGGCCAGTGGTAAACCCTGCTTTCCGGCTTTCTGGCTGCAGATAAAGGCCGCAACTGGTGCAGGAATGAAAAGCAAACCAAAAGACACGTGGGTTCGCCCCCCTTGGGTCCAAGATAGAGTCTGACTGTACCAGGATTCAGATTAGAACAGAGGTTGCTGCAGGCACAACGCAGACTACTAACCAGTATAGAATCCCAAGGCGCCCCACACCTACTGCCCATCGTTTTGCTTCCCCACCCCTCTTTTATTTATTTATATATATTTTTTGAGAGACAGAATTTCGCTTTGTCGCCCAGAATGGAGGGCAGTGGCACGATCTGGGCTCACTGCTACCTCCACCTCTCAGGTTCAAGCGATTCTCCTGCCTCAGCCTCCTGAGTAGCCGAGACTACAAGCGTGCGCCACCACGCCCAGCTAATTTTTGTATTTGTAGTAGAGACGGGCTTTCACCATGTTTGCCCGGCTGGTCTCGAACTCCTGATTTCAAGTGAGTGATCCACCCACCTCGGCCTCCCAAAGTGGTGGGATTACAGGAGTGAGCCACCGCGCCTTGTCCCCCGATTTTTTTTTATTAATGTAAAGACATTATGCGATTTTTACTTCATTCTCGGGTAGCTACAGGTTCTTGTGATTTTCTCTCACATCTTCTCCCGGTTTCCCCCTCTCCATTCTGATACATGTCCCATCTTCTCTGCATCCAGCCGGTGCCCTCTGCACGGGCATCCTGGGCTGTCCCATTGTGTCATCCTGGTCTCCCCTGCTTCTCCCTCCTCCTTTTCACGTTTTTCCTTTTGACTCCCCTGCCTCTTTCCCGCTCCCGCCCCACCGACCCCGTCTACTGAAGCCGAGTTGAGTGAAGGGAGAGCAAGCGGAGCAGATGATTGTTTGAAGGCGGCGCAAAAAAACAGAATGAGCTACCATGAGAGCCGTCGGGGAGTTCGGCTTCCCTTGCGCCCTACTTGGCTCAGGCTGGGGTCGCAGATCCAGGCATTTCCAGAGGCACTGGCTTCTGAAGCAGGCGAGGGTCAACGCAGGGTGAAGGACATTCGGCCGCCCTTCTGACTTCAGAGTCACGCAATGCACGCGTTTCTAACGAGCAACAACACGATTAGTCGACTCAGCCTCTCCGGTTTTCCGAAGCTTTGTAGTCTGCACAGTTGTCCTGCAGAAAGCAAATGGCAACCCCTAGGGTTTAGTGATTGCTTAATCTATATAGAGATGAAAGCAAGCAGTTGATGTTGTCTCTGTGGCGCAATTGGTTAGCGCGTTCTGCTGTTAACCAGAAGGTTGGTGGTTCGGGCCCACCCAGGGACGTGATTTTAAATGTCGGTGGTTGTGGCCAGGCGCAGTGCCTCACGCCTATTAATCCTAACACTTCCATAGGCCGACGTAGGGGAAGTCTCCACTGAGCTCAGAAGTTCAAGACCAGTGAGAATCCCATCTCATTAAAAACAAAAATTGCAGGTTTATCTATCTCTTCAGACCTATCACTGTATTGAAAAGTGAAACACTGTTCCCTAGTGTCTTGTGCATCCCATGAAGACACAAAGCAGAAGGTCCCCCTCCAAGTCTCCTAGAAAATAAGATCTCTGCATAACAAACTAGGTTGTGTGTGTGGGAAACTGAAAGTATTTGAAGAAACAAACTTCAAAAATTCTGCCTTGCTTTCCACAAAAATTAACCCATCACGGTCTGTCTTCAAGTGGCATCATACCTCTTCACATAACTCCACTCCCTGCCTTTATGCTATTGTCATGCATTCTACTTTACACCTGTTATAAACCTTACAATCCATCTCTATTACTTTTGTTTCAAGAGTCAGATGTGTTTTTGTTTGTATTTGGTTTTTTTTTGTTGGTGGTGGTGGTGGTAATTTTAAGACAAGTCTTATTCTATCAGACAGGCTGGAGTGCAGTGGCACAGTCTTGGCTCACTGCAACCTCTGCTTTCTGGGTTTGAGCGATTCTCCTGACTCAGACCCCTGAGGAGCAGAGATTACAGGCTTGGGCCACCACATCTGACTAATTTTTGAATTTTTAGTAGAGAGGAAGGTTCACCATATTGGCCAGGCTGGTCTCGAACTCCTGACCTCAAGTGATCCGCCTGCCTCGGCCTCCCAAAGTGTCACAATTACAGGCGTGCGCCATCGTGCCCGGCTAAACAGTCAGATGTTAAAATTATATATTTGCCTATGTAGATGTCATTTCTAGTGTCTTTTCTTTTTCATCCAGATTTTCATCCGGTGTCAGTTTCCTTCTGCCTGGAGGACTCCTTTAACTTGTCTATTAGGTGTCTTAAACTTGCACTATCATTCACTGATGCTCTGTTCATTTTAAAAAAAGAATTGTTGGCCAGGTGCGGTGGCTCACGCCTGTAATCCCAGCACTTTGGGAGGCTGAGGCGGGCGGATCAGGAGGTCAGGAGCTCGAGACCATCCTGCCTAACACGGTGAAACCCCGTCTCCACTAAAAGTACAAAAAAAAAAAAAATTAGCTGGGCATGGTGGTGGGTGCCTGTAGTCCCAGCAACTCAGGACGCTAAGGCAGGGGAATGGTGTGAACCCAGGAGGGCGGAGCTTGTGGTGAGTTGAGATCATGCCAATGCACTCCAGCCTGGGCAACAGAGGAAGACTCCATCTCAAAAAAAAAAAAAAACTGATCACAAATAATTGTATATTTCTCACTGCATCTTGTGGTCAGAAAAGTTTGAGAAACTGCTCTACACAGGCAAATTACAGGTTCAATCTCTCCATCTACCTCTTTATCTCTTCTCTATTTTCCATGCTATGCAGACAAGACCATGGAGAGAGGAAGGCAAATTCCATCAATGGGTGGTGTTAAGCCTTTTCTATGAGGTAGCTGCACATTTGGGGCACTTCAATACTGGTTACTTCAGATTCTAGTATAGATTGTCCTTTTCATTTCTAGTCACATGGTAAAATTACTTGGGAGCTTTTTAAGACTACTAGTGGCTTCCACCCACCTGGAAGCATTTCAATCAGAATCTCTATGTGTAGAGTCCAGGCACTTGTGTTAGTTAAAACCTCACCAGGCTTTATAATATGACAGAGTGGTTTGAAGCTACTGAGTAGACCTACCCTATTTCCTACCTTTCTCTTTGTTTCTCTTTCACCACAGGCTTCTTTCCCATGAGAAAGTAAAGATTTTTGTCTCTGTTTTCAGAGTCTCAAGTAAATCACTCTCTTTCTCAACTGGACTTCCAAGGCAAAGATTTCTTTCTATTTATCTGTCTGCATTTTTACAAAGTTGGTCTCTGGTTTCCCTTTTCCTAAAGCTAATTCACCACAAAGGTGCCCCTCAGGTCAAGGAGCTGGGCTTTCATGCACCTGCACCTGTCAATCATGGGTCAATATTTTGCAGGCAGGGTTGCTGGGTGCTGTGGAATTGACATAAACTCCCAGGTATTGCCAGCTCTGAGCCTCAGGCAAGCTTGTGACTAAGTGACTCCAGTAGTCTGAGGATAGTCCTTACTCAGAAGGGTCTTCAGAAGCAAAAGCAAACATAGGCATGAGAGGGTAAAAAAAAAAAATCTCATGTCATCTTGGCTTATACCTAACAGAACTTGTGCAAGAATGGATATTAAGGTGGGTGTTGTACACAGCAGAACTTAGTAAATACCAAGTCTGGAGTTTAAGGGATAGGCTGAAGAGATTTTGCAGATTTGTAAACATTTTTGCCAACTTGAACACACTTTTGTTTGGGTTTGGTTTTTCTCCTCAGTGGTAAGAGCTATGCACAATAGGGTAGCTAAGATATTACAATTTGAATCAATACATTTGTATTTTGCCAAGGACCAAGATGAACTATGATGATTTAATTTTTTAGTGCTTTATTGTCATCAGTTTGAAAATTAGGACTTTTGCTCCTTTTTAGGCTTATGGCACCTTTTTGGTTTTCACATTTTCTCAAAGGCCAGTAACTTAGAATCTAAATTATGATTGCTTATTCTTTCAGTACTCTAGGGGAAAGTTGATTTAATCTGGACAAAATGTATTCAATTAAAATATTTGTTCTCTTAAATCTTTTCTTTCTGTCTTTCTTTTTTCTTTCTTTTTTTCTTTTTTTTTTTTTTTTTTTTTTTTTTGAGATGGAGTTTTTCTCTGTCACCCAGGCTAGTGTGCAGTGGCACAATCTTGGCTCACTGAAACCTCCACCTCCTGGGTTCAAATGACTCTCCTGCCTCAGCCTCCCGAGTAGCTGGGCCTATAGGCACATGCCATCATGCCTGGCTAATTTTTGTATTTTTAGTAGAGATGGGATTTCCCCATGTTGTTCTCTTAAATCTTTTCACCTTTTACGTTTGTGCTTCTTTTCTCCAATTTGCAATAGTGGAGTGTGGCTTGCAGCTAAATAGTATATTTCTCAGAGCTACTTATTCCTGGAGCCTAGCAGTCTGCGGGCCTGGAGGGGGAGCATCTAGAAAGCAGCCCTCTCTAAGTTGAGAATAACTATGAGAATTGTGGGTTATAAGGCTTTGAGCAGCTCTGGCCTCCCCGTCCTCTTTTGTTTCTGCTGTGGGGTGTGACAAGAGAAGGAACTCATCTGAGAGTGACTTCATATTGTGGCCTTTCACTGCTTACCTCTGGAATTTTGATTCAGGCAAGCTGAGGGGAGTCTCTGGTATTCTTCTCTGAGAAGAGGAATTCATTATACAGCTGGACAATGAAATCTATGATCTGCCTGTAGAAGTTAGAGGTGCATCCTCTTCCAGGAAATAATTACAATTTAGGCAGGTTATATATGTTTGCTTAAGAGAATGCTCTCTGCACATTTCATGTTCTTCCTTTCTATCTTAGCCTAGGGAGAAAACCGTGGGGACTCAGGGCTGGAACTTTACTGTGATGGGGCAGAAGCTTAATTTTCACATGATTCTCAACAAATGGCAGCACATCACATGTATTATCATGTCCAACGGCTGCAATGTGAAGGAGGCTTTTCCGAAATAATTTCTGCTTTGATAAAATATTAACTAGATGGATTCAAAGTCAAATTTGAAGAAAGCTGAGCAGGCAGAAGAAACAATCAGTGAACCTGAAGATAAGGCAATGGAAATCATCCAGTCTGAGGAACAGAAATAAAAAAAGATTGAAGAAAAGTGAACAGAGCCTAAGTGATCATCAAGTGGACCAACATATGCATTGTGGAATTTCTTTGTTGTTGTTGTTGTTTTGGGGGGGGTGGGAGGGGGGATGGAGTTTCATTTTTGCTGCCCAGACTGGAATGCAATGGCATGATCACAGCTCACCAGAATCTCTGCCTCCTGGTTTCAAGCAATTCTCCCACCTCAGCTTCCCAAGTAGCTGGGATTGCAGGCATGCACCACCATGCCTGGCTAATTTTGTATTTTTAGTAGAGATGGGGTTTCTCCATGTTGTTCAGGCTGGTCTCAAACTCCTGACATCAGGTGATCCTCCCACCTCAGCCTCCCAAAATGCTGGGATTACAGGCATGAGCTACCGCTCCCAGCCTCGCATTGTGGAATTTCTAAAGAAGAGGGAGAGAAGGGCAAAAGAGAATATTTGAAGAAATATTGGCTGAAAACATCCCAAATTTGATGAAAGACAAGAATATAAACACTGTAGCCTAACAAACTCCAAGTAAGATACACTTAAAGAGACCTACAACAAAACACATTATAATCAAACTTTCAAAAGTCAAAGACAGAGAATCTTTAAATTGGTAAGAGAAAAGCAACTGGTCACGTGCAAGAAATCTTTAATAAGATTATCAACAGATTTCTCATCAGAAACTTTGCAAGCTGGAAGGACAGGAAATCAAAAGCTGCCAACAGCCAGGAGGGGTGGCTCATATCTATAATCCCAACACTTTGGGTGACTGAAGCAGGCAGATCACTTGAGGTCAGGAGCTCAAGATCAGCCTGGCCAACATGGCAAAACCCTGTGTCTATTAAAAATACAAAAATTAGCCAGGCGTGGTGGTGGGTGACTCTAATCCCAGCTACTTGAGAGACCGAGGTGGGAGAATCACTTGAACCTGGGAGGCGGAGGTTGCAGTAAGCCAAGATCTCACCACTGCACTCCAACCTGGGTGATAGAGTGAGACTCTGTCTTCATAAACAAACAAACAAAAGCTGCCCGTGAAAGGGAAAAGGATCAATAAATGGATATTCCAAAAAGTCCAAACTCACAGAAAGATCAAGCCAAAATAAACTGTGTTCCTGACTGGAAATGGAGCCCAGGCTATGGCAGCAAACCACAGAAGTTCAGTACCGAACTGCAAGGTGGAGCAGACTTTACTGTGAATCCTGGAAGGGATCCAGAGCAGGCAGTTTGAGCTTATGAAGAATTTTAACTATGTTTTGGATAAAATTTTGCTCTTTAATTTTGTCAAGAGAAATTTTTTCCCTACACAACACACATAATATTGTCAAGAGAATTTTTCAGGGTAGCCATGACACTACTATGTGTGTTTGTTTTAATTTGATCGTCCTATCAACTGTTAAAATAAGAGATCTCTAAAATCTTTTTTTTTTAAATTCAGGTGTCTAATATTAGGGATTCATCTTCAGGCCATTGGCAATTGGAATTTCCAATGGTGTAATTATTGCAATAGCAATTCAACCAAATAGCTCTTTGTGGAAAGCCCAGGATGTCATTTTCCAGGTTAACTTCCAGGGAAGGGCATAGAAGAGGCAATCCCAAAGATTCCCCTGCAAGAAAAAAGTTCAATGCAAAGAGTAGACCACAGATGGGTAAGGATGATGTTTGCCTCCAGTAACCCACAAATTTGTGGAGGCTTCCAGTCACAGACCTGTGAATCTATAATACCATGTAGGCCATCTTGGGATTGAGCTTTCCTAGAACGAACCAGGCAACAAGAGTTGAGATGACAAAAGCCTCAAAGGGATGGGACTTCTTAAGACAAACCCCAAGATCTTGACATGGTCAGAACAAAAAGGGTGCTGGGGTTCCCAGCCATTTTCAGACAGGCCTCCTAGTATGACCTGAAAGATACCACCTCTTTACAGATAGTGGAAACCGAGAGAAAGTGCTCCTACTTGGTCACAAGTCAAGCTCTCAAGGACATAAAGTAAGATAAGAAGGAACCTCAACCGGTACCCCCTTTTATGACAGAATAACACATAGAGACAAAGACAAAGGAACAGACAATTTCAGGGAAGAAAGGGATTAAACAATAAGAATTGGTACACAAAGTACCAAAAAGCACACCAGAGTCACTACACCCAAGACTAGTCACACAAATCCTTTTCTCCAATTAATCAAGATTTTGGAGAGGGAAAAGAAAGAAACAGCGATTTTTACTGTCCACTTGATGAGATTCCACACAGAGAAGGAGGCCGGGAGCCTGGCTGGTAAAAAAATTCTTACACTTATGACAGCTGATCAGATTCTGGGTTCTTCACTGCAGCTTCCAGAAGAGCAGAGCTTTCCTATCCTGCTTACAGCTCCAAAACTGTAGGGTCCAATGGAAACCCTCCCTCATAACCCTCTGAAGTTTCACTCAAAAATCAAGTCACAAAAGGCAGATTAATTGGAGAAAAGGCATAAAATGTATTAACATGTGCATGGGGAGAGTCACAGAGTGATTACCCTCCCCTACCCACAATGGGATGCAGAAGCTTATATACCATCTCGAGGTAACAGAATGAATGATGGCTCAAAGCATGGCCAAAACCAGGTGCAATCAGAGTCAGAGGTATATCCAATTATTGTGGGCAAGATGAGTGATGGGAGGGAGAGAAAATGACGCTCGGCTAGCAAAGGTGGTCTTAATACGTAAATGAAACCTTACAGGTTGAAGTTCTCAGAAAGAATAAACCCTAAAAGTTTCTTTCAGACCTTTACAGGTGTCAGACTCTCTGTTAATCTTTCCTAGATCTGCACAAGGAAAGACATGGCTGTATCAATGCAGATTCCCTACAGATGCAAATCTCCTCGACAAAAGACAACTTTGCAAGGCTACCTCTGCAGCTGGCTTTCTGAAGAGACATCTCAAAATATGTCAAAGACGTGTATTTTGGGGTAAAATATTTTTAATTCCTTCACATCTACAGCCTGATGCACCTGCCGTTTCAATGCACCATTGTTGGTGGCAACTCCATTCTTCCCTACACTCAAGCCAAAAAACCAGGTTCTCCTTGAGGCTAGTCTTTTTCTCACAGCACACATCCAATTTGTCAGAAAACTTATGTTTCCTGTTTGGTTAATTACAGATTTTGATCTGCCCAATCTTTCTCTTTCTTGGTCTCTGAATTTTGGCAAAGGAGTCTCCTGATACAGGCAGGATCGATTCTACTGACGATTCTCAAAACCGTCAGACATTTAAGAGCCTTAATCTCGGGGTCAGGGTTTGGGCCATCCTTGAACCTTTTCTTTGGGCCTACCCGTCAAAATCGGCCTGGCCAGGCCTGTCTTCAAGGCCCAGGGACAGGGCCAGGTCACCCTGACGCTTCTTGAAGCTTCTCCCGCCAGGTCGGCAGCCACCCTCCCCTTCCCTCTGACCTGCAGAGAAGCTTCACGGGGCATTTATTCAATTTGCTAGGAACCCACGGGCGCAGGTGCGCGTGACTCTGTGGTTCCCACCCCACCCACAGCCCTCCTTGGTCCTCTCGCTGTCTGAAGCGGGCAGTAATGTTCCGGGTGAGTTTGGGTTCTGAAGACACCTAGTGAAGGAGGGACCGGTAGGGAAGGGCACTGGCCCCTTAGGTCCTTCGCAGCCAGGGATCCGAAAAAGGTCTTGAAGAAATAGAAAGGGAGAGTTGGAAGTAGATCAAAGGGAAAGAAAATCCTAGATTTCCTATCTGAAGGCACCATGAAGAGAAAGTCTGCCTCCTCTGGGCCGTGTCCTCACATCGCTGGTGAACCGAGTTCCATTCTCCATTGGAGACCAAATCAGTTGACTTTGGCTTGACTCCTAGTGAAGAAGCCATGCTTTGTCCTCCCCCGTTTAGCTCTTGATCCTGAAGCACTTGATTTTCTCTCCCGGGCATTCGATGGATTTCAGGGATGCAACTGAGAAATTTGTTTTTAATGCACTTAATTGAAGTCCGAATATTTTAAAGTATTTTTGCAAAGAAAAACGTTTCCTTTTGCAATGAAGACATTCAGATGTGAGGAAAATCACTAGGCTCTCACAAACACAAATTCCACGTCAGCAGGTAGGTTTGACCCTCAGGTTGGGCACATTTTCAGTGCACTGTTGGAACTTAAGATGAATCTAGGACATTCATGATTCATATTTTTAGGTTTTTAGTACAATTTAATATTTTAAATTTAAATACGCATTCTGAAAATTGTATAACCAGCAGAAGAAACCGGCTTTACGCCATATTTACAAACATAGGAAAGAAAGATGATATTTTAAATGACAATGCTTCCTAAATGGCAACATTTTTAAAGTACCCAGAGAAAAAAAGTTAACCTAGAATTCTATGCAAAAATAAAATTTCAAAACTGTGAATGAAATAAGGACATTGAAAAACATACAAAAGCTAAAAGAATTCACCAACCCACACTACAAGAAATCTTAAGGGTTCTCCGGGCAGAAGCAAAAGGATACCAGATAAAAATGTGGACCTACTCAGAGAAACGAATATTGGAGATGGCATTTAGAAAGCATGTACTACACGTTTTCTTATAGTTTAAATCTTTCAAAAAATATTTGATGTAATAAATAAAAGTAAGAATTAATCACTTTTTAAATCTTACAGTGCATAAAGTAAAAATACATAACACTAGGATAAAGGCCAGAAAGGGAGGCATAGTGATAGTAGAAAGCAGACTATGGTAAATTAAAGATGTATCCCAGAAACCCTAAAGCAGCCTCTGAAATAAGAAAAGGGTTATAGCTAATAAAGCAACAAAGGAAAGATAATGGAATGAAATAAAAGCTATGCAAACACTATGCTGGAACAACTACCCTCTAGGCATCCACCCTATAGAAATACACCAGTGGCCAATGAGAGTGTACAACAATGATGACTGCAGCATTATTTATAATCATAAAATAATAAAATCAACATAATTTCAAAGATATATGAAAAGGGTTTTATTTATTTAACAGACAGACAATTGAACAAACAAACAATGGAGGCAAGTCCTTTGCCAAAAGGAACACAGAGGGTCATGATGATGCTACTCCTGCAAGGATTTCAGGGTTCCCAGACGCCTAGTTTTCTGTCTGGTTCTTCCAGAAGATGTTATTCTTCGGGAGCAATAGGTCCTCGAGTTTGGGGCTCTTTCAGGTTCTCTCTCCATTTCCCCATTCTGCTACAATAAAAAAACAACCAAAACAATTCTCACTTCCAGAAGATCCCGCCTGTGCCTCTGCATGCGCATTTCAGGAGGTCTGGATGTCTGGTCCACCGCTCCCCGTCTTCTTTCCCAGCTTTTTCTTTTCCCTTTACCTGCTCTCGCCCTACAGCCCCACGGCGGGACCACCGCCCAGCTGAGCCCCCGCGGCTCCACCGCGCAGAAGGTGCGACGGGGGCCCTGCCAGTTGCCCGCCCTGCGGGGTGCTGAGAAATCAACGCTTTGTGAAAGGAACTTCCCCATGGAAAAAAATCTGTTGATTTCCGCTCTCAGGGCTCTTCAAAGGACTAAAAGCTAAAGGCCACGATCAATTCATTCGACAAGTCCTAGTCGTGAGCCCTGGTGAGTACCAGACGCTGCTCCCCCCAGGGGACCCACGAGCGACCCTCACCACCATCCCTGCCCTGGTGGAGCCCCTGTGAGGAACACAAGATCTGAAGATGGCAGCGGAAGCTCCTCAGCGGCCCTGAAAGCGACTGGGCAGGGTGGGCACAGGCTCCTTCAATGGGTGAAGGCGGCGCAAAGAACGGGAAGAACCATCCCCGGAGCCCGCAGGGCGTTCAGCTTCCCTTGGGCCCCCAGGCGGCTCGGGCTGGGTCGCCCACCGGGGAGTTTCTGGAAGCTTCTGAAGCAGGGGAGGGGCAGGGCGGGCGAAGGCAATTCGGCTGTTCTTCTGGCTCCAGAATCTCCTAACGCGCAGGTGTCCAACGTGACCGGCGCGACTCACCGCTCTAATCTCTCTGGTTTTCCAAGGCCTTGCTCAGTGGTCCTGCCGGGCGGGCCCTGAGAATAGACGGAACGGAGGAAGTTCAGTGAGTGCGCCCTTCCTATATGCCCAGTAGAGTCGGAAGCGCTTGTCTCTGTGGCGCAATCGGTTAGCGCGTTCGGCTGTTAACCGAAAGGTTGGTGGTTCAAGCCCACCCAGGGACGCTTATTGGAACTTTTGAAGCATTCACACATTGTCAATCACTGGATAAATGGGGAAGATTTTATCTTCCCGAAGTCCCAAGCCACTAATTTCTGACAGATGCATGTCAAGGACCCCCACCTTCCCCACCAGATTCTTAACCGGGTATCTCCTGAAATGCCGGCTTTACACCTGTGTAACTAAGGAATCCTGAAACAGAGACCCTAGGAACCCACTTCTGGTGTGATAAAATTCTAATTCAGTCCCTTATACGCTTAAACGAGTAATTTACATACCTCCATTTTTTCATATTTTAGTAGTGGGAGTCCACTATTACCTCCAGGATGAGCCTGGGTTTCCTGATTGCTCTATCAATAATGTGACCAGTGGAATCATTCATCACGATAGTGATCTTCTCCATCATTTTTGAAAACAGTATTTTTCCTCAGTTTATGCGTGATTTATTTAACCTTTTTCAAAATATTTTTGTTAGCCAGGTGTGGTGGCATGCACCTGTAATCCCAGCTACTTGGGAGGCTGAGGCAGGAGAATCGTTTGAACTTGGGAGGTGGAGGCTGCAGTGAGCTGAGATGGCACCACTAAACTCCAGCCTGGGCATTAGAGTGAGACTCCATCTCAAAAAAAAAAATGTTTTTGAGATGACGTTAGTTTCATGGTTTTAGGGTTACAAAGAATGCTGCAGTCACCATTCTTGTACAGATATCTTTGGTCATTGTGGAAATGTTTACACTGCAGACATTTCTATAGTGTAGAGAGCTGGATGCGCCATTGCTACATTATATTGCTTACATAATGCTTCTAATTTGAGTCCATTCTGCAAATTATCTTTCATGGGAGCAGTACCAAATAATATTCCAATATAAATGTTTATAAGAGGAAAATGTGCAGGTGTGCAGTTGAGCTGCGTGCCTCTCCATGGGGCCCATGTGCATAAAATGGTGGCATTAGCAATCATCTGAGAGTGGAGTTTGTGGCCCTCTGATGTCAAAAGCTGAGGCAGAGGACATGAAAACCCTTGCTGTACGTCCTCTGTAGTCTGGCCAGAATCATTCCTAGGTCGGTGGTCTCTCATCAGGAGGGAATGCTGCTTGCTTGTTTTGTCAAAACCACAAAAGGGAGGGAAACATCAGGCTGTTGGTTGATAACAGTGGTGAAGCAAATCTTTCCAAAGGCTTGGTTTGTTAAACCTTAGGAAAAAAAATCCTAACTCTTACAAGATGGTGCCATGCATTTCCAGGCTCTTGGTGTCCCAAAGAACTGTATATGACACACAAAGAAGCAAAGCAAAGCAAAAATTTATTAAGCACAGTAACACTCTCGGAGTGGGGAGAGTGGGCTGACCTCTGGGATGTGAGATCAGTATTAGTTTGGTGTACTTTGGGTCTTTGTATGTGTGGCTTTTTATCTTCTCTTCACAAGGATGTCTAATTGTTAGCCAGTGTTTGCCTTTTGATTGATAGGTGGGTTGCTTAGTTACTTTGGCCCTTGTGTGCTTGCACATTGCCTCCATCCCATAATTTTAACTACATGCATGATATGCAGTCCATATGCATGAGTTTTAATGAGCTGATTATGATATGGAGTCATGTTAAGGATACATTTTTTCTCTAATGCACATGCCTATCTCTGAGGAGCTGCCACTTTACTGGTTTGGATCTCGCCGGCCATGGGGTCCTTGCTTGCTTTTCTTTTCATTTTTTATTTTTTATTTTTTTTGAGACAGAGTCTCATTCTGTTGCCCAGTCTGGAGTGCAGTGGTGCAATCTTGGCTCACAGCAACCTCCGCCTCCTGGGTTCAAGCGATGCTCCTGTCTCAGCCTCCCAATTAGCTGGGAGTACAGGAGTGCACCACCATGCCCAGCTAATTTTTTGTATTTTTAGTAGAGACAGGGTTTCACCATGTTGGCCAGGCTGGTCTCAAACTCCTGACCTCAGGTGATCTGCCTGCCTTGGCCTTCCAAAGTGCTGGGATTACAGGCGTGAGCCACCGTGCCCAGCCTTGCTTGCTTTTTTAAATCTTACTTTTTGTTTTGGCTGCTCAACTTCTGCCTTTTATCTTGCTTCTTGCTCTCCCACACCATCACCTTGCTTTTGTTTCTGCTTTCACTCACTCTGCCTTTTTTCCAACTTCCAATTCCCTCTGCTGTTCTCCTGCCTCATAATGGCAGTTAGTGAGGGGAGGTTTTAAGGTGGCATGTCTAACCTCCTAGCCTGCCACATCCAGAAACCACTTTCGAGGTTTCTCTGCAGTCCTGTCAGCCAAGAGGGAGTCCATTCAGTTGGTTGTATGGACTAGGGCTTATTTTTATTTCTCAGTCCTGACAAGACAATGCTGGATTAATGCAGATTCTCTGCAGGTGTAAATTTCCCCTACAAAAGACAGTTTTGCAGAGTTACTTCTGTTTGCTGGCTCTCTGACAGCATCTTAAAATATGCCAAAGGAATATATTCTGGGGTAAAATATTTTGATTTTCTTCATCTATCCAGAGCTTCACCATGCTGACAGCCTCCAATCCAAGCATACCTGAAGCTTTTCTTTGTTTGTTTGTTTGTTTGTTTGAGACACAGTCTCGCTCTGTCACCCAGGCTGGAGTGCAGTGGCATGATCTCGACTCACTGCAAGCTTCACCTCTCAGGTTCATGCCATTCTCCTGCCTCAGCCTCTGGAGTAGCTGGGACTATAGGTGACTGCCACCATGCCTGGCTAATTGTTTGTAAATGTTTTAGAAGAGTTGGGGTTTCACCATGTTAGTCAAGATGGTCTTGATCTCCTGACCTCGTGACCACCCACCTGGGCCTCCCAAAGTGCTGAGATCATATGCATGAGCCACCGTGCCCGGCCCCTGAAGCCTTTCTTTTTAAAAAGCTTTCCCACCCTTATGACTGTCTTCAAGTCTCTGCCAAAACGCAAATAACAGTGACTGACTCCCTGCTATAGCAAGCTCAGAATAAATAGCCTTTGCTTTTTTTCATTTGGTTAGTCTTTGTTTATTTGCAGAAGCTTCAATGTAGAGTTGACAAGGACTCCAATCTTTGACCAAACCTTAGTAGTTTCCTCTGAGCCCTTTTCTCTGTTACTTCTTCGCCTGCCAAGTCCAATTTTAGGAAACAATACAGTTGAGTCTAGTTTAGCAAGAGTCTTCGCAACCACCTTTGATAGCTAATCAAGTTCCTCTTAGTAATTTTCCATCCACCGACTTTCTTATCTTGCCAATTGGCTATAATCTTCAACTCCTCCTGCTGTATTTGAGGTTCAGCACAGTTCTCTGCTGGTCTCTCTTGCCTACTGTAGTACATACAATAAAATCTGTCTCATGTTTTTAACAAGTGTCCAGTGTAGTCCTTCAGAAACTACCTTTGCAAAATTATGACAATAAGAGAAAGCTGACATGGCTGACTCCATCTTGGTTCTAGCCTCACCGGCTAGCTGTCTTTGCTCATTCCTATGCAATTACTCCCAAGCTAATTTTGGGAAAAATCGAGTTTATAGTTTAAATCAGGGGTCCCCAACCTCCAGGGCCACAAGACAGGTACTGGCCCATGGCCTGTTAGGAACCCAGCTGAACAGCAGGACGTGAGCTGCAGGCTTTCAATCATTACCACCTGAGCTCTGCCTCTTGTCAGATCAGCATGAGCATTAGATGCTCATCAGAGCTCGGGCCCTATTGGGAACTGCTCATGTGAGTGATCCAGATTGTGCACTCCTTATGAGACTGTAACCAATGCCTGATGACCTGAGGTGGAACAGTTTCATCTGGAAACCATCCACCACCCCCTTCCATGGAAAAAGTATCTTCCACGAAACCAATCCCTGGTGACAAAATGGTTGGGGACAGCCAAAAAGGCTGGTTTAAATGATAACCTTCCCCAAAAATAAATTACCCCTGTAAAACTAATGAAAGATCGCCAAGTTAGGAGGATGAAAGGGGCCTGATTCCTGATAAGATGTATGCCTCATTAAATAATTACCAGCCATTATTCCAGAAGTCACAAGATTCACAGCTTCCCCAATTACTGCTGTGAAGAACATCACTATTGTAGAACCCAAGATTGGCCTCTTGAGATGTCTTTTCAGGCTTTTGCATTTCTGACTATTGGATGGCACCATCTGGCCCGAAAATCAACCAGTCCCTTAGCCCCCACACAGCAGCTGACTCCATGCAGAAGGGCCATTTTCCACACACCTGTGATTTCATCCCCAACCATCAGCACCGCGCAAGCCCTAGCCCCCTCCCCAACAAACTATCTTTGAAAAACCTCTTACCTCCAAGCCTTCAGTGAGATTGGTTTGAGTAATAACTCTGTCTCCCACATGTCGTGGCTGGCCTGTGTCAATGAAACTGTTTCCTGCAGCGCCATGGTCTCCTTGAATTGATTTTGTGTGTACATTGGGCAGGAAGAGCCCATCAGGCAGTTACATCTGCATTACGGTGCCAGTTCTTTCCACAAAGGCTGGTCAGATACCCAGAAAGTATTTCTCCACTACCACCTGGACAATGTGTCTCCCTGTCAATCTCCAGGGAATGGGGCCTGGATCAAGTATTTAGTATTCAGCAGTTACTACCCTGTCACCTAATCCCTCATTTTCAATATTTTGCCAAGCTTCCAGTGGCCTAACTGGCCACCACACCACAGAATCTTCACTTTATGGTCTCCAAGGAGAACTCTCCACTCGATGTTTTGTGATTTGAACAATGGAATAGAACGTGATACTGGTGGGCTGGGGGAGGTCCCCGGACACTGGTGGGATCTCGACCCCAGCCGTGGTGTCCAGGCTCTTGACACCATCTCCAGAACAAAGTCAAAGATGAGTCAGCAAATAGTGAAAGAAGAGATTTATTGCAAAGCAAAAAGTACACACTCAAGAAAGGGGAGCTCGGGCATACTCGAGAGAGAACAATGGGTTCTGGGGTTTCATCTTGATGGGTTTCTTTAACCAAGGAGTGGAATATTCATGAAAATTACTGGGTAAAGGTGGAGATTTCTCGGAACTGTTGTGCCATCCATTTTTACATCAAATATTGGTCTCAGAACTGTCATGGCACTGGGTGGTGTGTGATTTAGTATGTTAATGAGCATATAATGAGGGCCTAGGTAAAACTTCCATCAAATCCAGCACCACAGTGGGTCCACTCAGTCTTAGCCAGCTTGGTCCACACCCTGGTTTTTCAGCGTCTTAACAGCCCATAGCCTCAAGTCATGTAAATCTGCTGCCTAGAATTAGTTATCCTGTGACCACCCGGTAGTATTCCTGTCTCAAATCTACTTGTAAATATTCAAATGGTCATTGACTTGGGCATTCCAACTTTGCTTACTTCAGTGTTTCCTGTGTAATATATAAGAAAAGATGATCCAGACATTTGTTAAACTTCTCAAATAAGATGTATCCCAGGTATTTGTGTCAAATTTGGATGATTTTGGTTTTGTCTTTGCAGAATATAAAAAACTAACATGAGGTAAGCGCTAAGGTGTGGAGATGGCTGTGCAAGAGATGACAAAGTCCAACACCATGCTTGAGAGTGTCCAATCATCTCTTCTGGGGCAGCATATTTTTCTACAATACTGAATTTGGAAAAAAAGAAAACCAACAACATCAAAAAAAAAAACAAACAAACCTACAAGATTGATGTAACTGGACAACTGTCTTTATAACATTACCAGTGATAAAACCAGTAAGGAAGGCTGGTTTGCAGTCATCTGAGCAGCCTCTTTACTTTCATAAATATGGTTTCTCTCTGATATTAAACGGCTTCCAATTGCAAGTGGAATGCTACATCACAAGGATAAGGATGCGAAGAGAACCGGTTTCTTCTGTAATCCGAAACACTCTAGTTTGAGAATTAAAAGCCATTATTTGAAGAAGGGTGCCCGGCTCCATCTGGTCTCCGAAAGGTTGCTCCTCAACACAGGATAAGGATCAGCTTCTTTGGAAGAGAACAGATGCAGGGGCGGGAGGGAAAAAGGGAGAGACAGACGTCACTTCCCCTTGCCGGCTCTGGCAGCGGATTGGTCGGTTGAGTGGCAGAAAGGCAGACAGGGACTTGGCAAGGCACTGTCGGTGACATCACGGATAGGGCGACTTCTATGTAGATGAGGCAGCGCAGGGGCTGCTGCTTCGCCACTTGCTGCTTCGCCACGAAGGAGTTCCCGTGCCGTGGGAACGGGTTTAGGACCGCTGATCAGAACTGAAAATCCCAGCTGTGTGTGAGGGCTGGCAAGGTCTCGGGAGTGCGCAGGGGAAGTGACCGTGTGTGTAAAGAGCGAGGCGTATGAGGCTGTGACGGGGCAGCGGCATAAGATCTCATACTTACCTGGCAGGGGAGATACCATGATCACGAAGGTGGTTTTCCCAGGGCGAGGCTTATCCATTGCACTCCGGATGTGCTGACCCCTGCGATTTCCCCAAATGTGGGAAACTCGACTGCATAATTTGTGGTAGTGGGGGACTGCGTTCGCGCTTTCCCCTGACTTTGTATAGTTTGAAGAACAGACTGTACCTTAAGGGTGATTTTTTTCTTTTCTCTTTCTTTGTACGAGGTTTAGCGTTTTAGACTTAATCGTTAATCCTACAGTGGAAAGCAGGGGAATAGAAAGTAACAGGTCTCCTGTTCGCGGTAGGAGAAAAAGCTAGCATCAGCCTTATTGACATTGTAACACAAACTAACTAGGGTGAAGATCGCTCAGCTCTTCCCTTTCTACCGGGGCTGCTTTTTGCGGTGATTGGTCCGCGTTCTCCAGTCTCTTGGTTTCTCACGCTCTGTGAAAATCTTCGTGTTTTTTCCTACCCCCCAAGTCACCTCTTACACAGCCTCTGCTTCCAAGCGCAGCCCCCACAGGAGATTGTAGGATTTCTGTGCTAGCGGGGAATGTGTTCTCACCTCTTAGAGCCAGGTAGAAACTATTCAGTAGGGCGCTGTTCTCTGGGAAGAAAGCAGGGCCTTTGGGGCTCTCAGTGTCCCCGTTGGGTTGTAGACATAACAGGCTTACTTTGCGTAGGGGAAAGGCTCTACCCGCCGCCAGGTGCCCTAGCGCATATTCCTCGAGGCCCGCACGTCAGAACCGCAGTCTCACCTGTCTTGGCCGAAATGGGCTGCGATTCTCCTTCAGATAGAAGGAGGGAAGTTTTATGAGGAGCCAGGTCCAGTTTCTCTACTATCTCCTGCTGTCTGTGTATCTAGTCTTTCTTCAGACTTTATTTAAGCGACAGCTTCATGTTTGATGTCTCGCTCCAACATCCTACATCCATTACCAGGCAACTTTCTAGATAGCACCCCGACTCATCCTTCGCACCCCCAAGCAGCCCTTTCCTATTTCTGGGGCCAGTGTCCTCCCCCGTCCCTCTTTCTTCAGGCCCTCGCTTATCACCTTCATGGACAGAAAATACTTAGCTCTCTCTTAACCTGTGGTTTATGCCTGACACGCGTCAGTGCCCTGGCAAATTCCTTAATACCCCTTCTCAAATAGCACTGTAAATGCATCTCTTTTTAAATCCCAGAATTATCTAATTGGTTTCGTCCCTGAACTACATGAATACTAGTATTCCACTACAGAAGAAAACCCGAGGCCTAGTGATGGCGGTTCTGGGCATTGTGCCAGCCTCTCCCAGGGTATATTTTCTGACCTCACATACTTTTGATCAACTGAGGTCAGGAGTTCGAGACCAGCCTGACCAACATGGTGAAACTCTGTCTCTACTAAAAATACAAAAAAAAAAAAAAAAAAAAGAAAAGAAAGAAAGAAATTGCGGGGCGCGGTGATGAGTGTCTGTAATCCCAACTACTCGGGAGGCTGAGGCAGGAGAATCGCTTGAACCCGGGAGGCGGAGGTTACAGTGAGCCGAGATCGCGCCATTTCACCCCAGCCTGGGCAACAGAGCGAGACTCTGTCTCAAAAAAAGAAAAAAATTAGTCCATCTGAGACATATTATTGGAGACAGTAGAATCCTGCGTCCAACAGGCACTTGGTGCAGATCTGCACCCATTGAGCTATTGGCTCATGTTCCCTATGTTCTATTAAGTATCATGAGCAGAAATTGAGCTCTTTGGCTTTTACCCACTGAGTATGGCTATAGGACAGGTCGCTCTCTGTCTCTCTTTCTCTCTCATTATTTGCATGGTTATTTTTTGCCATCAGTGTGGGTTTTTGGTTTTGAGGTTATGAAGTGAATTTCTGGGGACAATCTCTGTTGGGTCGTGTTGACAAGGATCCAGTCCCTGTTTGGGGATACATGACAGCTTATCTGGTCTGTGAGTCTTCTTTATTGTCTATTTATTGTCCTGAGATAATGGTATTTCGTGATATTTGAGACTGCAGCAATGATAAGTTGTTCAGATCTTGTCTTTCCAATGTTTGGTAAAAATTTTATGGCCCCAATAGTTGTCAATATCTGCAAGAGTGGCATCTTTATTACAAGAGTGATCTTACTACTCAATGTCCCCCCTCCCACCAAACTTCGTTCCATAGGAGCTCTTGGCTTTAACAAACTTACTATATCTAAAAGACATCTTAGTACAGGAAGAAAGCTAAATCTATAGCATGTAAGGAGCAGTTTTCTTTGACTGGTATATTTGGGTTTCTAACCAGCTGAAAAATTCAAATACATGTCCTTTAAGGATTAAGTTTAAACCACACTACAGAAAGGAGAGAAAAGATTTATATGATCACATATAAGCGATATCACCATCCATGGTCCTATAAATGTCTAACAGCATGGAATGATGAAGGGCAGTGTCTTTTAGGATTTTTGGTTATATCTATATATATGGCTCTGAAGAAACCCAACGTTGGGCGAGTTCCCTCAAACTTTTCACTAGGCATGACCACTGCTCTATTTTAGATAGAGATTCTGTGGGGCAAAACCTGAGAATTATGTGCCTGGCTATCAAGAAGACAGCTCCTTGCATTTTTTGGGGGAGAACACTTTTGCTTCAAGGGAGTGTTTCCTCCCGGGATTAGAAATCTTTCTGTAACCTAAGGAAACATTGCTGATGAAAACCAGGCATGGTGTGCTGCACAACTTGTAGTAATAAGGCAGAAGTTAAAAGGAAAAGGCAAGTTTTCCTGTACTTGGCTGACTCCAAGACCTGCAATAGATAGAGCCCTAGCAGATTCTTAATTACACTATCTGAAAAGTCAGAGCCCCAAGGAATGAGTTCTGGAGACTCTCTCAACACAGTCCACCCCTAACAAGGATAAGAGGTAAAAACAACAAATCCCTTCACTACCTTCTCTTTCCCCCTTTCCATTTCTAATTATACAAGTTTTGTTAAGTTCCTGATTTCCCTTCAGTGCAGCTGCAAGGTCACCAGCTATACTTGCATTGCAAGACCTGTCACAGTTTGATTAGCTGCCTTTCTTCTGCTTCTGTAAGCCCTCTTGCCTGCCCCACGAGTTTCGTGCCATCAAATTCCTGGTGTGCCATTGAAACTGGCTGACCCCCTTTCAGAAGTGTGTATAAAGTCAAGCCCTGTCTTTGTTCAGGGCTCAGCCTTTGGATTTTAATCTGCTGTGCCTGAGTGCAGTCAATAAATCCTCCTGTTCCACCTATTGGTCTCTCCGTTCTTCTGATTCCCACAACAGTAGTAGGGGACTGCGTTCACACTTTCCCCTGGTCTTTCATGGTATGAATAATAGACAGATTTTTTTTTTTTTTTTTTTTGCCTATAGTCGCAGGCTCGGTCTCAGTGATTGTATGGTGTGGTCAGCTGTTTTTGTTTTTGTGAGACCTCGTTTTCTTTTTTCCTGTCCTGGGACAGATGTCTGTAGTCACTTGTCTCCTCGGGAGACAAATTTCAGTCTCTGTGGGGGAGGTCTCTCATGTTATCTGTGGTGGTACTACGCAGGCGGCGCTAAGGGATCTAGGCTTCCCTGCTTTGTAGATTGCTCAATGGTCCCAAAGGCCTAGTGACTTTTAACAGCACTTGAAAACCTTAGTGTTTTTCCACTGTCCCCAGGATCACCTCTTACACAGCCTCTTTTTTTGTTTGTTTGACTTTTTCTCTGAGAGACAGTCTTACTGTATCTCGTGGCATCTTGGTTGACGCGATCCTCCCACCTCAGCCTCTGGAGTAGCAGAGGCATGCGTCACCACAGCCAGCTAATTTCTGTTCTTGTTTTTGATGTTGTGGTGGTTGTTTTGTTTTTTTAAGAGTTGAAGTTTCGCCATGTTCCCCAGGCAACGTGCTCCCGGCGAAGTAGGCCGCCCGCCTGGGGGCGGGCTGGAGCCACGTCCCCGGGCTGTGGTCGCTGTGGGCACTGCGGGTACCGTACCCACCGCTGCCCGGCGCTGGAGGCCAAGAGAGCATTCCCGACGGGCTCCGCGGAAGCCCCGCCGCGTCCTGCGGCCCATCCTGCCCGAATTGTCACGGGCTGGGGGCGTGACAGGAGGCCGGGGCCTGCCCGGACGCAGCGGCCTGCAGGGCGCAGCCGTCCCTCCGCCGGTCGGGGTACCCTCGCTCAGTCTATGAGATAAATAAATAAATAAATAAATAAATTAATTAATAAATAAAAGATGGAGTCTTGCTCTGTTGCCCGGGATGGAGTGCAGTGGAGTGATCTCGGATGACTTCAACCTCTGCCTCCCAAGTTCAAGCGATTCTCCTGCCTCAGCCTCCTGAGTAACTGGGATTACAGGTGCATGCCACCACACCCGGCTAATTTTTGGATTTTTAGTAGAGACGGGATTTCATCATGTTGGCCAGGCTGGTCTCGAACCCCTGACTTCAAGTGATCCACCTGCGTTGACCTCCCAAAGTGCAGGGATTACAGGCATGAGCCACTGCACCAGCCAGAAGGGGGCATTAATATGCAGGCACTGTATAGGGCAACATCTGTGTGCACCTGTTACAAATCTTAATGCCGTGCATATGAGGGGTTCCTTCGTGTTCCCCTGGGGATGTTTGAGGTTGCCTGTATGTGTTATGTGTGTGTACATATCTTTAATCTCACATATGCACAGGTGGATTGACATCTCTGTTTGAATGTATTCCCATGAGCTCATGCCATTAATTCACCATGGCAGGAAATATTTACTGAGCGTGAGCCATGCCATTCCACAGCCACAATTCTAGTGCTAAGGTACAATGAGGAAGAAAAAATCGAGGTTTTCTGAGCTCACATTGGGATGGGGGCATGGTGGGGAGACACAGACATCAGTGTAATAAACAGAAACCACGACAGGGCTAAGTGTTCTGGAGGAGAGGTACATGGTGTACTGAGGACCCTGAGGTTGACCGAGGTGCACCTTTGAGCTTTGCGTGCATGGTTTGGGTTTGTGGGCTCACCTGCATGTGTCCACGCAGGCCCCATCTGCGTGTCTGTGAATAGGTGCATCGCCTCATGCACACGTGCACTGCCCCTGGGCTTGCCCTCATGTATCTGCTCCCCAGGGTGCCAGGCTATCAGCCTACAAGGCATTGTGGGTCTGGGCCCAGCCTGTCACTGCTACAGAGGCCTGAGCCTGCCTTCCCAGGAGGCCCAGGACTCTCACCCATGACCCTTCCCTGCAGCTGGAGCAGACTCTGTGGCTGGAATCTGGGGAGCTGGAGACGCAAGAGCCCAGGAGGCTGGTACGGCAGAGCGTGGAATTGCGGAGGCAGCTGCAGGAGGAGCAGGCCTCCTACCGGTGCAAGCTGCAGGCCTACCAGGAGGGCCAGCAGCGGCAGGCCCAGCTTGTGCAGCAGCTGCAGGGCAAGTTCAAGGCCACCCATTCCTGCTCTTTCCCTCCCACGTGTTCACATTGCCCTGCCCCCAGCCCTGGGGCTCACAATCAGCTCCCAATCCCCAGATTCTCCATTACAAGAAGAGGTTCTCGGAGCTGAAGCAGCTGTTGGAGAGATCTGGAGAGCTGGAGCAGCAGAGGCTGAGGGTGGGTGCCAGGGTGGGGCAGGGGCAGGCCCTGTCCTCCAGCTGCTCAGCCTGATGCTTTAAACTCTCACTCACCCAGGACACAGAGCACAGTCGAGACCTGGAGAGTGCTCTCATCTGGCTGGAGGAGGAGCAGCAGGGACGGCCAGGGCTGGCAGGATGGCCCCCTGGGCGAGCGCCTACTGATCCCTTGTGCCCCATTCAGGAGTGCCAGCCTGGCCCAGGTGAATGCCGTGCTCCGAGAACAGCTGGACCAGGCAGGCTCGGCCAACCAGGCTCTGAGTGAGGAGATACGAAAGGTGACCAGTGACTGGACACGCAGCCGCAAGGAGCTGGAACAGTGGGAGGCGGCATGGAGGTGCGAGGAGGAGGTGGGCATGGGGGTGCAGGGAGGCCAGCTTGACTCAAGAGGAAGGGGCACTGCAGATGAGGGAGGACTCAGAAGCCTGGAGAGGGAGAGGGAGCACTGTCCAAGGGAGCATGTTAGCAGAAGTAAATAGACGTCATCACAATAGCTGGTCTTTATCAATGTGTAGCATGTACCATGTGCACGGTGTGCATTGACCTTTATTCCTCGTGATAACTGCGTGTGATAGGTGCTATCATCCTCCTCATTTTAAAGAGAGGTTAAGGCCGGTCACGGTGGCTCATGCCTGTAATCCCAGCACTTTGGGAGGCTGAGGCAGGCAGATCACCTGAGGTCAGGAGTTCGAGAGCAGTCTGGCCAACATGGTGAAACCTCATCTCTACTACAAATACAAAATTTAGCCTGGCGTGGTGGCACACACCTGTCGTCCTAGCTATTCAAGAGGCTGAGAGATCATGCTACTGCACTCCATCCTGGGCAACAAAGCAAGACTCTGTCTTGAAATGAATAAATACATAAAGAGTGGTTAAGTAACCTGCCCACAGTCATGCAACTGGCAACTGGGATGAAAAGCTGGGTCCCTTGCATTTTTGCCCTTCCTTGCTGCCTGTTGCAGCCAAAAGAGGACTTGAAACCCAGGTCCCTGTGCAGGAGGGAGCCATGAGTCTTGGGAGGCTGAACGTGGCCGCTGCAACACAGCTCTATGCACAGGCCCACAGGAAGACCCACTCTCTGAACGACGGTGCCTCCCGGGATGGTCGGAGATGAGGGAAGCAGGGGAAGGGAGTAAACCCGCTCTCACACCAACACTTCCCTAGGCATGTCTTCCCTCCAGTCCTTCAATGCCTACTTCAGCAATGAGCACAGTCGCCTGCTCCTCCTCTGGAGGCAGGTGGTGGGGTTCTGGCGGTTGATCAGTGAGGTGAAGATGTTCACTGAGAGGTGAGGCCTGGCCGGGGATGGGGCAGCAGCTGAGAGCCAGCCCTGCTCTTTCCATCCAGCTCAATTCAGTTGAATTTCAGTTCAACTCAATACACCTACTGTGTACAAGGGCCTGTGAGGACACAGAGGCCACTTGTAATAACCATTACCACAGTCGTGGCAGTCAGCATTTATTAGATGTTTACTCTGGGCTAGGCTCTTTGTATATTTCATTTCAACTAATATTCATAGCTTCCCTGTGAGGTAGGAACTGTGTTCATTCCCATTTTATAGATGAGGACACTGAGGTGCAGAGAGATTGAGTGATCTTCCTGAGGTCACACAGTAGTACATAAGTGGCTGAGTCGGAGTTTCAAGTTCCTGACCTTTTCTTTTTTTTTTTTTTTTTTTTTTTGAGGTGTAGTCTTGCTCTGTCACCAGGCTGGAATGCAGTGACACAATCTTGGATCACTGCAACCTCCACCTCCTGGGTTCAAGCAATTCTGGCTCAGCCTCCTGAGTTGCTGGGATAACAGGTACATGCTGCCATGCCTGGCTAATTTTTTTTTTGTATTTTAGTAGAGACGGGGTTTCACCATGTTGCCCAGGCTGGTCTCGAACCCCTGAGCTCAGGCGGAGCTTTAGCCTCCCAAAGTGCTGGGATTATAGGCAGGAGCCACCATGCCAGGCCGAAGTTCCTGATTTTAATCCACTAGAATATTCAGCTTTGCTACCAAGGACCTCACAGCCTCTAGTGATGAAAAGATGTAGATCCCCAAAATTCTCGACTGAGGAAGCGAGTGGTTAGTGATATGTACGTGGGACAGAGGGAATGTCCTTGAGGCTCAGAAGGATGGGAGGGGTGGGGAGGTCAGAAAAACCGATTTGTGGAGATGGAATTTGCACTGAGCATCAAGGGATGGGTACGGTTGAAGCAGAGCAGCAGGCACTCCAAGCAGCAGCAAGGCATGAGCAAAGGCATGGAGATGGGAGCCCATGGCAGCCAGGGGTTTGCAACAAAAAGCTGGTACAGGGAAAGGAGAACCTGCCTCAGCGGGGGAGCTTGGGCCTGCCTGATCTTTGAGCAGGGGTGTCTGATCGGTGTGAGCAGTCATCTCAACAGTAGTGTTGGGGGGGCTGTGGAGACAGCCCCAAAGCAGTAGGCCAAGGTGTTTCATTCAGTGTATTAAAAACATTTTAGCTAGTAATCTTTTCTTTTCTTTACGGCTCACTACAGCCTCAGCCTCCTGGTCTGAAGCAGTCCTCCTACCTCAGGTCCTGTGCAGCTGGGACCACAGGTGCATGCCACCAGGCTTGCTGATTTTTTTATTTCTTGTAGAGTCGAGGTCTCACTTTGTTGCCCAAGCTGGTCTTGAACTCTTGTGCCCAAGTGATCCTCCTGCCTTGGCCTCCCAAGGTGCTGGGATTACAGGCATGAGAAACTACACCTGGTTTAATAATCTTTTCTTAATATCATCAAATAGCCAGTGTCTACATTTTCCATATGTCTCATAAATGTCACAGATAGGCAAGGTGCGGTGGCTCACAGCTATAATCCCAGTACTTTGGGAGGCCAAGGAGGGCAGATCATCTGAGGTCTAGAGTTCGAGACCAGCCTGGCCAACGTGGTGAAACCCCCATCTCTACTAAAAATACAAAAATTATCCATGTGTGGTGACACATGCCTGTAATCCCAGCTACTGGGGAGGCTGAGGCACCAGACTCGTTTGAACCCAGGAGGCGGAGGTTTCAGTGAGTCGAGATCATACCACTGCACTCCAGCCTGGGTGACAGAGTGACTCTGTCTCTAAATAAATAAATAAATAAATAAAAAGTTACAGATAGTCTTGCCTTAGTTTTTTCTTTACAATTTGTTTGAATCCGGATCCACAGACATTCACAAAGTGTGAATGGTTGCTTTGTTTTTTGTTGTTGTTGTTGTTGATGTTTTGAGATGGAGTCTCACTTTGTTGCCCAGGCTGGAGTGCAGTGGCAGGATCTTGGCTCACTACAACCTCTGCCTCCTGGGTTCAGCAATTCTATGGCTTCAGCCTCTTGAGTAGCTGGGATTACAGGAGTGCGCCACCACGCCCAGCTAACTTCTGTAGTTTTAGTAGAGATGGGGGCTTCACCATGTTGGCCAGGCTGGTCTTGACCTCAGGTGATCCACCTACCTTGGTCTCCCAAAGTGCTGGGATCACAAGACTGAGCCACTGTGCCCAGCCCATGTTTTGTCTTTTAAGTCCCTTTTAACTTATTTGTTCAGGAAACTGGTCTAGCTGTCCTTGGAGATTCTCATGGTCTGGATTTTGCTGGTTGCATCCTTATGGTGTCAATTAACATGTTTCTTTATCCCATGTATTTCCTGTAAATTGGATGTTGGATCTAAAGCTAGGTCAGATTCAGGTTCTTCCGCTTGCTTTTTTTTTTTTTTTATCAAGAGTCCATAAGTAGACTGCATTCTTCCAGCAGAATGCCCCTATGCCTGGTGTCTCTCTTTTCAAGATCCAACCCACTCATCAGAGGCTGCAAAAGTGAGCTTCTCATTTAGTCTCTCCTGTGTATATTAATTAGAATTCTACAATGAGGCACTTTCCCTCCTTACTATTGGATTACCAGTGGTACACTTCCTTCAGGAAAGGAAAGGAAAGGATTTAACCTGTATTATGGACTTGAAATACGTTTTTTTTTTGAGGCAGTCTCTCTCCATCACCCAGGCTGGAGTGCAGTGACACAATCACAACTCATGTTAGGCTTGACCTTCCAGGCTCAAGTGATCCTCCCACCTCAGCCTCCCAAGTAGCTGGGACTATAAGTGTTCACCACTATACCCAGCTAATTTTTTTTTTTTTTTTTGAGACAGGGTCTTGCTATGTCTCAAGAAATGGGCCACCACGCCTGACCTTAAAATACATTAAAAATGTATTTTAAGGCCAGGCGTCATGGCTCATGCCTGTAATCCCAGCACTTTGGGAGGCTGAGGCAGGTGGATCACTTGAGGTCAGGAGTTCAAGACCAACGTGGCCAGCATGGTGAAACCCCATCTCTTCTAAAAATACAAAAATTAGCTGGGTGTTGTGACGTGCATCTGTAATTCCAGCTACTTGGGAGGCTGAGGCAGGAGAATCGCTTGAACTGGAGAGGCGGAGGTTGCAGAGAGCTGAGATTGCACCAGTGCACTCCAGCCTGGGCAACAGAGCCAGACTCCATCTGAAAAACCAACAAACAAACAAAAAATTTTGTAAGTAGCATTTAAAATTTTTATATTTTACTTTTGATTAAGTCACATGTTCACATTTCAAAAGGGTACACAGTAAAATGGCTCCCTCTCACCTCTGACCCCAGATATTCCCATTCCTTCCTTGGAGGCAGGCAGCACTATCAGCTTCTTTTTCTTCTTATATATACAATTTTTTTCTTTCTTTTTTTTTTTTTTTGTTGGCCACCAAGTTACCACGAGAAGCATTGTCAGTTTCTTTTGCTATTTTCTTTTCTTTTTTTTTTTTTTGAGATGGAGTCTCATTCTGTCTCCCAGGCTGGAGTGTAGTGGCATGATCTTGGCTCACTGCAACCTCTGCCTCCTGGGTTCAAGCAATTCTCCCACCTCCGCCTTCCAAGTAGCTGTGATGACAGGCATGAGCCACTACAGGAAATACTCCAGCAGGAACTGGGTGCAGCGTACCAGACCACTATAATTCTAATTACAGGGTGTGGAGGTCAGATACGTTTTGTGGCTATTTTGTCTCTGTCTGTGGCTTGCTTGCCTTTTCACTTTCTTAGTGGTATCTTTTGATGAGAAGGTGTGGCTAATGTTGATGAAGTCTCATTTATCATGTCTTTCTTATACCTATATTTTTTCTGTGTCCTGCTTGTTGGTAGGGTAATCTTTGCCTACCAACAAGTCACAAAGTATCCTTGAAATGCTTTATATCTTTAACTTTAAGTTTTGGTGTATAATGCACCTGAAAGTACTTTTGTGTGTAGTGTGAGGGAGAATAACATTGTTGGTGTCCCCACATCCATATACAAATCCATTAATGGAAATGATTTATTTTCTTTTATTGAACTGCTTTTATTGAAAACCCATTTATTGACCATATAGCTGTGGTTCAGTTTCAAGTCTCTTAACTCAGTCTGTTTATCTATTTGTCACTCCTGATGCCTTGTCTATAATAGCTTATAGTAAGCCTTAAAGTCAGATAATACAAGTCCTTGTTCTTTTTTACACATTGCAATAAATTTTGAAATAGGTAATCACTCATAAAACCATCACACACATCAGGATATGTTGTCACTTCATCCGTTTCTGATATGGTTTGGCCGTGCCCTCCCCCAAATCTCAACTTGAATTGTACCTCCCAGAATTCCCATGTGTTGAGGGAGGGACCTAGGAGGAGGTCATTGAATCATAGGGGTGGGTCTTTCCTGTGCTATTCTCCTGATAGTGAATAAGTCTCACTATCTGATGGGTTTATCAGGGGTTTCTGCTTTTGCTTCTTCCTCATTTTCTCTTGCTGCTGCCATGTAAGAAGTGCCTTTTACCTCCCGCCATGATTCTGAGGCCTCCCCAGTCATATGGAAATGTAAGTCCAATTAAACCTCTTTTTCGTCCCGAACTCTGTTATGTATTTGGCAGCAGTGTGAAAATGGACTAATACACTCTCATTTCTGAGTGGGACACGCTCTCACTCACATATGCTGGTTGCTGACTTGTGACTGAAGATTCCCTATTGTACCCTCTAGGGACAATACATCTCCAGTTGTCTGCGGGGAGGAAGAACATGCAAAAAATCCACAACACTCAGTACAGAGTCTGGATTTAGTCCCATTAGTCTGAATATGCCCTTATAAAAGGGACCCCAGGGAGCTCTCTCGCCCTCTTTCTACCCCCTGAGGGTACAATGAGAAGGTGGCAGTCTACAACCAGGACAAAAGGCCCTCACCATAACCCTACCATGTCGGCACCTTGATCTCGGACTTCCAACCTCCAGAACTGTGAGAAATCAATTTCTGTTGTGAATCAGCCACCCAGTTGATGGTACAGTGTTACAGAAGCCCAACTAAGACAGAGATGGAATCCTATGGAGAGTGTCTAATTTGCTAAGCTGGTCATGAGGCGGGATGTTGCCAGTTAGAAACAGGAAGAGCTGACATTTTGTGTATATGAAAGAAGACAGTGGACAGGCCCATTGTGTCGGCTTTGTCTGCCTTGGCAAACTGGAGAGGGAAACTCCATTCACCATCGCCAGCCACGGGAGGACCGGGAGGAACTCCAGAGGAGGTTAGGTCGACTTCATGGTAACTTTAGATCCTGAAACCTCCCAGGATTTTTCTTGTCTTCCCTTTGCTCTCTCTTCTGTCTACCCAACAGGACAGGACTCGCCGCCTTTCTTTCCCGGCAGAAAGGGGTCCGTTGTGGACAGGACCAAAGTGAGCAGCCGGTTTCCCCTACGTGTTCTTCCTGGCCTGGGCATCTCGGGAGCTCAGGCTGACCCGAGACCTAACTCCCGGCGACTGGGACCAGCAGGAACCTGGAGGAGCGCGCGCACCGGGGTGGAGGTTGGGCGCCGGGGGACGAGAACCGCAGTCAAACCCTCTTCTTCCCGGGGCACTGCGCACCTGCACCCGGGGATGCAGAAGGAAGTGGCCCATAAAGCTTCTCTGCAACCGAAAGAGGCCTGAAGCTCCAGGAGGGCCGAGAGGAGCCTCGTTGAGCGAACCCAGCCTCTGCCTGGCTGGCCCTGGTCAACAGGCTCGGAAGAGTCCGATTTGAAGGACAGAGCGGGAGAAAAGACCTAAAGGTTTCCAATCTCATGATGTGGAGATGTTAAAAGCCTCCAATCCTAAGGTCCGACTGTGCGGAGGAGCGAGGGTGTCTCAAGCTGTATCGACCCCCGAGCCTTCATCTGGAGAGTCCTCTCCACAAGCTCAGAGAGCAGGACAACGCGCATCAGTGGTTCTCAAAAGGGGGCAACTTCGCCCTTACACTCCTCTCCCATCCTTGCTGGGACACTAGGTCACGACTAGGGGAAGCGGGGAGAGAGAATGTTAACCCCCTGGCATCTATCTAGTCAGCGGAGGCGACGGATGCTGCTAAACACCTTACAGTCCACCGGAGGGCCCCTCCCCTACCCCGAAGTAGCCATTCCGCAGAGGTGGAGAGACTCGCGTGAAGCTCAATGCCCACGCACTTAGCCGACGGGAAATCACGAATTGATGACCAGTCGGCTCTTGGATCGGAGGAAAAAACTCCAGCGTCAGAGGGAACTCTGGAAGTTTTGCCCGGAGCAAACGGAAGGGTGGTGTTGCCATCGCCTAAGATGGGAAAATGGCAGGTGTCACAGGTTGCAGGGGAAGGTCGGAGACCAGCTGAGGGCCCCGGAGCCTTCCTGGAAAGAGTTTCCCATCCAGCCCGTCTCGGTTCCGCATCCGTCTGATTCCTTATGATGTTGAGGGTGCTGGCGTCTGGGTCCTTTCTGATGCAGCGGGTGCCCCCGTCTCACCGCGGGCGCCTCCCGTCTCCCGCCTCCTCCTGGCAACCTGGTGCGCGGCTCCGGACCTGGCGACCCACGACCGGCTGGTCACTTGCTGCCGCCTCGCAAAGGCGCATCTCTAGTTCAGTGGTGAGCTGCGGCCGGGTCGCTGCAACTCGCTCCAGGACTCGGGATTCGGTGTCCCTCACGGAGCCCTCGGTGTGTCGCCTGCAGGCTCTTTTTTTGAAGAAAGCAGGGAGGGAATGGCCTTGTGAGAGACTCCAGGAGCAAAGAGCGACCCTCAAAAGGCCCAAGTCCTTCCAGAGCTCAGGGAAAGTGTCGCTTCTGGCCGAAGAAAGGAGAGAAAGCTCCCTCCCGTGTGTCCCTGGTGGTCTAGTGGCTAGGATTCGGCGCTTTCACCGCCGGGACCCGGGTTCGATTCCCGGTCAGGGAGTTGTTTCGCACTGGCCGCCCTCCCGCAGGAATCTTCCCTCACTAGGCTGTCAGCCGGCCTGCTCCAAGGGCCAGAGGCAGAACAGTCTCCGCAGCGAGGGGCAAAGCCGGGCGAAGGAGGGCAAGTCCTGGTGGACCACCTCTCACCACACACCGCTCCTGTTTATCTCCGTGTCCCTCATCCGCGGAAGCGGCTTTAGAGAGCGACTGAGCGTCTCGCTCAGGTGTACACAGCCGTGCAGAGATGCCAGCCCCCGTGGAGCTGCACCCAATGAGCTCACCCTCTTTCCGTCGCCACTTCGGAGGCGCCTATCGGGCTGAGCTGCGAATAACTAAGAGAGAGGCCAAGCCAAGTCATGGCGTTTGTGCCAGCCCCGGACACGGGCACCGGCCAGTCAGCGGAGCCTCCTCACCTCCGTTGGCAGCTAACGCGCTCGTTAGGCCTTCGGAAGAGGCGACCGGAGGCGATGCCAGCGAATTTGCTAGGGGGTGAGCGGCGGGTGAGGTCCTCGAGGGCGGTCCCGTTTGCTGATTGAGCGGTAGAGGGAGGCGATGTTCGCTGACCCAACAAGGACAGCAGGTTGAGCAGGCACAGATGGAAAACTGCTGCCGTGCCCTAAGCAGAAGGCAGGTGTAAAAATCAGCACTAAGACGTCGAAGCGATGGTACCACAGTGAAATCCCACGATGTCTACACTCTACCGAGCACATGTGCACGCTCCCCCTTTTCCATTCAGTACTCCCAAGAGGGATTCAAAGAACCCCGAGTCCACTGTAAGCTCAGGGGACAGCGGGAGCCAGGGAGGTGAAGTGCACCGAGGCAGCGGGCAGAACCGCGGGGGTGAGAGGGCGCGGTGGCTGCGAGGCGGCAGCCGCTGCTGAGAGGCGGCCTGGGTTGTCTTGTGGGGTGACCGTCGGTGGAATCTTTGGTGGAGAGTGGTTTGGAAGAATGGCGAGGGGCGGCAGTGGGGAGGGTGGTGACCCTGAGCGACCGGCCAGGGCGAGGAGGCTGTGCTGTCCCTGCAGGCCATGTGCTCCTTTCCACTTACCTGGCAGGGGGAGACCGTGGTCACGAAGGGGGTTCTCCCAGAGTGAAGCTTCTTCATCACACTCTAGAGTTGCTGATCCCTGTGATTTCCTCAGTGTGGGAAACGGTGTTTGTGCTGGAAGAGGCTGCACTCTTTACCTGACATAAGGGGGTTCAAGACTGACATCTCCTCACGCCCACCCGAAAACGTTTACATGGCTGCCTTGTCTCTTTTTTTTTTTTCTGTCCTAAAGTCGCCTCATCTTCACATCCCCTCATTTTTTCTTCCACACTCGAGAGTGTCTCCCTCTCTCATTAAAAGCTCCACCTAATATTTGAAATATCTCAACCAGAAAGACTGCAATAAATACATTATTTCATTCGTGGAAGCTACAGGCCAGCTAGGTTGAGAGTTGCTTGATATTTTCTGCTAAACGGTGAGGCATAGAGCACTTGGAAGGTTTCTTTTTGGGACATTGTTTGTGTACTCTTGGGTTTCCTTCTTTTCCCCAGACAGTATGGCGCTGTGGGGCCAGGGGTAAACCCTGCTTTCCGGCTTTCTGGCTGCAGATAAAGGCCGCAACTGGTGCAGGAATGAAAAGCAAACCAAAAGACACGTGGGTTCGCCCCCCTTGGGTCCAAGATAGAGTCTGACTGTACCAGGATTCGGATTAGAACAGAGGTTGCTGCAGGCACAACGCAGACTACTAACCAGTGTAGAATCCCAAGGCGCCCCACACCTACTGCCCATCGTTTTGCTTCCCCACCCCTCTTTTATCTATTTATGTATATTTTTTGAGAGACAGAATTTCGCTTTGTCGCCCAGAATGGAGGGCAGTGGCACGATCTTGGCTCACTGCTACCTCCGCCTCTCAGGTTCAAGCGATTCTCCTGCCTCAGCCTCCTGAGTAGCCGAGACTACAAGTGTGGGCCACCAAGCCCGTAGAGACGGGCTCTCACCATGTTTGCCCGGCTGGCCTCGAACTCCTGAATTCAAGTGAGTGATCCACCCACCTCGGCCTCCCAAAGTGCTGGGATTACTGGCGTGAGCCACCGCGCCTGGTCCCCCGATTTGTTTTTTATTAATGTAAAGACATTATACGATTTTTACTTCATTCTTGGGCAGCTATAGATTCTTGTGATTTTCTCTCACATCTTCTCCCCATTTCCCCCTCTCCATTCTGATACATGTCCCATTTTCTCTGCATCCAGCCGGTGCCCTCTGCACGGGTATCCTGGGCTGTCCCATTGTGTCGTCCTGGTCTCCCCTGCTTCTCCCTCCTCCTTTTCACGTTTTTCCTTTTGACTCCCCTGCCTCTTTCCCGCTCCCGTCCCACCGACCCCGTCTACTGAAGCCCAGTTGAGTGAAGGGAGAGCAAGCGGAGCAGATGATTGCCTGAAGGCGGCGCAAAAAAACAGAAAGAGCTACCATGAGAGCCGTGGGGGAGTTCGGCTTCCCTTGCGCCCTACTTAGCTCAGGCTGGGGTCGCAGATCCAGGCATTTCCAGAGGCACTGGCTTCTGAAGCAGGCGAGGGTCAACGCAGGGTGAAGGACATTCGGCCGCCCTTCTGGCTTCAGAGTCACGCAATGCACGCGTTTCTAACGAGCAACAACACGATTAGTCGACTCAGCCTCTCCGGTTTTCCGAAGCTTTGTAGTCTGCACAGTTGTCCTGCAGAAAGCGAATGGCAACCCCTTGGATTTAGTGATTGCTTAATCTATATAGAGATGAAAGCAAGCAGTTGATGTTGTCTCTGTGGCGCAATTGGTTAGCGCATTCTGCTCTTAACCGGAAGGTTGGTGGTTCGAGCCCACCCAGGGACGTGATTTTAAATGTCGGTGGTTGTGGCCAGGCGCAGTGCCTCACGCCTATTAATCCTAACACTTTGATAGGCCGACGTAGGGGAAGCCTCCACTGAGCTCAGAAGTTCAAGACCAGTGAGAATCCCATCTCATTAAAAACAAAAATTGCAGGTTTATCTATCTCCTCAGACCTATCACTGTATTGAAAAGTGAAACACTGTTCCCTTGTGTCTTGTGCATCCCATGAGGACACAAAGCAGAAGGTCCCCCTCCAAGTCTCCTAGAAAATAAGATCTCTGCATAACAAACTAGGTTGTGAGTGTGGGAAACAAAGTATTTGAAGAAACAAACTTCAAAAATTCTGCCTTGCTTTCCACAAAAATTAACCCATCACGGTCTGTCTTCAAGGGGCATCATACCTCTTCACATAACTCCTCTCCCTGCCTTTATGCTATTGTCATGCATTTTACTTTACACCTGTTATAAACCTTACAATCCATCTCTATTACTTTTGTTTCAAGAGTCAGATGTGTTTTTGTTTGTTTTTGGTTTTTTTTTTTGTTGTTGGTGGTGGTAATTTTAAGACGAGTCTTATTCTATCAGACAGGCTGGAGTGCAGTGGCACAGTCTTGGCTCACTGCAACCTCTGCTTTCTGGGTTCGAGCGATTCTCTGACTCAGACCCCTGAGTAGCAGAGATTACAGGCTTGGGCCACCACATCTGACTAATTTTTGAATTTTTAGTGGAGAGGAAGGTTCACCATATTGGCCAGGCTGGTCTCGAACTCCTGACCTCAAGTGATCCGCCTGCCTCGGCCTCCCAAATTGCCGGAATTACAGGCGTGAGCCATCGTGCCCGGCTAAACAGTCAGATGTTAAAATTATATATTTGCCTATGTAGATGTCATTTCTAGTGTCTTTTCTTTTTCATCCAGATTTTCATCCGGTGTCAGTTTCCTTCTGCCTGGAGGACTCCTTTAACTTGTCTATTAGGTGTCTTAAACTTGCACTATCATTCACTGATGCTCTGTTCATTTCAAAAAAAGAATTGTTGGCCAGGTGCGGTGGCTCACGCCTGTAATCCCAGCACTTTGGGAGGCTGAGGCAGGCGGATCAGGAGGTCAGGAGATCAAGACCATCCTGTCCAACACGGTGAAACACCGTCTCCACTAAAAATAGAAAAAAAAAAAATTTGCTGGGCATGGTTGTGGGTGCCTGTAGTCCCAGCAACTCAGGACACTAAGGCAGGGGAATCGTGTGAACCCAGGAGGGCGGAGCTTGCAGTGAGTTGAGATCATGCCAATGCACTCCAGCCTGGGCAACAGAGGAAGACTCCATCTCAAAAAAAAAAAAAAAAAAACTGATCACAAATAATTGTATATTTCTCACTGCATCTTGTGGTCAGAAAAGTTTGAGAAACTGCTCTACACAGGCAAATTACAGGTTCAATCTCTCCATCTACCTCTTTATCTCTTCTCTATTTTCCATGCTATGCAGACAAGACCATGGAGAGAGGAAGGCAAATTCCATCAATGGGTGGTGTTAAGCCTTTTCTATGAGGTAGCTGCACATTTGGGGCACTTCAATACTGGTTACTTCAGATTCTAGTATAGATTGTCCTTTTCATTTCTAGCCACATGGTAAAATTACTTGGGAGCTTTTTACGACTACTAGTGGCTTCCACCCACCTGGAAGCATTTCAATCAGAATCTCTATGTGTAGAGTCCAGGCACTTGTGTTAGTTAAAACCTCACCAGGCTTTATAATATGACAGAGTGGTTTGAAGCTACTGAGTAGACCTACCCTATTTCCTACCTTCCTCTTTGTTTCTCTTTCATCACAGGCTTCTTTCCCACGAGAAAGTAAAGATTTTAGTCTCTGTTTTCAGAGTCTCAAGTAAATCACTCTCTTTCTCAACTGGACTTCCAAGGCAAAGATTTCTTTCTATTTATCTGTCTGCATTTTTACAAAGTTGGTCTCTGGTTTCCCTTTTCCTAAAGCTAATTCACCACAAAGGTGCCCCTCAGGTCAAGGAGCTGGGCTTTCATGCACCTGCACCTGTCAATCATGGGTCAATATTTTGCAGGCAGGGTTGCTGGGTGCTGTGGAATTGACATAAACTCCCAGGTTTTGCCAGCTCTGAGCCTCAGGCAAGCTTGTGACTAAGTTACTCCAGTAGTCTGAGGATAGTCCTTACTCAGAAGGGTCTTCAGAAGCAAAAGCAAACATAGGCATGAGAGGGTAAAAAAAAAAATCTCATGTCATCTTGGCTTATACCTAAAAGAACTTGTGCAAGAATGGATATTAAGGTGGGTATTGTACATAGCAGAACTTAGTAAATACCAAGTCTGGGGTTTAAGGCATAGGCTGAGGAGATTTTGCAGATTTGTAAACATTTTTGCCAACTTGAACACACTTTTGTTTGGGTTTGGTTTTTCTCCTCAGTGGTAAGAGCTATGCACAATAGGGTAGCTAAGATATTATAATTTGAATCAATACATTTGTATTTTGCCAAGGACCAAGATGAACTATGATGATTTCAATTTTTTAGTACTTTATTTTCATCAGTTTGAAAATTAGGACTTTTGCTCCTTTTTTGGCTCATGGCACCTTTCTGGTTTTCACATTTTCTCAAAGGCCAGTAACTTAGAATCTAAATTATGATTGCTTATTCTTTCAGTACTCTAGGGGAAAGTTGATTTAATCTTGACAAATTGTATTCAATTAAAATATTTGTTCTCTTAAATCTTTTCTTTCTTTCTTTCTTTTTTCTTTCTTTTTTTCTTTTTTTTTTTTTGAGATGGAGTTTTTCTCTGTCACCCAGGCCAGTGTGCAGTGGCACAATCTTGGCTCACTGCAACCTCCACCTCCTGGGTTCAAATGACTCTCCTGCTTCAGCCTCCCGAGTAGCTGGGCCTATAGGCACATGCCATCATGCCTGGCTAATTTTTGTATTTTTAGTAGAGATGGGGTTTCCCCATGGTGTTCTCTTAAATCTTTTCACCTTTTACATTTGTGCTTCTTTTCTCCAATTTGCGATAGTGGAGTGTGGCTTGCAGCTAAATAGTATATTTCTCAGAGCTACTTATTCCTGGAGCCTAGCAGTCTGCGGGCCTGGAGGGGGAGCATCTAGAAAGCAGCCCTCTCTAAGTTGAGAATAACTATGAGAATTGTGGGTTATAAGGCTTTGAGCACCTCGGGCCTCCCCGTCCTCTTTTGTTTCTACTGTGCGGTGTGACAAGAGAAGGAACTCATCTGAGAGTGACTTCATATTGTGGCCTTTCACTGCTTAGCTCTGGAATTTTGATTCAGGCAAGCCAGGGGGAGTCTCTGGTATTCTTCTCTGAGAAGAAGAATTCATTATACAGCTGGACGATGGAATGTATGATCTGCCTGTAGAAGTTAGAGGTGCATCCTGATCCAGGAAATAATTACAATTTAGGCAAGTTATATATGCTTGCTTAAGAGAATGCTTTCTGCACAATTCATGTTCTTCCTTTCTATCTTAGCCTAGGGGAAAACCGTGGGGACTCAGGGCTGGAACTTTACTGTGATGGGGCAGAAGCTTAATTTTCACATGATTCTCAACAAATGGCAGCACATCACATGTATTATCATGTCCAATGGCTGCAATGTGAAGGAGGTTTTTCCGAAATAGTTTCTGCTTTGATAAAATATTAACTAGATGGATTCAAAGTCAAATTTGAAGAAAGCTGAGCAGGCAGAAGAAACAATCAGTGAACCTGAAGATAAGGCAATGGAAATCATCCAGTCTGAGGAACAGAAATAAAAAAAGATTGAAGAAAAGTGAACAGAGCCTAAGTGAAAAGCAAGTGGACCAACATATGCATTGTGGAATTTCTTTGTTTTTGTTGTTGTTTTGGGGAGATGGGAGGGGGGATGGAGTTTCATTTTTGCTGCCCAGACTGGAATGCAGTGGCGCGATCACAACTCACCACAATCTCTGCCTCCTGGTTTGAAGCAATTCTCCCACCTCAGCTTCCCGAGTAGCTGGGATTACAGGCATGCACCACCATGCCTGGCTAATTTTGTATTTTTAGTAGAGATGGGGTTTCTCCATGTTGTTCATGCTGTTCTCAAACTCCTGACCTCAGGTGATCCTCCCACCTCAGCCTCCCAAAATGCTGGGATTAGAGGCATGAGTTACCCCTCCCAGCCTCGCATTGTGGAATTTCTAAAGAAGAGGGAGAGAAGGGCAAAAGAGAATATTTGAAGAAATAATGGCTGAAAACTTCCCAAATTTGATGAAAGACAAGAATACAAACACAGTAGCCTAACAAACTCCAAGTAAGATACACTTAAAGAGACCTACACCAAAACACATTATAATCAAACTTTCAAAAGTCAAAGACAGAGAATCTTTAAATTGGTAAGAGAAAAGCAACTGGTCACATGCAAGAAATCTTTAATAAGATTATCAACAGATTTCTCATCAGAAACTTTGCAAGCTGGAAGGACAGGAAATCAAAAGCTGCCAACAACCAGGAGGGGTGGCTCATATCTATAATCCCAGCACTTTGGATGGCTGACGCAGGCGGGTCACTTGAGGTCAGGAGCTCAAGATCAGCCTGGCCAACATGGCAAAACACTGTCTCTATTAAAAATACAAAAATTAGCCAGGCGTGGTGGTGGGTGACTGTAATCCCAGCTACTTGAGAGACTGAGGTGGGAGAATCACTTGAACCTGGGAGGCAGAGGTTGCAGTAAGCCAAGATCTCACCACTGCACTCCAGCCTGGGTGATAGAGTGAGACTCCATCTTCATAAACAAACAAAAGCTGCCCGTGAAAGGGAAAAGGATCAATAAATGGATATTACAAAAAGTCCAAAGTCACAGAAATATCAAGCCAAAATAAACTGGGTTCCTGACTGGAAATGGAACCCAGGCTATGGCAGCAAACCACAGAAGTTCAGTACCGAACTGCAAGGTGGAGCAGACTTTACTGTGAATCCTGGAAGGGATCCAGAGCAGGCAGTTTGAGCTTATGAAGAATTTTAACTTTGTTTTGGGTCAAATTTTGCTCTTTAATTTAGTCAAGAGAATTTTTTTCCCTACACAACACACATAATATTGTCAAGAGAATTTTTAAGGGTAGCCATGACCCTACTATGTGTGTTTGTTTTAATTTGATCTTCCTATCAACTGTTAAAATAAGAGATCTCTAAAATGTTTTTTTTTAATTCAGGTGTCTAATTTAAGGGATCCATCTTCAGGCAATTGTCAATCAGAATTTCCAATGGTGTAATTATTGCAATAGCAATTCAACCAAATAGCCCCTTTGTGGAAAGCCCAGGATGTCATTTTCCAGGTTAACTTCCTGGGAAGGGCATAGAAGAGGCAATCCCAAAGATTCCCCTGCAAGAAAAAAGTTCAATGCAAGGACTAGACCACAGATGGGTAAGGATGATGTTTGCCTCCAGTAACCCACAAATTTGTGGGGGCTTCCCGTCACAGACCTGTGAATCTATAATACCATGTAGGCCATCTTGGGATTGAGCTTTCCTAGAACCAACCAGGCAACAAGAGTTGAGATGACAAAAGCCTCAAAGGGATGGGACTTCTTAAGACAAACCCCAAGATCTTGACACGGTCAGAACAAAAAGGGTGCTGGGGTTCCCAGCCATTTTCAGACAGGCCTCCTAGTATGACCTGAAAATTACCGCCTCTTTCCAGATAGTGGAAACCAAAAGAAAGTGCTCCCACTTGGTCACAAGTCAAGCTCTCAAGGACATAAAATAAGATGAGAAGGAACCTTAGCCGGTACCCACTTTTATGACAGAATAACACATAGAGACAAAGACAAAGGAAGAGACAATTTCTGGGAAGAAAGGGATTAAACAATAGGAATTGGTACACAAAATACCAAAAAGCACACCAGAGTCACTACACCCAAGACTAGTCACACAAATCCTTTTCTCCAATTAATCAAGATTTTGGAGAGAGAAAAGAAAGAAACAGTGATTTTTACTGTCCACTTGATGAGATTCCACACAGAGAAGGAGGCCGGGAGCCTGACTGGTAAAAAAATTCTTACCCTTATGACAGCTGATCAGATTCTGGGTTCTTCACTACAGCTTCCAGAAGAGCAGAGCTTTCCTATCCTGCTTACAGCTCCAAAACTGTAGGGGCCATTGGAAACCCTCCCTCTCAACCCTCTGAAATTTCACTCAAAAATCAAGTCAGAAAAGGCAAATTAATTGGAGAAAAGGCATGAAATGTACCAACATGTGCATGGGGAGAGTCACAGAGTGATTACCCTCCCCTACCCACAATGGGATGCAGAAGCTTATATACCATCTCGAGGTAACAGAATGAATGAGGGCTCAAAGCATGGCCAAAACCAGGTGCAATCAGAGTCAGAGGTATATCCAATTATTGTGGGCAAGATGATTGATGGGAGGGAGAGAAAATGAGGCTCGGCTAGCAAAGGTGGTCTTAATATATAAATGAAACCTTACAGGTAGGATCTCTCAGAGAGAATAAACCCTAAATGTTTCTTTCAGACCTTTACAGGTGTCAGACTCTCCGTTAATCTTTCCTAGATCTGGGCAAGGAAAGACATGGCTGTATCAATTTAGATTCCCTACAGATGCAAATCTCCTCAACAAAAGACAACTTTGCAAGGCTACCTCTGCAGCTGGCTTTCTGAACAGACATCTCAAAATATGTCCAAGAAGTGTATTTTGGGGTAAAATATTTTTAATTCCTTCACATCTACAGCCTGATGCACCTGCCGTTTCAATGCACCATTGTTGGTGGCAACTCCATTCTTCCCTACACTCAAGCCAAAAAACCAGGTTCTCCTTGAGGCTAGTCTTTTTCTCACAGCACACATCCAATTTGTCAGAAAACTTATGTCTCCTGTTTGGTTAATTACAGATTTTGATCTGCCAAATCTTTCTCTTTCTTGGTGTCTGAATTTTGGCAATGGAGTCTCCTGATACAGGCAGGATCGATTCTACTGACGATTCTCAAAACCGTCAGACATTTAAGAGCCTTAATCTCGGGGTCAGGGTTTGGGCCACCCTTGAACCTTTTCTTTGAGCCTACCCGTCAAAATCGGCCTGGCCAGGCCTGTCTTCAAGGCCCATGGACAGGGTCAGGTCATCCTGACGCTTCTTGAAGCTTCTCCCGCCAGGTCGGCAGCCACCCTCCCCTTCCCTCTGACCTGCAGAGAAGCTTCAGGGGGCATTTATTCAATTTGCTAGGAACCCACGGGCGCAGGTTCACGTGACTCTCTGGTTCCCACCGCACCCACAGCCCTCCTTGGTCCTCTCGCTGTCTGAAGCGGGTAGTAATGTTCCGGGTGAGTTTGGGTTCTGAAGACACCTAGTGAAGGACGGACCGGTAGGGAAGGGCACTGGCCCCTTAGGTCCTTCGCAGCCAGGGATCCGAAAAAGTTCTTGAAGAAATAGAAAGGGAGAGTTGGAAGTAGATCAAAGGGAAAGAAAATCCTAGATTTCCTATCCGAATGCACCATGAAGAGAAAGTCCGCCTCCTCTGGGACGCGTCCTCACATCGCTGGTGAACCGAGTTCCATTCTCCATTGGAGACCAAATCAGTTGACTTTGGCTTGACTCCTAGTGAAGAAGCCCCGCTTTGTCCTCCCCCGTTTAGCTCTTGATCCTGAAGCACTTGATTTTCTCTCCCGGGCTTTCGATGGATTTCAGGGATGCAACTGAGAAATTTGATTTTAATGCACTTAATTGAAGTCAGAATCTTTTAAAGTATTTTTGCAAAGAAAAACGTTTCCTTTTGCAATGAAGACATTCAGATGTGAGGAAAGTCACTAGGCTCTCACAAACACAAATTCCACGTCAGCAGGTAGGTTTGACCCCTCAGGTTGGGCACATTTTCACTGCACTGTTGGAACTTAAGATGAATCTAGGACATTCATGATTAATATTTTTAGGTTTTTAGTACAATTTAATATTTTAAATTTCAATACGCATTCTGAACATTGTATAACCAGCACAAGAAACCGGCTTTACGCCATATTTACAAACATAGGAAAGAAACATGATGTTTTAAAAGAAAATGCTTCCTAAATGGCAATATTTTTAAAGTACCCAGAGAAAAAAAGTTAACCTAGAATTCTATGCAAAAATAAAATTTCAAAACTGTGAGTGAAATAAGGACATTGAAAAACATACAAAAGCTAAAAGAATTCACCAACCCACACTACAAGAAATCTTAAGAGTCCTCCAGGCAGAAGCAAAAAGATACCAGATAAAAATGTGGACCTACACAGAGAAACGAATATTGGAGATGGCATTTAGAAAGCACGTACTACATGTTTTCTTATAATTTAAATCTTTCAAAAAATATTTGACGTAATAAATAAAAGTAAGAATGAATCACTTTTTAAAGCTTACAGTGCATAAAGTAAAAATACATAACACTAGGATAAAGGCCAGAAAGGGAGGCATAATGATACTAGAAAGCAGACTATGATAAATTAAAGATGTATCCCAGAAACCCTAAAGCAGCCTCTGAAATAAGAAAAGGGTTATAGCTAATAAAGCAACAAAGGAAAGAAAACGGAATGAAATAAAAGCTATGGAAACACTATGCTGGAACAACAACCCTCCAGGCCTCCACCCTATAGAAATACACCAGTGGCCAATGAGAGTGTACAAGAATGATGACTGCAGCATTATTTGTAATCATAAAATAATAAAACCAACGTAATTTTAAAGATATATGAAAAGGGTTTTCTTTATTTAACAGACAAGACAATTGAACAAACAAACAATGGAGGCAAGTCCTTTGCCTCAAGGAACACAGAGGGTCATGATGATGCTACTCCTGCAAGGATTTCAGGGTTCCCAGAAGCCTAGTTTTCTGTCTGGTTCTTCTGGAAGATGTTATTCTTGGGGAGCAATAGGTCCTCGAGTTTGGGACTCTTTCAGGTTCTCTCTCCATTTCCCCATTCTGCTACAATAAACAAACAAACAAAAACAATTCTCACTTCCAGAAGATCCCGCCTGTGCCTCTGCATGCGCATTTCAGGAGGTCTGGATGTCTGGTCCACCGCTCCCCGTCTTCTTTCCCAGCTTTTGCTTTTCCCTTTACCTGCTCTCGCCCTACAGCCCCACGGCGGGACAACCACCCAGCTGGGCCCCCGCGGCTCCACCGCGCAGAAGGTGCGACGGAGGCCCTGCCAGTTGCCCGCCCTGCGGGGTGCTGAGAAATCAACGCTTTGTAAAAGGAACTTCCCCATGGAAGAAAATCTGTTGATTTCCGCTCTCAGGGCTCTTCAAAGGACTAAAAGCTAAAGGCGACGATGAATTCATTCGACAAGTCCTAGTCGTGAGCCCTGGTGAGTACCAGACCCTGCTCCCCCCAGGGGACCCACGAGCGACCCTCACCACCATCCCTGCCCTGGTGGAGCCCCTGTGAGGAACACAAGATCTGAAGATGGCAGCGGAAGCTCCTCAGCGGCCCCCACAGCGACTGGGCAGGGTGGGCACAGGCTCCTTCAATGGGTGAAGGCGGCGCAAAGAACCGGAAGAACCATCCCCGGAGCCCGCAGGGCGTTCAGCTTCCCTTGGGCCCCCAGGCGGCTCGGGCTGGGTCGCCCACCGGGGAGTTTCTGGAAGCTTCTGAAGCAGGGGAGGGGCAGGGCGGGCGAAGGCAATTCGGCTGTTCTTCTGGCTCCAGAATCTCCTAACGCGCAGGTGTCCAACGTGACCGGCGCGACTCACCGCTCTAATCTCTCTGGTTTTCCAAGGCCTTGCTCAGTGGTCCTGCCGGGCGGGCCCTGAGAATAGACGGAACGGAGGAAGTTCAGTGAGTGCGCCCTTCCTATATGCCCAGTAGAGTCGGAAGCGCTTGTCTCTGTGGCGCAATCGGTTAGCGCATTCGGCTGTTAACCGAAAGGTTAGTGGTTCGAGCCCACCCAGGGACGCCTATTGGAACTTTTGAAGCATTCACGCATTGTCAATCACCAGATAAATGGGGAAGATTTTATCTTCCCGAAGTCCCAAGCCACTAATTTATGACTGATCCATGTCAAGGGCCCCCACCTTCCCAACCAGATTCTTAACTGGGTATCTCCTGAAATGCTGGGTTTACACCTGTGTAACTAAGGAATCCTGAAACAGAGACCTAGGAACCCACTTCTGGTGTGATAAAATTCTAATTCAGTCCCTTATACGCCTAAACGAGTAATTTACATACCTCCATTTTTTCATATTTTAGTAGTGGGAGTCCACTATTACCTCCAGGATGAGCCTGGGTTTCCTCATTGCTCTATCAATAATGTGACCAGTGGAATCATTCATCCCAATAGTGATCTTCTCCATCATTTTTGAAAACAGTATTTTTCCTCAGTTTATGCATGATTTATTTAACCCTTTTCAAAATGTTTTTGTTAGCCAGGTGTGGTGGCATGCACCTATAATCCCAGCTACTTGGGAGGCTGAGGCAGGGGAATCGTATGAACTTGGGAGGTGGAGGCTGCAATGAGCTGAGATGGCACCACTACACTCCAGCCTGGGCGTTACAGTGAGACTCCATCTCAAAAAAAAAAAAAAAAAAGTTTTTGAGATGATGTTAGTTTCATGGTTTTAGGATTACAAAGAAGGCTGTAGTCACCATTCTTGTACAGATATCTCTGGTCATTGTGGAAATGATTACACTGCAGACATTTCTATAGTGTAGAAAGCTGGATGCGCCATTGCTACATTATATTGCTTACATAATGCTTCTAACTTGAGTCCATTCTGCAAATGTATCTTTCACGGGAGCAGTACCAAATAATATTCCAATATGAATGTTTATAAGAGGAAAATGTGCAGGTGTGCAGTTGAGCTGCGTGCCTCTCCATGGGGCCCATGTGCATAAAATGGTGGCATTAGTAATCATCTGAGAATGGAGTCTGTGGCCCTCTGATGTCAAAAGCTGAGGCAGAGGACATGAAAACCCTTGCTGTACGTCCTCTGTAGTCTGGCCAGAATTATTCCTAGGTCGGTGGTCTCTTATCAGGAGGGAATGCTGCTTGCTTGTTTTGTCAAAACCACAAAGGGAGGGAAAGCATCAGGCTGTTGGTTGATAACAGTAGTGAAGCAAATCTTTCCAAAGGCTTGGTTTGTTAACCCTTAGGAAAAACAATCCTAATTCTTACAAGATGGTGCCATGCATTTCCAGGCTCTTGGTGTCCCAAAGAACTCTACATGACACACAAAGCAGCAAAGCAAAGCAAAAATTTATTAAGCACAGTAACACTCTCGGAGTGTGGAGAGTGGGCTGACCTCTGGGATGTGAGATCAGTATTAGTTTGGTGTACTTTGGGTCTTTGTATGTGTGGCTTTTTTTCTTCCCTTCACAAGGATGTCTAATCATTAGCCAGTGTTTGCCTTTTGATTGATAGGTGGGTTGTTTAGTTACTTTGGCCCTTGTGTGCTTGCACATTGCCTCCATCCCATAATTTTAAGTACATGCATGATATGCAGTCCATATGCATGAGTTTTAATGAGCTGATTATGATATGGAGTCATGTTAAGGATGCTTTTTTTCTCTAATGCACATGCGTATCTCTGAGGAGCTGCCCCTTTACTGGTTTGGATCTCGCCGGCCATGGGGTCCTTGCTTGCTTTTCCTTTTTTTTTTTTTTTGAGACAGAGTCTCATTATGTTGCCCAGGCTGGAGTGCAGTGGTGCAATCTCGGGTCACTGCAACCACCGCCTCCTGGGTTCAAGTGATGCTCCTGTCTCAGCCTCTCAATTAGCTGGGAGTACAGGAGTGCACCACCATGCCCAGCTAATTTTTTGTATTTTTAGTAGAGAAGGGATTTCACCATGTTGGCCAGGCTGGTCTCAAACTCCTGACCTCAAGTTATCTGCCTGCCTTGGCCTCCCAAAGTGCTGGGATTACAGGCATGAGCCACCGTGCCCAGCCTTGCTTGCTTTTTTAAATCTTACCTTTTGTTTTGGCTGCTCAACTTCTGCCTTTTATCTTGCTTCTTGCTCTCCCACACCATCACCTTGCTTTTCTTTCTGCTTTCACTCACTCTGCCTTTTATCCAACTTCCAATTCCCTCTGCTGTTCTCCTGCCTCATAATGGCAGTTAGTGAGAGGAGGTTTTAAGGTGGCATGTCTAACCTCCTAGCCTGCCACATCCAGAAACCACTTTCGAGGTTTCTCTGCAGTCCTGTCAGCCAAGAGGGAGTCCATTCAGTTGGTTGTAGGGCCTAGGGCTTATTTTTATTTCTCAATCCTGACAAGATAAGGCCGGATTAATGCAGATTCTTTGCAGGTGTAAATTTCCCCTCCAAAAGACAGTTTTGCAGAGTTACTTCTGTTTGCTGGCTCTCTGACAGCATCTTAAAATATGCCAAAGAAGTATATTCTGGGGTAAAATATTTTGATTTTCTTCATCTATCCAGAGCTTCACCATGCTGACAGCCTCCAATCCAAGCATACCTGAAGCTTTTCTTTGTTAGTTTGTTTGTTTGTTTGAGACACAGTCTCGCTCTGTCACCCAGGCTGGAGTGCAGTGGCGTGATCTCGACTCACTGCAAGCTTCGCCTCCCAGGTTCATGCCATTCTCCTGCCTCAGCCTCTGGAGTAGCTGGGACGATAGGTGACTGCCACCATGCCTGGCTAATTGTTTGCAAATTTTTTAGAAGAGATGGGGTTTCACCATCTTAGTCAGGATGGTCTTGATCTCCTGACCTTGTGACCACCCACCTGGGCCTCCCAAAGTGCTGAGATTACATGCATGAGCTACCGTGCCCAGCCCCTGAAGCCTTTCTTTTTAAAAAGCTTTCCCACCCTTATGACTGCCTTCAAGTCTCTGCCAAAACGCAAATAACAGTGACTGACTCCCTGCTATAGCAAGCTCAGAATAAAGAGCCTTTGCTTTTTTTCATTTGGGTGGTCTTTGTTTATTTGCAGAAGCTTCAATGTAGAGTTGACAAGGACTCCAATCTTTGACCAAACCTTAGTAGTTTCCTCTGAGCCCTTTTCTCTGTTACTTCTTCGCCTGCCAAGTCCAATTTTAGGAAACAATACTGTTGAGTCTAGTTTATCAAGAGTCTTCGCAACCACCTTTCATAGCTAATCAAGTTCCTCTTAGTAATTTTCCATCCACTGACTTTCTTATCTTGCCAATTGGCTATAATCTTCAACTCCTCCTGCTGTATTTGAGGTTGAGCCCAGTTCTCTGCTGGTCTCTCTTGCCTACTGTAGTACATACAATAAAATCTGTCTCATGTTTTTAACAAGTGTCCAGTGTAGACCCTCAGAAACTACCTTTACAAAATTATGACAATAAGAGAAAGCTGACATGGCTGACTCCATCTCGGTTCCAGCCTCACAGGCTAGCTGTCTTTGCTCATTCCTATGCAATTTCTCCCAAGCTATTTTTGGGAAAAATCGAGTTTATAGTTTAAATCAGGGGTCCCCAACCTTCAGGGCCACAAGACAGGTACTAGTCCATGGCCTGTCAGGAACCCAGCCGAACAGCAGGAGGTGAGCTGCAGGCTTTCAAGCATTGCCACCTGAGCTCCGCCTCTTGTCAGAACAGCATGAGCATTAGATGCTCATCAGAGCTCGGGCCCTATTGGGAACTGCTCATGTGAGTGATCCAGATTGTGCACTCCTTATGAGACTGTAACTAATGCCTGATGACCTGAGGTGGAACAGTTTCATCTGGAAACCATCCGCCACCCCCTTCCATGGAAAAAGTATCTTCCACGAAACCAGTCCCTGGTGACAAAAAGGTTGGGGACAGCCAAAAAGGCTGGTTTCAATGATAACCTTCCCCAAAACTAAATTACCCCTGTAAAACTAATGAAAGATCGCCAAGTTAGGACGATGAAAGGGGCCTGATTCCTGATAAGATGTATGCTTCGTTAAATAATTACCAGCCGTTATTCCAGAAGTCACAAGATTCACAGCTTCCCCAATTACTGCTGTGAAGAACATCACTATTGTAGAAGCTAAGATTGGCCTCTTGAGATGTCTTTTCAGGCTTTTGCATTTCTGACCATTGGATGGCACCATCTGGCCCGAAAATCAACCAGTCCCTTTGCCCTCACCCAGCAGCTGACTCCATGCAGGAGGGCCATTTTCCATGCCCCTGTGATTTCATCCCGAACAATCAGCACAGCGCAAGCCCTAGCCCCCTCCCCAACAAACTATCTTTGAAAAACCCCTTACCTCCAAGCCTTCAGTGAGATTGGTTTGAGTAATAACATGTCGTGGCTGGCCTGTGTCAATGAAACTGTTTCCTGCAGTGCCATGGTCTCCTTGAATTGATTTTGTGTGTACATTGGGCAGGAAGAACCCATCAGGCAGTTACATCTGCAGGACGGTGCCAGTTCTTTCCACAAAGGCTGGTCAGATACCCAGAAAGTATTTCTCCACTACCACCTGGACAATGTGTCTCCCTGTCAATCTCCAGGGAATGGGGCCTGGATCAAGTATTTAGTATCCAGCAGTTACTACCCTGTCACCTAATCCCTCATTTTCAATATTTTGCCAAGCTTCCAGTGGCCTAACTGGCCACCACACCACAGAATCTTTACTTTATGGTCTCCAAGGAGAACTCTCCACTCGATGTTTTGTGATTTGAACAATGGAATAGAACGTGATACTGGTTGGCTGGGGGAGGTCCCCAGACATTGGTGGGATCTCGACCCCAGCCATGGCGTCCAGGCTCTTGACACCATCTCGAGAACAAAGTCAAAGATGAGTCAGCAAATAGTGAAAGAAGAGATTTATTGCAAAGCAAAAAGTACACACTCAAGAAAGGGGAGTTCGGGCATACTCGAGAGAGAACAATGGGTTCTGGGGTTTCATCTTGATGGGTTTCTTTAACCAAGGAGTGGAATATTCATGAAAATTCCTGGGTAAAGGTGGAGATTTCTCGGAACCGCGGTGCCATCCATTTTTACATCAAATATTGGTCTCAGAACTGTCATGGGACCGGTGGGTGTGTGATTTAGTATGTTAATGAGCATATAATGAGGGCCTAAGTAAAACCTCCATCAAATCCAGCACCACAGTGGGTCCACTCAGTCTTAGCCAGCTTGGTCCACACCCTGGTTTTTCAGCGTCTTAACAGCCCATAGCCTCAAGTCATGTAAATCTGCTGCCTAGAATTAGTTATCCTGTGACCACCCGGTAGTATTCCTGTCTCAAATCTACTTGTAAATATTCAAATGGTCATTGACTTGGGCATTCCAACTTTGCTTACTTCACAGTGTTTCCTGCGTAATATATAAGAAAAGATGATCCAGACATTTGTTAAACTTCTCAAATAAGATGTGTCCCAGGTATTTGTGTCAAATTTGGGTGATTTTGGTTTTGTCTTTGCAGAATATAAAAAACTAACATGAGGTAAGCACTAAGGTGTGGAGATGGCTGTGCAAGAGATGACAAAGTCCAACACCATGCTTGAGAGTGTCCAATCATCTCTTCTGGGGCAGCATATTTTTCTACAATACTGAATTTGGAAAAAAAAAAAACCAACAACATCAAAAAAAGAAAAACAAACCTACAAGATTCATGAAACTAGACAACTGTCTTTATAACATTACCAGTGATAAAACCAGTAAGGAAGGCTGGTTTGCAGTCATCTGAGCAGCCTCTTTACTTTCATAAATATGATTTCTCTCTGATATTAAACGGCTTCCAATTGCAAGTGGAATGCTACATCACAAGGATAAGGACGCGAAGAGAACCGGTTTCTTCTGTAATCTGAAACACTCTAGTTTGAGAATTAAAAGCCATTATTTGAAGAAGGGTGCCCCCCAGCTCCATCTGGCCTCCGAAAGGTTGCTTCTCAACACAGGCTAAAGACCAGCTTCTTTGGGAGAGAGCAGATGCAGGGGAGGGAGAGAAAAAGGGAGAGGCAGACGTCATTTCCCCTTGCCGGCTCTGGCAGCGGATTGGTCGGTTGAGTGGCAGAAAGGCAGACGGGGACTTGGCAAGGCACTGTCGGTGACATCACGGATAGGGCGACTTCTATGTAGATGAGGCAGCGCAGGGGCTGCTGCTTCGCCACTTGCTGCTTCGCCACGAAGGAGTTCCCGTGCCGTGGGAGCGGGTTTAGGACCGCCGATCAGAACTGAAAATCCCAGCTGTATGTGAGGGCTGGAAAGGGCTCGAGAGTGCGCAGGGAAGTGACCGTGTGTGTAAAGAGTGAGGCGTATGAGGCTGTGGCGGGGCAGAGGCAGAAGATCTCATACTTACCTGGCAGGGGAGATACCATGATCACGAAGGTGGTTTTCCCAGGGCGAGGCTTATCCATTGCACTCCGGATGTGCTGACCCCTGCGATTTCCCCAAATGTGGGAAACTCGACTGCATAATTTGTGGTAGTGGGGGACTGCGTTCGCGCTTTCCCCTGACTTTATATAGTCGGAAGAATAGGCTGTACGTTACGGTTGTTTTTTTTCCCTTGTTTCTTTCTTTATTTGCGTTTTAGCCTTAAGTGTTAATCCTACAGTGGGAAACTGGGAAATAGAAAGTAACATGTAGCCTATCCGCGGTGGGAGAAAAAGCGAGCATCAGCCTTATTGGCGTTGTAACACAATCTAACAAGGGTGAAGTCCGCTCAGCTCTTCCCTTTCTATCCCGGCTGCTTTTTGCGGGGATTGGTCCGTGTTCCCCAGACTCTTGGTTTCTCACGCTGTGTGAAAATCTTCGTGTTTTTTCCTACCCCCCAGTCACCTCTTACACAGCCTCTGCTTCCAAGCGCAGCCCCCACAGGAGTTGGTAGGATTTCTGTGCTAGCGTAGAAACTACGCAGTCTGACGCTGTTCTCTGGGAACGCTGTTCTCTGGGAAGAAAGCAGGCCTTTGGGGCTCTCAATCCCCAGATTCTCCAGTACGAGAAGAGGTTCTCGGAGCTGTAGCAGCTGTTGGAGAGATCCGGAGAGCTGGAGCAGCAGCGGCTGAGGGTGGGTGCCAGGGTGGGGCAGGGGCAGGCCCTGTCCTCCACCTGCCCAGCCTGGTGCTTTAACCTCTCTCTCACCCAGGGCACAGAACACAGTCGAGACCTGGAGAGTGCCCTCATCTGGCTGGAGGAGGAGCAGCAGGGAGGGCCAGGGCTGGCAGGATGGCCCCCTGGGCGAGCGCCTACTGATCCCCTGTGCCCCATTCAGGAGTGCCAGCCTGGCCCAGGTGAATGCCATGCTCCGAGAACAGCTGGACCAGGCAGGTTTGGCCAACCAGGCTCTGAGTGAGGAGATACGAAAGGTGACCAGTGACTGGACACGCAGCCGCAAGGAGCTGGAGCAGTGGGAGGCGGCATGGAGGTGCGAGGAGGAGGTGGGCATGGGGGTGCAGGGAGGCCAGCTTGACTCAAAAGGAAGTGGCAGTGCAGAGGAGGGAGGACTCAGAAGCCTGGAGAGGGAGAGGGAGCACTGTCTAAGGGAGCATGTTAGCAGAAGTAAACAGATGTCATCACAATAGCTGGTCTTTATCAATGTGTAGCATGTACCATGTGTACCGTGTGAATTGACCTTTATTCCTCGTGATAACTGCATGTGGTATGTGCTATCATCCTCCTCATTTTAAAGAGAGGTTAAGGCCGGTCGCGGTGGCTCATGCCTGTAATCCCAGCACTTTGGGAGGCTGAGGCAGGCAGATCACCTGAGGTCAGGAGTTCGAGAGCAGTGTGGCCAACATGGTGAAACCCCATCTCTACTACAAATACAAAAATTAGCCTGGTGTGGTGGCACACACCTGTCGTCCTAGCTATTCGAGAGGCTGAGAGTTCATGCCACTGCACTCCATCCTGGGCAACAAAGCAAGACTCTGTCTTGAAATGAATAAATACATGAAGAGTGGTTAAGTAACCTGCCCACAGTCATGCAACTGGCAGCTGGGATGCAAAGCTAGGTCCCTTGCATTTTTGCCCTTCCTTGCTGCCTCTTGCAGCCAAAAGAGGACTTGAAACCCAGGTCCCTGTGCAGGAGGGAGCCATGAGGCTTGGGAGGCTGAGCGTGGCCGCTGCGACACAGCTCCGTGTACAGGCCCACAGGAAGACCGAGTCCCTGAACGATGGTGCCTCCCGGGATAATCAGAGATGAGGGAAGCAGGGGGAGGGAGTAAACCCGCTGTCACACCAACACTTCCCTCGGCATGTCTTCCCTCCAGTCCTTCAATGCCTACTTCAGCAATGAGCACAGTCGCCTGCTCCTCCTCTGGAGGCAGGTGGTGGGGTTCTGGCAGTTGATCAGTGAGGTGAAGATGTTCACTGAGAGGTGAGGCCTGGCCGGGGATGGGGCAGCAGCTGAGAGCCAGCCCTGCTCTTTCCATCCAGCTCAATTCAGTTGAATTTCAGTTCAACTCAATACACCTACTGTGTACAAGGGCCTGTGAGGACACAGAGGCCACTTGTAATAACCATTACCACAGTCGTGGCAGTCAGCATTTATTAGATGTTTACTCTGGGCTAGGCTCTTTGTATATTTCATTTCAACTAATATTCATAGCTTCCCTGTGAGGTAGGAACTGTGTTCATTCCCATTTTATAGATGAGGACATTGAAGTGCGGAGAGGTTGAGTGATCTTCCTGAGGTCACACAGTAGTACATAAGTGGCTGAGTCGGAGTTTCAAGTTCCTGACTTTTTTTTTTTTTTTGAGATGGAGTCTTGCTCTGTCACCAGGCTGGAATGCAGTGACACAATCTTGAATCACTGCAACCACCACTTCCTGGGTTCAAGCAATTCTCCTGGCTCAGCCTCCCGAGTTGCTGGGATAACAGGTGCATGCTGCCATGCCTGGCTAATTTTTTTTTGTATTTTAGTAGAGACAGGATTTCACCATGTTGCCCAGGCTGGTCTCGAACCCCTGAGCTCAGGCGGAGCCTTAGCCTCCCAAAGTGCTGGGATTATAGGCATGAGCCACCATGCCATGCCAAAGTTCCTGATTTTAATCCACTAGAATATTCAGCTTTGCTACCAAGGACCTCACAGCCTCTAGTGATGAAAAGATGTAGATCCTCAAAATTCTAGACTGAGGAAGTGAGTGGTTAGTGATATGTACGTGGGACAGAGGAAATGTCCTCGAGGCTCAGAAGGATGGGAGGGGTGGGGAGGTCAGAAAAACCGATTTGTGGAGATGGAATTTGCACTGAGCATCAAGGGATGGGTACGGTTGAAGCAGAGCAGCAGGCACTCCAAGCAGGAGCAAGGCATGAGCAAAGGCATGGAGATGGGAGCCCATGGCAGCCAGGGGTTTGCAACAAAAAGCTGGTACAGGGAAAGGAGAGCCTGCCTCAGCGGGGGAGCTTGGGCCTGCCTGATCTTTGAGCAGGGGTGTCTGATCGGTGTGAGCAGTCAGCTCAACAGTAGTGTTGGGGAGGCCGTGGAGACAGCCCCAAGGCAGGAGGCCAAGGTGTTTCATTCAGTGTATTAAAAACACTTTAGCTAGTAATCTTTTCTTTTCTTTACGGCTCACTACAGCCTCAGCCTCCTGGTCTGAAGCAATCCTCCTACCTCAGGTCCTGTGCAGCTGGGACTACAGGTGCATGCCACCAGGCTTGCTGATTTTTTTATTTCTTGTAGAGTCGAGGTCTCACTTTGTTGCCCAGGCTGGTCTTGAACTCTTGTGCCCAAGTGATCCTCCTGCCTTGGCCTCCCAAGGTGCTGGGATTACAGGCATGAGAAACTACACCTGGTTTAATAATCTTTTCTTAATATCATCAAATAGCCAGTGTCTACATTTTCCATATGTCTCATAAATGTCACAGATAGGCAAGGTGTGGTGGCTCACGGCTATAATCCCAGTACTTCGGGAGACCAAGGGGGTCAGATCATCTGAGGTCTAGAGTTCGAGACCAGCCTGGCCAACATGGTGAAACCCCTATCTCTACTAAAAATACAAAAATTATCCATGTGTGGTGACACATGCCTGTAATCCCAGCTACTGGGGAGGCTGAGGCACCAGACTCGCTTGAACCCAGGAGGCGGAGGTTTCAGTGAGTCGAGATCACACCACTGCACTCCAGCCTGGGTGACAGAGTGAAACTCTGTCTCTAAATAAATAAATAAATAAAAAGTTACAGATAGTCTTGCCTTAGTTTTTTCTTTACAATTTGTTTGAATCCGGATCCATAGACATTCACAAAGTGTGAATGGTTGCTTTGTTTTTTTTTTGTTGTTGTTGCTGTTGTTGTTGTTTTGAGATGGAGTCTCACTTTGTTGCCCAGGCTGGAGTGCAGTGGCAGGATCTTGGCTCACTACAACCTCTGCCTCCTGGGTTCAGCAATTCTATGGCTTCAGCCTCTTGAGTAGCTGGGATTACAGGAGTGCGCCACCACGCCCAGCTAACTTCTGTAGTTTTAGTAGAGATGGGGGCTTCACCATGTTGGCCAGGCTGGTCTTGACCTCAGGTGATCCACCTACCTTGGTCTCCCAAAGTGCTGGGATTACAAGAGTGAGCCACTGTGCCCGGCCCCTGCTTTGTCTTTTAAGTCTCTTTTAACTTATTTGTTCAGGAAACTGGTCTAGCTGTCCTTGGAGATTCTCATCTTCTGGATTTTGCTGGTTGCATCCTTATGGTGTCAATTAACATGTTTCTTTATCCCATGTATTTCCTGTAAATTGGATGTTGGATCTAAAGCTAGGTCAGATTCAGGTTCTTCCACTTGCTTTTTTTTTTTTATCAAGAGTCCATAAGTAGAATGTATTCTTCCAGCAGAATGCCCCTATGCCTGGTGTCTCTCTTTTCAAGATCCAACCCACTCACCAGAGGCTGCAAAAGTGAGCTTCTCATTTAGTCACTCCTGTGTATATTCTTTAGAATTCTACAATGAGGCACTTTCCCTCCTTACTATTGGATAACCAGTGGTACACTTCCTTCAGGAAAGGAAAGGAAAGGATTTAACCTGTATTATGGACTTTAAATACGTTTTTTTTTTTTTTGAGACAGTCTGTCTCCATCACCCAGGCTGGAGTGCAGTAGCACAATCACAACTCATGTTAGGCTTGACCTTCCAGGCTCAAGTGATCCTCCCACCTCAGCCTCCCAAGCAGCTGGGACTATAAGTGTTCACCACTATACCCAGCTAATTTTTTTTTTTTTTTTTGAGACAGGGTCTTGCTACGTCTCAAGAAATGGGCCACCACACCACATTAAAAATACATTTTTAATGTATTTTAAGGCCAGGTGTCATGGCTCATGCCTGTAATCCCAGCACTTTTGGAGGCTGAGGCGGGTGGATCACCTGAGGTCAGGAGTTCAAGACCAACGTGGCCAGCATGGTGAAACCCCATCTATTCTAAAAATACAAAAATTAGCTGGGTGTTGTGATGTGCATCTGTAATTCCAGCTACTTGGGAGGCTGAGGCAGGAGAATCGCTTGAACTGGAGAGGGGGAGGTTGCAGAGAGCTGAGATTGCACCAGTGCACTCCAGCCTGGGCAACAGAGCCAGACTCCATCTGAAAAACCAACAAACAAACAAAAAATTTTGTAAGTAGCATTTAAAATTTTTATATTTTACTTTTGATTAAGTCACATGTTCACATTTCAAAAGGGTACACAGTAAAATGGCTCCCTCTCACCTCTGACCCCAGATATTCCCATTCCTTCCTTGGAGGCAAGCAGCATTATCAGCTTCTTTTTCTTTTTATATATACAATTTTTTTCTTTCTTTTTTTTTTTTTTTGTTCGCCACCAAGTTACCACGAGAAGCATTGTCAGTTTCTTTTTCTTTTTTCTTTTCTTTTTTTTTTTTTTTTTTTTGAGATGGAGTCTCGTTCTGTCTCCCAGGCTGGAGTGCAGTGGCACGATCTTGGCTCACTGCAACCTCTGCCTCCTGGGTTCAAGCAATTCTCCCACCTCCGCCTCCCAAGTAGCTGTGATGACAGGCATGAGCCTCCACAGAAAATACTCCAGCAGGAACTGGGTGCAGCGTACCAGACCACTATAATTCTAATTACAGGGTGTGGAGGTCAGATACGTTTTGTGACTATTTTGTCTCTGTCTGTGGCTTGCTTGCCTTTTCACTTTCTTAGTGGTATCTTTTGATGAGAAGGTGTGGCTAATGTTGATGAAGTCTCATTTGTCATGTCTTTCTTATACCTGTATTTTTTCTGTGTCCTGCTTGTTGGTAGGGTAATCTTTGCCTACCAACAAGTCACAAAGTATGCTTGAAATGCTTTATATCTTTACCTTTTAAGTTTTGGTGTATAATGCACCTGAAAGTACTTTTGTGTGTAGCGTGAGGGAGAATAACATTGTTGGTCTCCCCACATCCATATACAAATCCATTAATTGAAATGATTTATTTTCTCTTATTGAACTGCTTTTATTGAAAACCCATTTATTGACCGTATAGCTGTGGTTCAGTTTCAAGTCTCTTAACTCAGTCTGTTTATCTATTTGTCACTCCTGATGCCTTGTCTATAATAGCTTATAGTAAGCCTTAAAGTCAGATAATACAAGTCCTTGTTCTTTTTTACACATTGCAATAAATTTTGAAATAGGTAATCACTCATAAAACCATCACACACATCAGGATATGCTGTCACTTCATCCGTTTCTGATATGGTTTGGCCGTGCCCTCCCCCAAATCTCAACTTGAATTGTACCTCCCACAATTCCCATGTGTTGTGGGAGGGACCTAGGAGGAGGTCATTGAATCATAGGGGTGGGTCTTTCCTGTGCTATTCTCCTGATAGTGAATAAACCTCCCTATCTGATGGGTTTATGAGGGGTTTCTGCTTTTGCTTCTTCCTCATTTTCTCCTGCTGCCATGTAAGAAGTGCCTTTTACCTCCCGCCATGATTCTGAGGCCTCCCCAGTCATATGGAAATGTAAGTCCAATTAAACCTCTTTTTCGTCCCGAACTCTGTTATGTATTTGGCAGCAGTGTGAAAATGGACTAATACACTCTCATTTCTGAGGGGGACACATCCTCTCACTCACATATGCTGGTTACTGACTTGTGACTGAAGATTCTCTATTGTACCCTCTAGGGACAATACATCTCCAGTTGTCTGCGGGGAGGATGAACATGCAAAAAATCCACAACACTCAGTACAGAGTCTCGATTTAGTCCCATTAGTCTGAATGGGACTAATGCCCTTATAAAGGGACCCCGGGGAGCTCTCTCGCCCTCTTTCTACCCCCTGAGGGTACAATGAGAAGGTGGCAGTCTACAACCAGGACAAAAGGCCCTCACCATAACCCTACCATGTCAGCACCTTGATCTCGGACTTCCAACCTCCAGAACTGTGAGAAATCAATTTCCGTTGTGAATCAGCCACCCAGTTGATGCTACAGTGTTCCAGAAGCCCAACTAAGACAGAGATGGAGTCCCATGGAGGGTCTCTAATTTGCTAAGGTGGTCATCAGGCATGATGTTGCCAGTTAGAAACAGGAAGAGCTGACATTTTGTGTATATGAAAGAAGACAGTGGACAGGCCCATTGTGTCGGCTTTGTCCGCCTTGGCAAACTGGAGAGGGAAACTCGATTCACCATCGCCAACCACGGGAGGACCAGGAGGAACTCCAGAGGAGGTTAGGTCGACTTCATGGTAACTTTAGATCCTGAAACCTCCCAGGATTTTTCTTGTCTTCCCTTTGCTCTCTCTTCTGCCTACCCAACAGGACAGGACTCGCCGCCTTTCTTTCCCGGCAGAAAGGGGTCCGTTGTGGACAGGACCAAAGTGAGCAGCCGGTTTCCCCTACGTGTCCTTCCGGGACTCGGCGTCTGGGGAGCTCAGGCTGACCCGAGACCTAACTCCCGGCGAGTGGGACCAGCAGGAGCCTGGAAGAGCGCGCGCACCGGGGTGGAGGTTGGGCGCAGGGGGGCGAGAACCGCAGTCAAACCCTCTTCTTCCCGGGGCACTGCGCACCTGCCCCCGGGGATGCCGAAGGAAGTGGCCCATAAAGCTTCTCTGCAACCGAAAGAGGCCTGAAGCTCCAGGAGGGCCGAGAGGAGCCCCCTTGAGCGAACCCAGCCTCTGCCTGGCTGGCCCTGGTCAACAGGCTCGGAAGAGTCCGATTTGGAGGACAGAGCGGAAGAAAAGACCTAAAGGTTTCCAATCTCATGATGTGGAGATGTTAAAAACCTCCAATCCTAAGGTCCGACTGTGCGGAGGAGCAAGGGGGTCTGAAGCTGGATCGACCCCCGAGCCTTCATCTGGAGAGTCCTCTCCACAAGCTCAGAGAGCAGGACAACGCGCATCAGTGGTTCTCAAAAGGGGGCAACTTCGCCCTTACACTCCTCTCCCATCCTTGCTGGGACACTAGGTCACGACTAGGGGAAGCGGGGAGGGAGAATGTTAACCCCCTGGCATCTATCTAGTCAGCGGAGGCGACGGATGCTGCTAAACGCCTTACAATCCACCGGAGGGCCCCTCCCCTTCCCCGAAGTAGCCATTCCGCAGAGGTGGAGAGACTCGCGTGAAGCTCAATGCCCACGCACTTAGCCGACGGGAAATAACGAATTGATGACCAGTTGGCTCTTGGATCGGAGGAAAACACTCCAGCGTCAGACGGAACTCTGGAAGTTTTGCCCGGAGCAAACAGAAGGGTGGTGTTGCCATCGCCTAAGGTGGGAAAATGGCAGGTGTCACAGGTTGCAGGGGAAGGTCCGAGACCAGCTGAGGGCCCCGGAGCCTTCCTGGAAAGAGTTTCCCATCCAGCCCGTCTCGGTTCCGCATCCGTCTGATTCCTTATGATGTTGAGGGTGCTGGCGTCTGGGTCCTTTATGATGCAGCGGGTGCCCCCGTCTCACCCCGGGTGCCTCCCGTCTCCCGCCTCCTCCTGGCAACCTGGTGCGCGGCTCCGGACCTGGCGACCCACGACCGGCTGGTCACTTGCTGCCGCCTCGCAAAGGCGCATCTCTAGTTCAGTGGTGAGCTGCGGCCGGGTCGCTGCAACTCGCTCCAGGACTCGGGATTCGGTGTCCCTCACGGAGCCCTCAGTGTGTCGCCTGCAGGCTCTTTTTTTGAAGAAAGCAGGGAGGGAATGGCCTTGTGAGAGACTCCAGGAGCAAAGAGCGACCCTCAAAAGGCCCAAGTCCTTCCAGAGCTCAGGGAAAGTGTCGCTTCTGGCCGAAGAAAGGAGAGAAAGCTCCCTCCCGTGTGTCCCTGGTGGTCTAGTGGCTAGGATTCGGCGCTTTCACCGCCGCGGCCCGGGTTCGATTCCCGGTCAGGGAATTGTTTTGCACTGGCCGCCCTCCCGCAGGAATCTTCCTTCACTAGGCTGTCAGCGGGCCTGCTCCAAGGGCCAGAGGCAGAACAGTCTCCGCAGCGAGGGGCAAAGCCGGGCGAAGGAGGGCAAGTCCTGGTGGACCACCTCTCACGACACACCGCTCCTGTTTATCTCCGTGTCCCTCATCCGCGGAAGCGGCTTTAGAGAGCGACTGAGCGTCTCGCTCAGGTGTACACAGCCGTGCAGAGATGCCAGCCCCCGTGGAGCTGCACCCAATGAGCTCACCCTCTTTCCGTCGCCACTTCGGAGGCGCCTATCGGGCTGAGCTGCGAATAACTAAGAGAGAGGCCAAGCCAAGTCATGGCGTTTGTGCCAGCCCCGGACACGGGCACCGGCCAGTCAGCGGAGCCTCCTCCCCTCCGTTGGCAGCTAACGCGCTCGTTAGGCCTTCGGAAGAGGCGACCGGAGGCGATGCCAGCGAATTTGCTAGGGGGTGAGCGGCGGGTGAGGTCCTCGAGGGCGGTCCCGTTTGCTGATTGAGCGGTAGAGGGAGGCGATGTTCGCTGACCCAACAAGGACAGCAGGTGGAGCAGGCACAGATGGAAAACTGCTGCCGGCGCCCTAAGCAGAAGGCAGGTGTAAAAATCAGCACTAAGACGTCGAAGCGATGGTACCACAGTGAAATCCCACGATGTCTACACTCTACCGAGCACTTGCGCACGCTCCCCCTTTTCCATTCAGCTCTCCCAAGAGGGGTTCAAAGAACCCCGAGTCCACTGTAAGCTCGGGGGACAGCGGGAGCCAGGGAGGTGAAGTGCACAGAGGCAGCGGGCAGAACCGCGGGGGTGAGAGGGCGCGGTGGCTGCGGGGCCGGAGCCGCTGCTGAGAGGCGGCCTGGGTTGTCTTGTGGGGTGACCGTCGGTGGAATCTTTGGTGGAGAGTGGTTTGGAAGAATGGCGAGGGGCGGCAGTGGGGAGGGTGGTGACCCTGAGCGACCGGCCAGGGCGAGGAGGCTGTGCTGTCCCTGCAGGCCATGTGCTCCTTTCCACTTACCTGGCAGGGGGAGACCGTGGTCACGAAGGGGGTTCTCCCAGAGTGAAGCTTCTTCATCTCACTCTAGAGTTGCTGATCTCTGTGATTTCCTCAGTGTGGGAAACGGTGTTTGTGCTGGAAGAGGCTGCGCTCTTTACCTGACATAAGGGGGTTCAAGACTGACATCCCCTCACGCCCACCGGAAAACGTTTACATGGCTGCCTTGTCTCTTTTTTTTTTCCGTCCTAAAGTCGCCTCATCTTCACATCCCCTCATTTTTTCTTCCACACTCGAGAGTGTCTCTCTCTCTCATTAAAAGCTCCATCAAATATTTGAAATATCTCAACCAGAAAGACTGCAATAAATGCATTATTTCACTCGTGGAAGCTACAGGCCAGCTAGGTTGAGAGTTGCTTGATATTTTCTGCTAAACGGTGAGGCATAGAGCACTTGGAAAGTTTCTCTTTGGGACATTGTTTGTGTTCTCTTGGGTTTCCTTGTTTTCCCCAGACAGTATGGCGCTGTGGGGCCAGTGGTAAACCCTGCTTTCCGGCTTTCTGGCTGCAGATAAAGGCCGCAACTGGTGCAGGAATGAAAAGCAAACCAAAAGACACGTGGGTTCGCCCCCCTTGGGTCCAAGATAGAGTCTGACTGTACCAGGATTCAGATTAGAACAGAGGTTGCTGCAGGCACAACGCAGACTACTAACCAGTATAGAATCCCAAGGCGCCCCACACCTACTGCCCATCGTTTTGCTTCCCCACCCCTCTTTTATTTATTTATATATATTTTTTGAGAGACAGAATTTCGCTTTGTCGCCCAGAATGGAGGGCAGTGGCACGATCTGGGCTCACTGCTACCTCCACCTCTCAGGTTCAAGCGATTCTCCTGCCTCAGCCTCCTGAGTAGCCGAGACTACAAGCGTGCGCCACCACGCCCAGCTAATTTTTGTATTTGTAGTAGAGACGGGCTTTCACCATGTTTGCCCGGCTGGTCTCGAACTCCTGATTTCAAGTGAGTGATCCACCCACCTCGGCCTCCCAAAGTGGTGGGATTACAGGAGTGAGCCACCGCGCCTTGTCCCCCGATTTTTTTTTATTAATGTAAAGACATTATGCGATTTTTACTTCATTCTCGGGTAGCTACAGGTTCTTGTGATTTTCTCTCACATCTTCTCCCGGTTTCCCCCTCTCCATTCTGATACATGTCCCATCTTCTCTGCATCCAGCCGGTGCCCTCTGCACGGGCATCCTGGGCTGTCCCATTGTGTCATCCTGGTCTCCCCTGCTTCTCCCTCCTCCTTTTCACGTTTTTCCTTTTGACTCCCCTGCCTCTTTCCCGCTCCCGCCCCACCGACCCCGTCTACTGAAGCCGAGTTGAGTGAAGGGAGAGCAAGCGGAGCAGATGATTGTTTGAAGGCGGCGCAAAAAAACAGAATGAGCTACCATGAGAGCCGTCGGGGAGTTCGGCTTCCCTTGCGCCCTACTTGGCTCAGGCTGGGGTCGCAGATCCAGGCATTTCCAGAGGCACTGGCTTCTGAAGCAGGCGAGGGTCAACGCAGGGTGAAGGACATTCGGCCGCCCTTCTGACTTCAGAGTCACGCAATGCACGCGTTTCTAACGAGCAACAACACGATTAGTCGACTCAGCCTCTCCGGTTTTCCGAAGCTTTGTAGTCTGCACAGTTGTCCTGCAGAAAGCAAATGGCAACCCCTAGGGTTTAGTGATTGCTTAATCTATATAGAGATGAAAGCAAGCAGTTGATGTTGTCTCTGTGGCGCAATTGGTTAGCGCGTTCTGCTGTTAACCAGAAGGTTGGTGGTTCGGGCCCACCCAGGGACGTGATTTTAAATGTCGGTGGTTGTGGCCAGGCGCAGTGCCTCACGCCTATTAATCCTAACACTTCCATAGGCCGACGTAGGGGAAGTCTCCACTGAGCTCAGAAGTTCAAGACCAGTGAGAATCCCATCTCATTAAAAACAAAAATTGCAGGTTTATCTATCTCTTCAGACCTATCACTGTATTGAAAAGTGAAACACTGTTCCCTAGTGTCTTGTGCATCCCATGAAGACACAAAGCAGAAGGTCCCCCTCCAAGTCTCCTAGAAAATAAGATCTCTGCATAACAAACTAGGTTGTGTGTGTGGGAAACTGAAAGTATTTGAAGAAACAAACTTCAAAAATTCTGCCTTGCTTTCCACAAAAATTAACCCATCACGGTCTGTCTTCAAGTGGCATCATACCTCTTCACATAACTCCACTCCCTGCCTTTATGCTATTGTCATGCATTCTACTTTACACCTGTTATAAACCTTACAATCCATCTCTATTACTTTTGTTTCAAGAGTCAGATGTGTTTTTGTTTGTATTTGGTTTTTTTTTGTTGGTGGTGGTGGTGGTAATTTTAAGACAAGTCTTATTCTATCAGACAGGCTGGAGTGCAGTGGCACAGTCTTGGCTCACTGCAACCTCTGCTTTCTGGGTTTGAGCGATTCTCCTGACTCAGACCCCTGAGGAGCAGAGATTACAGGCTTGGGCCACCACATCTGACTAATTTTTGAATTTTTAGTAGAGAGGAAGGTTCACCATATTGGCCAGGCTGGTCTCGAACTCCTGACCTCAAGTGATCCGCCTGCCTCGGCCTCCCAAAGTGTCACAATTACAGGCGTGCGCCATCGTGCCCGGCTAAACAGTCAGATGTTAAAATTATATATTTGCCTATGTAGATGTCATTTCTAGTGTCTTTTCTTTTTCATCCAGATTTTCATCCGGTGTCAGTTTCCTTCTGCCTGGAGGACTCCTTTAACTTGTCTATTAGGTGTCTTAAACTTGCAGTATCATTCACTGATGCTCTGTTCATTTTAAAAAAAGAATTGTTGGCCAGGTGCGGTGGCTCACGCCTGTAATCCCAGCACTTTGGGAGGCTGAGGCGGGCGGATCAGGAGGTCAGGAGCTCGAGACCATCCTGCCTAACACGGTGAAACCCCGTCTCCACTAAAAGTACAAAAAAAAAAAAAATTAGCTGGGCATGGTGGTGGGTGCCTGTAGTCCCAGCAACTCAGGACGCTAAGGCAGGGGAATGGTGTGAACCCAGGAGGGCGGAGCTTGTGGTGAGTTGAGATCATGCCAATGCACTCCAGCCTGGGCAACAGAGGAAGACTCCATCTCAAAAAAAAAAAAAAACTGATCACAAATAATTGTATATTTCTCACTGCATCTTGTGGTCAGAAAAGTTTGAGAAACTGCTCTACACAGGCAAATTACAGGTTCAATCTCTCCATCTACCTCTTTATCTCTTCTCTATTTTCCATGCTATGCAGACAAGACCATGGAGAGAGGAAGGCAAATTCCATCAATGGGTGGTGTTAAGCCTTTTCTATGAGGTAGCTGCACATTTGGGGCACTTCAATACTGGTTACTTCAGATTCTAGTATAGATTGTCCTTTTCATTTCTAGTCACATGGTAAAATTACTTGGGAGCTTTTTAAGACTACTAGTGGCTTCCACCCACCTGGAAGCATTTCAATCAGAATCTCTATGTGTAGAGTCCAGGCACTTGTGTTAGTTAAAACCTCACCAGGCTTTATAATATGACAGAGTGGTTTGAAGCTACTGAGTAGACCTACCCTATTTCCTACCTTTCTCTTTGTTTCTCTTTCACCACAGGCTTCTTTCCCATGAGAAAGTAAAGATTTTTGTCTCTGTTTTCAGAGTCTCAAGTAAATCACTCTCTTTCTCAACTGGACTTCCAAGGCAAAGATTTCTTTCTATTTATCTGTCTGCATTTTTACAAAGTTGGTCTCTGGTTTCCCTTTTCCTAAAGCTAATTCACCACAAAGGTGCCCCTCAGGTCAAGGAGCTGGGCTTTCATGCACCTGCACCTGTCAATCATGGGTCAATATTTTGCAGGCAGGGTTGCTGGGTGCTGTGGAATTGACATAAACTCCCAGGTATTGCCAGCTCTGAGCCTCAGGCAAGCTTGTGACTAAGTGACTCCAGTAGTCTGAGGATAGTCCTTACTCAGAAGGGTCTTCAGAAGCAAAAGCAAACATAGGCATGAGAGGGTAAAAAAAAAAAATCTCATGTCATCTTGGCTTATACCTAACAGAACTTGTGCAAGAATGGATATTAAGGTGGGTATTGTACACAGCAGAACTTAGTAAATACCAAGTCTGGAGTTTAAGGGATAGGCTGAAGAGATTTTGCAGATTTGTAAACATTTTTGCCAACTTGAACACACTTTTGTTTGGGTTTGGTTTTTCTCCTCAGTGGTAAGAGCTATGCACAATAGGGTAGCTAAGATATTACAATTTGAATCAATACATTTGTATTTTGCCAAGGACCAAGATGAACTATGATGATTTAATTTTTTAGTGCTTTATTGTCATCAGTTTGAAAATTAGGACTTTTGCTCCTTTTTAGGCTTATGGCACCTTTTTGGTTTTCACATTTTCTCAAAGGCCAGTAACTTAGAATCTAAATTATGATTGCTTATTCTTTCAGTACTCTAGGGGAAAGTTGATTTAATCTGGACAAAATGTATTCAATTAAAATATTTGTTCTCTTAAATCTTTTCTTTCTGTCTTTCTTTTTTCTTTCTTTTTTTCTTTTTTTTTTTTTTTTTTTTTTTTTGAGATGGAGTTTTTCTCTGTCACCCAGGCTAGTGTGCAGTGGCACAATCTTGGCTCACTGAAACCTCCACCTCCTGGGTTCAAATGACTCTCCTGCCTCAGCCTCCCGAGTAGCTGGGCCTATAGGCACATGCCATCATGCCTGGCTAATTTTTGTATTTTTAGTAGAGATGGGATTTCCCCATGTTGTTCTCTTAAATCTTTTCACCTTTTACGTTTGTGCTTCTTTTCTCCAATTTGCAATAGTGGAGTGTGGCTTGCAGCTAAATAGTATATTTCTCAGAGCTACTTATTCCTGGAGCCTAGCAGTCTGCGGGCCTGGAGGGGGAGCATCTAGAAAGCAGCCCTCTCTAAGTTGAGAATAACTATGAGAATTGTGGGTTATAAGGCTTTGAGCAGCTCTGGCCTCCCCGTCCTCTTTTGTTTCTGCTGTGGGGTGTGACAAGAGAAGGAACTCATCTGAGAGTGACTTCATATTGTGGCCTTTCACTGCTTACCTCTGGAATTTTGATTCAGGCAAGCTGAGGGGAGTCTCTGGTATTCTTCTCTGAGAAGAGGAATTCATTATACAGCTGGACAATGAAATCTATGATCTGCCTGTAGAAGTTAGAGGTGCATCCTCTTCCAGGAAATAATTACAATTTAGGCAGGTTATATATGTTTGCTTAAGAGAATGCTCTCTGCACATTTCATGTTCTTCCTTTCTATCTTAGCCTAGGGAGAAAACCGTGGGGACTCAGGGCTGGAACTTTACTGTGATGGGGCAGAAGCTTAATTTTCACATGATTCTCAACAAATGGCAGCACATCACATGTATTATCATGTCCAACGGCTGCAATGTGAAGGAGGCTTTTCCGAAATAATTTCTGCTTTGATAAAATATTAACTAGATGGATTCAAAGTCAAATTTGAAGAAAGCTGAGCAGGCAGAAGAAACAATCAGTGAACCTGAAGATAAGGCAATGGAAATCATCCAGTCTGAGGAACAGAAATAAAAAAAGATTGAAGAAAAGTGAACAGAGCCTAAGTGATCATCAAGTGGACCAACATATGCATTGTGGAATTTCTTTGTTGTTGTTGTTGTTTTGGGGGGGGTGGGAGGGGGGATGGAGTTTCATTTTTGCTGCCCAGACTGGAATGCAATGGCATGATCACAGCTCACCAGAATCTCTGCCTCCTGGTTTCAAGCAATTCTCCCACCTCAGCTTCCCAAGTAGCTGGGATTGCAGGCATGCACCACCATGCCTGGCTAATTTTGTATTTTTAGTAGAGATGGGGTTTCTCCATGTTGTTCAGGCTGGTCTCAAACTCCTGACATCAGGTGATCCTCCCACCTCAGCCTCCCAAAATGCTGGGATTACAGGCATGAGCTACCGCTCCCAGCCTCGCATTGTGGAATTTCTAAAGAAGAGGGAGAGAAGGGCAAAAGAGAATATTTGAAGAAATATTGGCTGAAAACATCCCAAATTTGATGAAAGACAAGAATATAAACACTGTAGCCTAACAAACTCCAAGTAAGATACACTTAAAGAGACCTACAACAAAACACATTATAATCAAACTTTCAAAAGTCAAAGACAGAGAATCTTTAAATTGGTAAGAGAAAAGCAACTGGTCACGTGCAAGAAATCTTTAATAAGATTATCAACAGATTTCTCATCAGAAACTTTGCAAGCTGGAAGGACAGGAAATCAAAAGCTGCCAACAGCCAGGAGGGGTGGCTCATATCTATAATCCCAACACTTTGGGTGACTGAAGCAGGCAGATCACTTGAGGTCAGGAGCTCAAGATCAGCCTGGCCAACATGGCAAAACCCTGTGTCTATTAAAAATACAAAAATTAGCCAGGCGTGGTGGTGGGTGACTCTAATCCCAGCTACTTGAGAGACCGAGGTGGGAGAATCACTTGAACCTGGGAGGCGGAGGTTGCAGTAAGCCAAGATCTCACCACTGCACTCCAACCTGGGTGATAGAGTGAGACTCTGTCTTCATAAACAAACAAACAAAAGCTGCCCGTGAAAGGGAAAAGGATCAATAAATGGATATTCCAAAAAGTCCAAACTCACAGAAAGATCAAGCCAAAATAAACTGTGTTCCTGACTGGAAATGGAGCCCAGGCTATGGCAGCAAACCACAGAAGTTCAGTACCGAACTGCAAGGTGGAGCAGACTTTACTGTGAATCCTGGAAGGGATCCAGAGCAGGCAGTTTGAGCTTATGAAGAATTTTAACTATGTTTTGGATAAAATTTTGCTCTTTAATTTTGTCAAGAGAAATTTTTTCCCTACACAACACACATAATATTGTCAAGAGAATTTTTCAGGGTAGCCATGACACTACTATGTGTGTTTGTTTTAATTTGATCGTCCTATCAACTGTTAAAATAAGAGATCTCTAAAATCTTTTTTTTTTAAATTCAGGTGTCTAATATTAGGGATTCATCTTCAGGCCATTGGCAATTAGAATTTCCAATGGTGTAATTATTGCAATAGCAATTCAACCAAATAGCTCTTTGTGGAAAGCCCAGGATGTCATTTTCCAGGTTAACTTCCAGGGAAGGGCATAGAAGAGGCAATCCCAAAGATTCCCCTGCAAGAAAAAAGTTCAATGCAAAGAGTAGACCACAGATGGGTAAGGATGATGTTTGCCTCCAGTAACCCACAAATTTGTGGAGGCTTCCAGTCACAGACCTGTGAATCTATAATACCATGTAGGCCATCTTGGGATTGAGCTTTCCTAGAACGAACCAGGCAACAAGAGTTGAGATGACAAAAGCCTCAAAGGGATGGGACTTCTTAAGACAAACCCCAAGATCTTGACATGGTCAGAACAAAAAGGGTGCTGGGGTTCCCAGCCATTTTCAGACAGGCCTCCTAGTATGACCTGAAAGATACCACCTCTTTACAGATAGTGGAAACCGAGAGAAAGTGCTCCTACTTGGTCACAAGTCAAGCTCTCAAGGACATAAAGTAAGATAAGAAGGAACCTCAACCGGTACCCCCTTTTATGACAGAATAACACATAGAGACAAAGACAAAGGAACAGACAATTTCAGGGAAGAAAGGGATTAAACAATAAGAATTGGTACACAAAGTACCAAAAAGCACACCAGAGTCACTACACCCAAGACTAGTCACACAAATCCTTTTCTCCAATTAATCAAGATTTTGGAGAGGGAAAAGAAAGAAACAGCGATTTTTACTGTCCACTTGATGAGATTCCACACAGAGAAGGAGGCCGGGAGCCTGGCTGGTAAAAAAATTCTTACACTTATGACAGCTGATCAGATTCTGGGTTCTTCACTGCAGCTTCCAGAAGAGCAGAGCTTTCCTATCCTGCTTACAGCTCCAAAACTGTAGGGTCCAATGGAAACCCTCCCTCATAACCCTCTGAAGTTTCACTCAAAAATCAAGTCACAAAAGGCAGATTAATTGGAGAAAAGGCATAAAATGTATTAACATGTGCATGGGGAGAGTCACAGAGTGATTACCCTCCCCTACCCACAATGGGATGCAGAAGCTTATATACCATCTCGAGGTAACAGAATGAATGATGGCTCAAAGCATGGCCAAAACCAGGTGCAATCAGAGTCAGAGGTATATCCAATTATTGTGGGCAAGATGAGTGATGGGAGGGAGAGAAAATGACGCTCGGCTAGCAAAGGTGGTCTTAATACGTAAATGAAACCTTACAGGTTGAAGTTCTCAGAAAGAATAAACCCTAAAAGTTTCTTTCAGACCTTTACAGGTGTCAGACTCTCTGTTAATCTTTCCTAGATCTGCACAAGGAAAGACATGGCTGTATCAATGCAGATTCCCTACAGATGCAAATCTCCTCGACAAAAGACAACTTTGCAAGGCTACCTCTGCAGCTGGCTTTCTGAAGAGACATCTCAAAATATGTCAAAGACGTGTATTTTGGGGTAAAATATTTTTAATTCCTTCACATCTACAGCCTGATGCACCTGCCGTTTCAATGCACCATTGTTGGTGGCAACTCCATTCTTCCCTACACTCAAGCCAAAAAACCAGGTTCTCCTTGAGGCTAGTCTTTTTCTCACAGCACACATCCAATTTGTCAGAAAACTTATGTTTCCTGTTTGGTTAATTACAGATTTTGATCTGCCCAATCTTTCTCTTTCTTGGTCTCTGAATTTTGGCAAAGGAGTCTCCTGATACAGGCAGGATCGATTCTACTGACGATTCTCAAAACCGTCAGACATTTAAGAGCCTTAATCTCGGGGTCAGGGTTTGGGCCATCCTTGAACCTTTTCTTTGGGCCTACCCGTCAAAATCGGCCTGGCCAGGCCTGTCTTCAAGGCCCAGGGACAGGGCCAGGTCACCCTGACGCTTCTTGAAGCTTCTCCCGCCAGGTCGGCAGCCACCCTCCCCTTCCCTCTGACCTGCAGAGAAGCTTCACGGGGCATTTATTCAATTTGCTAGGAACCCACGGGCGCAGGTGCGCGTGACTCTGTGGTTCCCACCCCACCCACAGCCCTCCTTGGTCCTCTCGCTGTCTGAAGCGGGCAGTAATGTTCCGGGTGAGTTTGGGTTCTGAAGACACCTAGTGAAGGAGGGACCGGTAGGGAAGGGCACTGGCCCCTTAGGTCCTTCGCAGCCAGGGATCCGAAAAAGGTCTTGAAGAAATAGAAAGGGAGAGTTGGAAGTAGATCAAAGGGAAAGAAAATCCTAGATTTCCTATCTGAAGGCACCATGAAGAGAAAGTCTGCCTCCTCTGGGCCGTGTCCTCACATCGCTGGTGAACCGAGTTCCATTCTCCATTGGAGACCAAATCAGTTGACTTTGGCTTGACTCCTAGTGAAGAAGCCATGCTTTGTCCTCCCCCGTTTAGCTCTTGATCCTGAAGCACTTGATTTTCTCTCCCGGGCATTCGATGGATTTCAGGGATGCAACTGAGAAATTTGTTTTTAATGCACTTAATTGAAGTCCGAATATTTTAAAGTATTTTTGCAAAGAAAAACGTTTCCTTTTGCAATGAAGACATTCAGATGTGAGGAAAATCACTAGGCTCTCACAAACACAAATTCCACGTCAGCAGGTAGGTTTGACCCTCAGGTTGGGCACATTTTCAGTGCACTGTTGGAACTTAAGATGAATCTAGGACATTCATGATTCATATTTTTAGGTTTTTAGTACAATTTAATATTTTAAATTTAAATACGCATTCTGAAAATTGTATAACCAGCAGAAGAAACCGGCTTTACGCCATATTTACAAACATAGGAAAGAAAGATGATATTTTAAATGACAATGCTTCCTAAATGGCAACATTTTTAAAGTACCCAGAGAAAAAAAGTTAACCTAGAATTCTATGCAAAAATAAAATTTCAAAACTGTGAATGAAATAAGGACATTGAAAAACATACAAAAGCTAAAAGAATTCACCAACCCACACTACAAGAAATCTTAAGGGTTCTCCGGGCAGAAGCAAAAGGATACCAGATAAAAATGTGGACCTACTCAGAGAAACGAATATTGGAGATGGCATTTAGAAAGCATGTACTACACGTTTTCTTATAGTTTAAATCTTTCAAAAAATATTTGATGTAATAAATAAAAGTAAGAATTAATCACTTTTTAAATCTTACAGTGCATAAAGTAAAAATACATAACACTAGGATAAAGGCCAGAAAGGGAGGCATAGTGATAGTAGAAAGCAGACTATGGTAAATTAAAGATGTATCCCAGAAACCCTAAAGCAGCCTCTGAAATAAGAAAAGGGTTATAGCTAATAAAGCAACAAAGGAAAGATAATGGAATGAAATAAAAGCTATGCAAACACTATGCTGGAACAACTACCCTCTAGGCATCCACCCTATAGAAATACACCAGTGGCCAATGAGAGTGTACAACAATGATGACTGCAGCATTATTTATAATCATAAAATAATAAAATCAACATAATTTCAAAGATATATGAAAAGGGTTTTATTTATTTAACAGACAGACAATTGAACAAACAAACAATGGAGGCAAGTCCTTTGCCAAAAGGAACACAGAGGGTCATGATGATGCTACTCCTGCAAGGATTTCAGGGTTCCCAGACGCCTAGTTTTCTGTCTGGTTCTTCCAGAAGATGTTATTCTTCGGGAGCAATAGGTCCTCGAGTTTGGGGCTCTTTCAGGTTCTCTCTCCATTTCCCCATTCTGCTACAATAAAAAAACAACCAAAACAATTCTCACTTCCAGAAGATCCCGCCTGTGCCTCTGCATGCGCATTTCAGGAGGTCTGGATGTCTGGTCCACCGCTCCCCGTCTTCTTTCCCAGCTTTTTCTTTTCCCTTTACCTGCTCTCGCCCTACAGCCCCACGGCGGGACCACCGCCCAGCTGAGCCCCCGCGGCTCCACCGCGCAGAAGGTGCGACGGGGGCCCTGCCAGTTGCCCGCCCTGCGGGGTGCTGAGAAATCAACGCTTTGTGAAAGGAACTTCCCCATGGAAAAAAATCTGTTGATTTCCGCTCTCAGGGCTCTTCAAAGGACTAAAAGCTAAAGGCCACGATCAATTCATTCGACAAGTCCTAGTCGTGAGCCCTGGTGAGTACCAGACGCTGCTCCCCCCAGGGGACCCACGAGCGACCCTCACCACCATCCCTGCCCTGGTGGAGCCCCTGTGAGGAACACAAGATCTGAAGATGGCAGCGGAAGCTCCTCAGCGGCCCTGAAAGCGACTGGGCAGGGTGGGCACAGGCTCCTTCAATGGGTGAAGGCGGCGCAAAGAACGGGAAGAACCATCCCCGGAGCCCGCAGGGCGTTCAGCTTCCCTTGGGCCCCCAGGCGGCTCGGGCTGGGTCGCCCACCGGGGAGTTTCTGGAAGCTTCTGAAGCAGGGGAGGGGCAGGGCGGGCGAAGGCAATTCGGCTGTTCTTCTGGCTCCAGAATCTCCTAACGCGCAGGTGTCCAACGTGACCGGCGCGACTCACCGCTCTAATCTCTCTGGTTTTCCAAGGCCTTGCTCAGTGGTCCTGCCGGGCGGGCCCTGAGAATAGACGGAACGGAGGAAGTTCAGTGAGTGCGCCCTTCCTATATGCCCAGTAGAGTCGGAAGCGCTTGTCTCTGTGGCGCAATCGGTTAGCGCGTTCGGCTGTTAACCGAAAGGTTGGTGGTTCAAGCCCACCCAGGGACGCTTATTGGAACTTTTGAAGCATTCACACATTGTCAATCACCAGATAAATGGGGAAGATTTTATCTTCCCGAAGTCCCAAGCCACTAATTTCTGACAGATGCATGTCAAGGACCCCCACCTTCCCCACCAGATTCTTAACCGGGTATCTCCTGAAATGCCGGCTTTACACCTGTGTAACTAAGGAATCCTGAAACAGAGACCCTAGGAACCCACTTCTGGTGTGATAAAATTCTAATTCAGTCCCTTATACGCTTAAACGAGTAATTTACATACCTCCATTTTTTCATATTTTAGTAGTGGGAGTCCACTATTACCTCCAGGATGAGCCTGGGTTTCCTGATTGCTCTATCAATAATGTGACCAGTGGAATCATTCATCACGATAGTGATCTTCTCCATCATTTTTGAAAACAGTATTTTTCCTCAGTTTATGCGTGATTTATTTAACCTTTTTCAAAATATTTTTGTTAGCCAGGTGTGGTGGCATGCACCTGTAATCCCAGCTACTTGGGAGGCTGAGGCAGGAGAATCGTTTGAACTTGGGAGGTGGAGGCTGCAGTGAGCTGAGATGGCACCACTAAACTCCAGCCTGGGCATTAGAGTGAGACTCCATCTCAAAAAAAAAAATGTTTTTGAGATGACGTTAGTTTCATGGTTTTAGGATTACAAAGAATGCTGCAGTCACCATTCTTGTACAGATATCTTTGGTCATTGTGGAAATGTTTACACTGCAGACATTTCTATAGTGTAGAGAGCTGGATGCGCCATTGCTACATTATATTGCTTACATAATGCTTCTAATTTGAGTCCATTCTGCAAATTATCTTTCATGGGAGCAGTACCAAATAATATTCCAATATAAATGTTTATAAGAGGAAAATGTGCAGGTGTGCAGTTGAGCTGCGTGCCTCTCCATGGGGCCCATGTGCATAAAATGGTGGCATTAGCAATCATCTGAGAGTGGAGTTTGTGGCCCTCTGATGTCAAAAGCTGAGGCAGAGGACATGAAAACCCTTGCTGTACGTCCTCTGTAGTCTGGCCAGAATCATTCCTAGGTCGGTGGTCTCTCATCAGGAGGGAATGCTGCTTGCTTGTTTTGTCAAAACCACAAAAGGGAGGGAAACATCAGGCTGTTGGTTGATAACAGTGGTGAAGCAAATCTTTCCAAAGGCTTGGTTTGTTAAACCTTAGGAAAAAAAATCCTAACTCTTACAAGATGGTGCCATGCATTTCCAGGCTCTTGGTGTCCCAAAGAACTGTATATGACACACAAAGAAGCAAAGCAAAGCAAAAATTTATTAAGCACAGTAACACTCTCGGAGTGGGGAGAGTGGGCTGACCTCTGGGATGTGAGATCAGTATTAGTTTGGTGTACTTTGGGTCTTTGTATGTGTGGCTTTTTATCTTCTCTTCACAAGGATGTCTAATTGTTAGCCAGTGTTTGCCTTTTGATTGATAGGTGGGTTGCTTAGTTACTTTGGCCCTTGTGTGCTTGCACATTGCCTCCATCCCATAATTTTAACTACATGCATGATATGCAGTCCATATGCATGAGTTTTAATGAGCTGATTATGATATGGAGTCATGTTAAGGATACATTTTTTCTCTAATGCACATGCCTATCTCTGAGGAGCTGCCACTTTACTGGTTTGGATCTCGCCGGCCATGGGGTCCTTGCTTGCTTTTCTTTTCATTTTTTATTTTTTATTTTTTTTGAGACAGAGTCTCATTCTGTTGCCCAGTCTGGAGTGCAGTGGTGCAATCTTGGCTCACAGCAACCTCCGCCTCCTGGGTTCAAGCGATGCTCCTGTCTCAGCCTCCCAATTAGCTGGGAGTACAGGAGTGCACCACCATGCCCAGCTAATTTTTTGTATTTTTAGTAGAGACAGGGTTTCACCATGTTGGCCAGGCTGGTCTCAAACTCCTGACCTCAGGTGATCTGCCTGCCTTGGCCTTCCAAAGTGCTGGGATTACAGGCGTGAGCCACCGTGCCCAGCCTTGCTTGCTTTTTTAAATCTTACTTTTTGTTTTGGCTGCTCAACTTCTGCCTTTTATCTTGCTTCTTGCTCTCCCACACCATCACCTTGCTTTTGTTTCTGCTTTCACTCACTCTGCCTTTTTTCCAACTTCCAATTCCCTCTGCTGTTCTCCTGCCTCATAATGGCAGTTAGTGAGGGGAGGTTTTAAGGTGGCATGTCTAACCTCCTAGCCTGCCACATCCAGAAACCACTTTCGAGGTTTCTCTGCAGTCCTGTCAGCCAAGAGGGAGTCCATTCAGTTGGTTGTATGGACTAGGGCTTATTTTTATTTCTCAGTCCTGACAAGACAATGCTGGATTAATGCAGATTCTCTGCAGGTGTAAATTTCCCCTACAAAAGACAGTTTTGCAGAGTTACTTCTGTTTGCTGGCTCTCTGACAGCATCTTAAAATATGCCAAAGGAATATATTCTGGGGTAAAATATTTTGATTTTCTTCATCTATCCAGAGCTTCACCATGCTGACAGCCTCCAATCCAAGCATACCTGAAGCTTTTCTTTGTTTGTTTGTTTGTTTGTTTGAGACACAGTCTCGCTCTGTCACCCAGGCTGGAGTGCAGTGGCATGATCTCGACTCACTGCAAGCTTCACCTCTCAGGTTCATGCCATTCTCCTGCCTCAGCCTCTGGAGTAGCTGGGACTATAGGTGACTGCCACCATGCCTGGCTAATTGTTTGTAAATGTTTTAGAAGAGTTGGGGTTTCACCATGTTAGTCAAGATGGTCTTGATCTCCTGACCTCGTGACCACCCACCTGGGCCTCCCAAAGTGCTGAGATCATATGCATGAGCCACCGTGCCCGGCCCCTGAAGCCTTTCTTTTTAAAAAGCTTTCCCACCCTTATGACTGTCTTCAAGTCTCTGCCAAAACGCAAATAACAGTGACTGACTCCCTGCTATAGCAAGCTCAGAATAAATAGCCTTTGCTTTTTTTCATTTGGTTAGTCTTTGTTTATTTGCAGAAGCTTCAATGTAGAGTTGACAAGGACTCCAATCTTTGACCAAACCTTAGTAGTTTCCTCTGAGCCCTTTTCTCTGTTACTTCTTCGCCTGCCAAGTCCAATTTTAGGAAACAATACAGTTGAGTCTAGTTTAGCAAGAGTCTTCGCAACCACCTTTGATAGCTAATCAAGTTCCTCTTAGTAATTTTCCATCCACCGACTTTCTTATCTTGCCAATTGGCTATAATCTTCAACTCCTCCTGCTGTATTTGAGGTTCAGCACAGTTCTCTGCTGGTCTCTCTTGCCTACTGTAGTACATACAATAAAATCTGTCTCATGTTTTTAACAAGTGTCCAGTGTAGTCCTTCAGAAACTACCTTTGCAAAATTATGACAATAAGAGAAAGCTGACATGGCTGACTCCATCTTGGTTCTAGCCTCACCGGCTAGCTGTCTTTGCTCATTCCTATGCAATTACTCCCAAGCTAATTTTGGGAAAAATCGAGTTTATAGTTTAAATCAGGGGTCCCCAACCTCCAGGGCCACAAGACAGGTACTGGCCCATGGCCTGTTAGGAACCCAGCTGAACAGCAGGACGTGAGCTGCAGGCTTTCAATCATTACCACCTGAGCTCTGCCTCTTGTCAGATCAGCATGAGCATTAGATGCTCATCAGAGCTCGGGCCCTATTGGGAACTGCTCATGTGAGTGATCCAGATTGTGCACTCCTTATGAGACTGTAACCAATGCCTGATGACCTGAGGTGGAACAGTTTCATCTGGAAACCATCCACCACCCCCTTCCATGGAAAAAGTATCTTCCACGAAACCAATCCCTGGTGACAAAATGGTTGGGGACAGCCAAAAAGGCTGGTTTAAATGATAACCTTCCCCAAAAATAAATTACCCCTGTAAAACTAATGAAAGATCGCCAAGTTAGGAGGATGAAAGGGGCCTGATTCCTGATAAGATGTATGCCTCATTAAATAATTACCAGCCATTATTCCAGAAGTCACAAGATTCACAGCTTCCCCAATTACTGCTGTGAAGAACATCACTATTGTAGAACCCAAGATTGGCCTCTTGAGATGTCTTTTCAGGCTTTTGCATTTCTGACTATTGGATGGCACCATCTGGCCCGAAAATCAACCAGTCCCTTAGCCCCCACACAGCAGCTGACTCCATGCAGAAGGGCCATTTTCCACACACCTGTGATTTCATCCCCAACCATCAGCACCGCGCAAGCCCTAGCCCCCTCCCCAACAAACTATCTTTGAAAAACCTCTTACCTCCAAGCCTTCAGTGAGATTGGTTTGAGTAATAACTCTGTCTCCCACATGTCGTGGCTGGCCTGTGTCAATGAAACTGTTTCCTGCAGCGCCATGGTCTCCTTGAATTGATTTTGTGTGTACATTGGGCAGGAAGAGCCCATCAGGCAGTTACATCTGCAGGACGGTGCCAGTTCTTTCTACAAAGGCTGGTCAGATACCCAGAAAGTATTTCTCCACTACCACCTGGACAATGTGTCTCCCTGTCAATCTCCAGGGAATGGGGCCTGGATCAAGTATTTAGTATTCAGCAGTTACTACCCTGTCACCTAATCCCTCATTTTCAATATTTTGCCAAGCTTCCAGTGGCCTAACTGGCCACCACACCACAGAATCTTCACTTTATGGTCTCCAAGGAGAACTCTCCACTCGATGTTTTGTGATTTGAACAATGGAATAGAACGTGATACTGGTGGGCTGGGGGAGGTCCCCGGACACTGGTGGGATCTCGACCCCAGCCGTGGTGTCCAGGCTCTTGACACCATCTCCAGAACAAAGTCAAAGATGAGTCAGCAAATAGTGAAAGAAGAGATTTATTGCAAAGCAAAAAGTACACACTCAAGAAAGGGGAGCTCGGGCATACTCGAGAGAGAACAATGGGTTCTGGGGTTTCATCTTGATGGGTTTCTTTAACCAAGGAGTGGAATATTCATGAAAATTACTGGGTAAAGGTGGAGATTTCTCGGAACTGTGGTGCCATCCATTTTTACATCAAATATTGGTCTCAGAACTGTCATGGCACTGGGTGGTGTGTGATTTAGTATGTTAATGAGCATATAATGAGGGCCTAGGTAAAACTTCCATCAAATCCAGCACCACAGTGGGTCCACTCAGTCTTAGCCAGCTTGGTCCACACCCTGGTTTTTCAGCGTCTTAACAGCCCATAGCCTCAAGTCATGTAAATCTGCTGCCTAGAATTAGTTATCCTGTGACCACCCGGTAGTATTCCTGTCTCAAATCTACTTGTAAATATTCAAATGGTCATTGACTTGGGCATTCCAACTTTGCTTACTTCAGTGTTTCCTGTGTAATATATAAGAAAAGATGATCCAGACATTTGTTAAACTTCTCAAATAAGATGTATCCCAGGTATTTGTGTCAAATTTGGATGATTTTGGTTTTGTCTTTGCAGAATATAAAAAACTAACATGAGGTAAGCGCTAAGGTGTGGAGATGGCTGTGCAAGAGATGACAAAGTCCAACACCATGCTTGAGAGTGTCCAATCATCTCTTCTGGGGCAGCATATTTTTCTACAATACTGAATTTGGAAAAAAAGAAAACCAACAACATCAAAAAAAAAACAAACAAACCTACAAGATTGATGTAACTGGACAACTGTCTTTATAACATTACCAGTGATAAAACCAGTAAGGAAGGCTGGTTTGCAGTCATCTGAGCAGCCTCTTTACTTTCATAAATATGGTTTCTCTCTGATATTAAACGGCTTCCAATTGCAAGTGGAATGCTACATCACAAGGATAAGGATGCGAAGAGAACCGGTTTCTTCTGTAATCCGAAACACTCTAGTTTGAGAATTAAAAGCCATTATTTGAAGAAGGGTGCCCGGCTCCATCTGGTCTCCGAAAGGTTGCTCCTCAACACAGGATAAGGATCAGCTTCTTTGGAAGAGAACAGATGCAGGGGCGGGAGGGAAAAAGGGAGAGACAGACGTCACTTCCCCTTGCCGGCTCTGGCAGCGGATTGGTCGGTTGAGTGGCAGAAAGGCAGACAGGGACTTGGCAAGGCACTGTCGGTGACATCACGGATAGGGCGACTTCTATGTAGATGAGGCAGCGCAGGGGCTGCTGCTTCGCCACTTGCTGCTTCGCCACGAAGGAGTTCCCGTGCCGTGGGAACGGGTTTAGGACCGCTGATCAGAACTGAAAATCCCAGCTGTGTGTGAGGGCTGGCAAGGTCTCGGGAGTGCGCAGGGGAAGTGACCGTGTGTGTAAAGAGCGAGGCGTATGAGGCTGTGACGGGGCAGCGGCATAAGATCTCATACTTACCTGGCAGGGGAGATACCATGATCACGAAGGTGGTTTTCCCAGGGCGAGGCTTATCCATTGCACTCCGGATGTGCTGACCCCTGCGATTTCCCCAAATGTGGGAAACTCGACTGCATAATTTGTGGTAGTGGGGGACTGCGTTCGCGCTTTCCCCTGACTTTGTATAGTTTGAAGAACAGACTGTACCTTAAGGGTGATTTTTTTTTTTCTCTTTCTTTGTACGTTGTTTAGCGTTTTAGACTTAATCGTTAATCCTACAGTGGAAAGCAGGGGAATAGAAAGTAACAGGTCTCCTGTTCGCGGTAGGAGAAAAAGCTAGCATCAGCCTTATTGACATTGTAACACAAACTAACTAGGGTGAAGATCGCTCAGCTCTTCCCTTTCTACCGGGGCTGCTTTTTGCGGTGATTGGTCCGCGTTCTCCAGTCTCTTGGTTTCTCACGCTCTGTGAAAATCTTCGTGTTTTTTCCTACCCCCCAAGTCACTTCTTACACAGCTTCTGCTTCCAAGCGCAGCCCCCACAGGAGATTGTAGGATTTCTGTGCTAGCGGGGAATGTGTTCTCACCTCTTAGAGCCAGGTAGAAACTATTCAGTAGGGCGCTGTTCTCTGGGAAGAAAGCAGGGCCTTTGGGGCTCTCAGTGTCCCCGTTGGGTTGTAGACATAACAGGCTTACTTTGCGTAGGGGAAAGGCTCTACCCGCCGCCAGGTGCCCTAGCGCATATTCCTCGAGGCCCGCACGTCAGAACCGCAGTCTCACCTGTCTTGGCCGAAATGGGCTGCGATTCTCCTTCAGATAGAAGGAGGGAAGTTTTATGAGGAGCCAGGTCCAGTTTCTCTACTATCTCCTGCTGTCTGTGTATCTAGTCTTTCTTCAGACTTTATTTAAGCGACAGCTTCATGTTTGATGTCTCGCTCCAACATCCTACATCCATTACCAGGCAACTTTCTAGATAGCACCCCGACTCATCCTTCGCACCCCCAAGCAGCCCTTTCCTATTTCTGGGGCCAGTGTCCTCCCCCGTCCCTCTTTCTTCAGGCCCTCGCTTATCACCTTCATGGACAGAAAATACTTAGCTCTCTCTTAACCTGTGGTTTATGCCTGACACGCGTCAGTGCCCTGGCAAATTCCTTAATACCCCTTCTCAAATAGCACTGTAAATGCATCTCTTTTTAAATCCCAGAATTATCTAATTGGTTTCGTCCCTGAACTACATGAATACTAGTATTCCACTACAGAAGAAAACCCGAGGCCTAGTGATGGCGGTTCTGGGCATTGTGCCAGCCTCTCCCAGGGTATATTTTCTGACCTCACATACTTTTGATCAACTGAGGTCAGGAGTTCGAGACCAGCCTGACCAACATGGTGAAACTCTGTCTCTACTAAAAATACAAAAAAAAAAAAAAAAGAAAAGAAAAGACAGAAAGAAATTGCGGGGCGCGGTGATGAGTGTCTGTAATCCCAACTACTCGGGAGGCTGAGGCAGGAGAATCGCTTGAACCCGGGAGGCGGAGGTTACAGTGAGCCGAGATCGCGCCATTTCACCCCAGCCTGGGCAACAGAGCGAGACTCTGTCTCAAAAAAAGAAAAAAATTAGTCCATCTGAGACATATTATTGGAGACAGTAGAATCCTGCGTCCAACAGGCACTTGGTGCAGATCTGCACCCATTGAGCTATTGGCTCATGTTCCCTATGTTCTATTAAGTATCATGAGCAGAAATTGAGCTCTTTGGCTTTTACCCACTGAGTATGGCTATAGGACAGGTCGCTCTCTGTCTCTCTTTCTCTCTCATTATTTGCATGGTTATTTTTTGCCATCAGTGTGGGTTTTTGGTTTTGAGGTTATGAAGTGAATTTCTGGGGACAATCTCTGTTGGGTCGTGTTGACAAGGATCCAGTCCCTGTTTGGGGATACATGACAGCTTATCTGGTCTGTGAGTCTTCTTTATTGTCTATTTATTGTCCTGAGATAATGGTATTTCGTGATATTTGAGACTGCAGCAATGATAAGTTGTTCAGATCTTGTCTTTCCAATGTTTGGTAAAAATTTTATGGCCCCAATAGTTGTCAATATCTGCAAGAGTGGCATCTTTATTACAAGAGTGATCTTACTACTCAATGTCCCCCCTCCCACCAAACTTCGTTCCATAGGAGCTCTTGGCTTTAACAAACTTACTATATCTAAAAGACATCTTAGTACAGGAAGAAAGCTAAATCTATAGCATGTAAGGAGCAGTTTTCTTTGACTGGTATATTTGGGTTTCTAACCAGCTGAAAAATTCAAATACATGTCCTTTAAGGATTAAGTTTAAACCACACTACAGAAAGGAGAGAAAAGATTTATATGATCACATATAAGCGATATCACCATCCATGGTCCTATAAATGTCTAACAGCATGGAATGATGAAGGGCAGTGTCTTTTAGGATTTTTGGTTATATCTATATATATGGCTCTGAAGAAACCCAACGTTGGGCGAGTTCCCTCAAACTTTTCACTAGGCATGACCACTGCTCTATTTTAGATAGAGATTCTGTGGGGCAAAACCTGAGAATTATGTGCCTGGCTATCAAGAAGACAGCTCCTTGCATTTTTTGGGGGAGAACACTTTTGCTTCAAGGGAGTGTTTCCTCCCGGGATTAGAAATCTTTCTGTAACCTAAGGAAACATTGCTGATGAAAACCAGGCATGGTGTGCTGCACAACTTGTAGTAATAAGGCAGAAGTTAAAAGGAAAAGGCAAGTTTTCCTGTACTTGGCTGACTCCAAGACCTGCAATAGATAGAGCCCTAGCAGATTCTTAATTACACTATCTGAAAAGTCAGAGCCCCAAGGAATGAGTTCTGGAGACTCTCTCAACACAGTCCACCCCTAACAAGGATAAGAGGTAAAAACAACAAATCCCTTCACTACCTTCTCTTTCCCCCTTTCCATTTCTAATTATACAAGTTTTGTTAAGTTCCTGATTTCCCTTCAGTGCAGCTGCAAGGTCACCAGCTATACTTGCATTGCAAGACCTGTCACAGTTTGATTAGCTGCCTTTCTTCTGCTTCTGTAAGCCCTCTTGCCTGCCCCACGAGTTTCGTGCCATCAAATTTCTGCCGTGCCATTCAAACTAGCTGACACCCTTTCAGAAGTGTGTATAAAGTCAAGCCCTGTCTTTGTTCTGGGCTCAGCCTTTGGATTTTAATCTGCTGTGCCTGAGTGCAGTCAATAAATCCTCCTGTTCTACTTATTGGTCTCTCCGTTCTCCTGATTCCCACAACAGTAGTAGGGGACTGCGTTCACATTTTCCCCTGGTCTTTCATGGTATGAATAACAGATGGATTTTTTTTTTTTTTTTTTTTGCCTATAGTCGCAGGCTCAGTCTCAGTGATTGTATGGTGTGGTCAGCTGTTTTTGTTTTTGTGAGACCTTGATTTCTTGTTTCCTGTCCTGGGACAGATGTCTGTAGTCACTTGTTTCATCAGGAGACAAATTTCAGTCTCTGTGGGGTGGTCTCTCATGTTATCTGTGGTGGTACTAGGCAGGCTGAGCTCAGGGATCTAGGCTTCCCTGCTTTGTAGATTGCTCAATGGTCCCCAAGGCCTAGTGGCTTTTAACAGCACTTGAAAACCTTAGTGTTTTTCCACTGTCCCCAGGGTCACCTCTTACACGGCCTCTTTTTTTGCTTGTTTGACTTTTTCTCTGAGAGACAGTCTTACTGTATCTGGTGGCATCTTGGTTGACGCGATCCTCCCACCTCAGCCTCTGGAGTAGCAGAGGCATGCGTCACCACAGCCAGCTAATTTCTGTTCTTGTTTTTGCTGTTGTGGTGGTTGTTTTGTTTTTTTAAGAGTTGAAGTTTCGCCATGTTCCCCAGGCAACGTGCTCCCCGAGAAGGAGGTCGCCGGCCTGGGGGCGGGCTGGAGCCACGTCCCCGGGCTAGGGGTGCTGTGGGCACTGCGGGTGCCGCACCCACCGCTGCCCGGCGCTGGAGGCCAAGAGAGCATTCCCGACGGGCTCTGCGGATGCCCCGCCGAGTCCTGCGTCCCATCCTGCCCGGATTGTCGCGGGCCGGGGCATGACATGAGGCCGGGGCCTGCGCGGACGCAGCGCCCTGGAGGGCGCAGCCGTCCCTCCGCCGGTCGGGGTCCCCTCGCTCAGTCTATGAGACAAATAAATAAATAAATAAATAAATAAATAAATAAATGATGGAGTCTTGCTCTGTCGCCCAGGCTGGAGTGCAGTGGAGCGATCCACTTCACTCAACCTCTGCCTCCCAAGTTCAAGCGATTCTCCTGCCTCAGCCTCCTGAGTAACTGGGATTACAGGTGCATGCCACCACACCCGGCTAATTTTTGGATTTTTAGTTGAGACGGGATTTCATCATGTTGGTCACGCTGGTCTCGAACCCCTGACTTCAAGTGATCCACCTGACTTGACCTCCCAAAGTGCTGGGATTACAGGCATGAGCCACTGCACCAGCTCGAAGGGGACATTAATATGCAGGCACTGTATAGGGCAACATCTGTGTGCACCTCTTACAAATCTTAATGCCGTGCATATGAGTGGGTTCCTTCATGTTCCCCTGGGGATGTTTGAGGTTGCCTGTATGTGTTATGTGTGCGCATATCTTTAAGCTCAGATATGCATAGGCGGATTGACACCTCTGTTTGAATATATTCCCATGAGCTCATGCCATTAATTCACCATGGCAAGAATTATTTACTGAGCGTGAGCCATGCCATTCCACAGCCACCATTCTAGTGCTAAGGTACAATGAGGAAGAAAACATCGAGGCTTTCTGAGCTCACATTGGGGTGGGGGCATGCTGGGGAGACACAGGCATCAGTGTAATAAACAGAAACCACGACAGGGCTAAGTGTTCTGGAGGAGAGGTACATGGTGTACTGAGGACCCTGAGGTTGACCCAGGTGCACCTTTGAGCTTTGCGTGCATGGTTTGGGTTTTGTGGGCTCACCTGCATGTGTCCACACAGGCCCCATCTGCGTGTCTGTGCATGGCTGCATCGCCTCATGCACACGTGCACTGCCCCTGGGCTTGCCCACATGTGCCTGCTCTCCAGGGTGCCAGGCTATCAGCCTACAAGGCATTGTGGGTCTGGGCCCAGCTTGCCACCCCCTACAGAGGCCTGAGCCTGCCTTCCCAGGAGGCCCAGGACTCTCACCCATGACCCTTCCCTGCAGCTGGAGCAGGCTCTGTGGCTGGAATCTGGGGAGCTGGAGACGCAAGAGCCCAGGGGGCTGGTACGGCAGAGCGTGGAATTGCGGAGGCAGCTGCAGGAGGAGCAGGCCTCCTACCGGCGCAAGCTGCAGGCCTACCAGGAGGGCCAGCAGCGGCAGGCCCAGCTTGTGCAGCAGCTGCAGGGCAAGTTCAAGGCCACCCATTCCTGCTCTTTCCCTCCCACGTGTTCACTTTGCCCTGCCCCCACCCCTGGGGCTCACCATCAGCTCCCAATCCCCAGATTCTCCATTACAAGAAGAGGTTCTCGGAGCTGTAGCAGCTGTTGGAGAGATCCGGAGAGCTGGAGCAGCAGTGGCTGAGGGTGGGTGCCAGTGTGGGGCAGGGGAAGGCCCTGTCCTCCACCTGCCCAGCCTGGTGCTTTAACCTCCCTCCCACCCAGGACACAGAGCACAGTCGAGACCTGGAGAATGCCCTCATCTGGCTGGAGGAGGAACAGCAGGGAGGGCCAGGGCTGGCAGGATGGCCCCCTGGGCGAGTGCCTACTGATCCCCTGTGCCCAATTCAGGAGTGCCAGCCTGGCCCAGGTGAATGCCATGCTCTGAGAACAGGTGGACCAGGCAGGTTTGGCCAACCAGGCTCTGAGTGAGGAGATACGAAAGGTGACCAGTGACTGGACACGCAGCCGCAAGGAGCTGGAGCAGTGGGAGGCGGCATGGAGGTGCGAGGAGGAGGTGGGCATGGGGGTGCAGGGAGGCCAGCTGGACTCTACAGGAAGGGGCACTGCAGAGGAGGGAGGACTCAGAAGCCTGGAGAGGGAGAGGGAGCACTGTCCAAGGGAGCATGTTAGCAGAAGTAAATAGACGTCATCACAATAGCTGGTCTTTATCAATGTGTAGCATGTACTATGTGTACCGTGTGAATTGACCTTTATTCCTCGTGATAACTGCGTGTGGTATGTGCTATCATCCTCCTCATTTTAAAGAGAGGTTAAGGCCGGTCGCGGTGGCTCATGCCTGTAATCACAGCACTTTGGGAGGCTGAGGCAGGCAGATCACCTGAGGTCAGGAGTTCGAGAGCAGTCTGGCCAACATGGTGCAACCTCATCTCTACAACAAATACAAAAATTAGCCTGGCATGGTGGCACAAACCTGTCGTCCTAGCTATTCGAGAGACTGAGAGATCATGCCACTGCACTCCATCCTGAGCAACAAAGCAAGACTCTGTCTTCAAATGAATAAATACGTAAAGAGTGGTTGAGTAACCTGCCCACAGTCATGCAACTGGAAGCTGGGATGCAAAGCTAGGTCCCTTGCATTTTTGCCCTTCCTTGCTGCCTGTTGCAGCCAAAAGAGGACTTGAAACCCAGGTCCCTGTGCAGCAGGGAGCCATGAGGCTTGGGAGGCTGAGCATGGCCGCTGCGACACAGCTCTGTGTACAGGCCCACAGGAAGACCCACTCTCTGAATGACGGTGCCTCCCGGGATGGTCGGAGATGAGGGAAGCAGCGGGGAGGGAGTAAACCCGCTCTCACACCAACCCTTCCCTCGGCATGTCTTCCCTCCAGTCCTTCAATGCCTACTTCAGCAATGAGCACAGTCGCCTGCTCCTCCTCTGGAGGCAGGTGGTGGGGTTCTGGTGGTTTATCAGTGAGGTGAAGATGTTCACTGAGAGGTGAGGCCTGGCCGGGGATGGGGCAGCAGCTGAGAGCCAGCCCTGCTCTTTCCATCCAGCTCAATTCAGTTGAATTTCAGTTCAACTCAATACACCTACTGTGTACAAGGGCCTGTGAGGACACAGAGGCCACTTGTAATAACCATTACCACAGTCGTGGCAGTCAGCATTTATTAGATGTTTACTCTGGGCTAGGCTCTTTGTATATTTCATTTCAACTAATATTCATAGCTTCCCTGTGAGGTAGGAACTGTGTTCATTCCCGTTTTATAGAAGAGGACATTGAGGTGCAGAGAGGTTGAGTGATCTTCCTGAGGTCACTCAGTAGTACATAAGTGGCTGAGTCGGAGTTTCAAGTTCCTGACTTTTTTTTTTTTTTTTTTTTTTGAGGTGTAGTCTTGCTCTGTCACCAGGCTGGAATGCAGTGACACAATCTTGGATCACTGCAACCTCCACCTCCTGGGTTCAAGCAATTCTCCTGGCTCAGCCTCCCAAGTTGCTGGGATAACAGGTGCATGCTGCCATGACTGGCTAATTTTTTTTGTATTTTGGTAGAGACGGGGTTTCACCATGTTGCCCAGGCTGGTCTCAAACCCCTGAGCTCAGGCGAAACCTTAGCCTCCCAAAGTGTTGGGATTATAGGCATGAGCCACCATGCCATGCCAAAGTTCCTGATTTTAATCCACTAGAATATTCAGCTTTGCTACCAAGGACCTCACAGCCTCTAGTGATGAAAAGATGTAGATCCCCAAAATTCTAGACTGAGGAAGCGAGTGGTTAGTGATATGTACGTGGGACAGAGGGAATGTCCTCGAGGCTCAGAAGGATGGGAGTGGTGGGGAGGTCAGAAAAACCGATTTGTGGAGATGGAATTTGCACTGAGCATCAAGGGATGGGTACGGTTGAAGCAGAGCAGCAGGCACTCCAAGCAGGAGCAAGGCATGAGCAAAGGCATGGAGATGGGAGCCCATGGCAGCCAGGGGTTTGCAACAAAAAGCTGGTACAGGGAAAGGAGAGCCTGCCTCAGCGGGGGAGCTTGGGCCTGCCTGATCTTTGAGCAGGGGTGTCTGATCGGTGTGAGCAGTCAGCTCAACAGTAGTGTTGGGGAGGCCGTGGAGACAGCCCCAAGGCAGGAGGCCAAGGTGTTTCATTCAGTGTATTAAAAACATTTTAATCTTTTCTTTTCCTTACGTCTCACTACAGCCTCAGCCTCCTGGTCTGAAGCAATCCTCCTACCTGAGGTCCTGTGCAGCTGGGACCACAGGTGCATGCCACCAGGCTTGCTGATTTTTTTATTTCTTGTAGAGTCGAGGTCTCACTTTGTTGCCTAAGTTGGTCTTCAACTCTTGTGCCCAAGTGATCCTCCTGCCTTGGCTTCCCAATGTGCTGGGATTACAGGCATGAGAAACTACACCTGGTTTAATAATCTTTTCTTAATATCATCAAATAGCCAGTGTCTACATTTTCCATATGTCTCATAAATGTCACAGATAGGCAAGGTGCAGTGGCTCACGCCTATAATCCCAGTACTTCGGGAGGCCAAGGAGGGCAGATCATCTGAGGTCTAGAGTTCGAGACCAACCTGGCCAACATGGTGAAATCCCCATCTCTACTAAAAATACAAAAATTATCCATGTGTGGTGACACATGCCTGTAATCCCAGCTACTGGGGAGGCTGAGGCACCAGACTCGCTTGAACCCAGGAGGCGGAGGTTTCAGTGAGTCGAGATCACACCACTGCACTCCAGCCTGGGTGACAGAGTGAAACTCTGTCTCTAAATAAATAAATAAATAAAAAGTTACAGATAGTCTTGCCTTAGTTTTTTCTTTACAATTTGTTTGAATCCGGATCCATAGACATTCACAAAGTGTGAATGGTTGCTTTCTTTTTTTTTTTTTTTTTGTTGCTGTTGTTGTTGTTTTGAGATGGGGTCTCGCTTTGTTGCCCAGGCTGGAGTGCAGTGGCAGGATCTTGGCTCACTACAACCTCTGCCTCCTGGGTTCAGCAATTCTATGGCTTCAGCCTCTTGAGTAGCTGGGATTACAGGAGTGCGCCACCACGCCCAGCTAACTTCTGTAGTTTTAGTAGAGATGGGGGCTTCACCATGTTGGCCAGGCTGGTCTTGACCTCAGGTGATCCACCTACCTTGGTCTCCCAAAGTGCTGGGATTACAAGACTGAGCCACTGTGCCCAGCCCATGTTTTGTCTTTTAAGTCCCTTTTAACTTATTTGTTTAGGAAACTGGTCTAGTTGTCCTTGGAGATTCTCGTGGTCTGGATTTTGCTGGTTGCATCCTTATGGTGTCAATTAACATGTTTCTTTATCCCATGTATTTCCTGTAAATTGGATGTTGGATCTAAAGCTAGGTCAGATTCAGGTTCTTCCACTTGCTTTTTTTTTTTTTTATCAAGAATCCATAAGTAGAATGTATTCTTCCAGCAGAATGCCCCTATGCCTGGTGTCTCTCTTTTCAAGATCCAACCCACTCATCAGAGGCTGCAAAAGTGAGCTTCTCATTTAGTCACTCCTGTGTATATTAATTAGAATTCTACAATGAGGTACTTTCCCTCCTTACTATTGGATAACCAGTGGTACAGTTCCTTCAGGAAAGGAAAGGAAAGGATTTAACCTGTATTATGGACTTAAAATATGTTTTTTTTTTTTCAGACAGTCTCTCTCGGTCACCCAGGCTGGAGTGCAGTGGCACAATCACAACTCATGTTAAGCTTGACCTTCCAGGCTCAAGTGATCCTCCCACCTCAACCTCCCAAGTAGCTGGGACTATAAGTGTTCACCACTATACCCAGCTAATTTTTTTTTTTTTTTTTTTTTGAGACAGGGTCTTGCTATGTCTCAAGAAATGGGCCACCACGCCTGGCCTTAAAATACATTAGAAATGTATTTTAAGGCCAGGCGTCATGGCTCATGCCTGTAATCCCAGCACTTTTGGAGGCTGAGGCGGGTGGATCACCTGAGATCAGGAGTTCAATCAAGACCAATGTAGCCAGCATGGTGAAACCCCATCTCTTCTAAAAATACAAAAATTAGCTGGGTGTCGTGATGTGCATCTGTAATTCCAGCTACTTGGGTGGCTGAAACAGGAGAATCCTTGAACTGGAGAGGCGGAGGTTGCAGGGAGCTGAGATTGTACCAGTGCACTCCAGACTGTGCAACAGAGTGAGACTCCATCTGAAAAACAAACAAACAAACAAAAAATTTTGTAAGTAGCATTTAAATTTTTATATTTTACTTTTGATTAAGTCACATGTTCACATTTCAAAAGGGTACACAGTAAAATGGCTCCCTCTCACCTCTGACCCCAGATATTCCCATTCCATCCTTGGAGGCAAGCAACATTATCAGCTTCCTTTTCTTTTTATATATACAATTTTTTTCTTTCTTTTCTTTTTTTTTTTTTTTTTTTTTTGTTGGCCACCAAGTTACCACGAGAAGCATTGTCAGTTTCTTTTTCTTTTTTCTTTACTTTTTTATTTTTATTTTTTGGAGATGGAGTCTCGTTCTGTCTCCCAGGCTGGAGTGCAGTGGCACGATCTTGGCTCACTGCAACCTCTGCCTCCTGGGTTCAAGCAATTCTCCCACCTCCGCCTCCCAAGTAGCTGTGATGACAGGCATGAGCCACCACAGGAAATACTCCAGCAGGAACTGGGTGCAGCGTACCAGACCACTATAATTCTAATTACAGGGTGTGGAGGTCAGATACGTTTTGTGGCTATTTTGTCTCTGTCTGTGGCTTGCTTGCCTTTTCACTTTCTTAGTGGTATCTTTTGATGAGAAGGTGTGGCTAATGTTGATGAAGTCTCATTTATCATGTCTTTCTTATACCTATATTTTTTCTGTGTCCTGCTTGTTGGTAGGGTAATCTTTGCCTACCAACAAGTCACAAAGTATCCTTGAAATGCTTTATATCTTTACCTTTTAAGTTTTGGTGTATAATGCACCTGAAAGTACTTTTGTGTGTAGTGTGAGGGAGAATAACATTGTTGGTCTCCCCACATCCATATACAAATCCATTAATTGAAATGATTTATTTTCTCTTATTGAACTGCTTTTATTGAAAACCCATTTATTGACCGGGGTGGAGGTTGCGCGCCCGGGGTCGAGAACCGCAGTCAAACCCTCTTCTTCCCGGGGCACTGCGCACCTGCCCCCGGGGATGCCGAAGGAAGTGGCCCATAAAGCTTCTCTGCAACCGAAAGAGGCCTGAAGCTCCAGGAGGGCCGAGAGGAGCCTCGTTGAGCGAACCCAGCCTCTGCCTGGCTGGCCCTGGTCAACAGGCTCGGAAGAGTCCGATTTGGAGGACAGAACGGAAGAAAAGACCTAAAGGTTTCGAATCTCATGATGTAGAGATGTTAAAAGCCTCCAATCCTAAGGTCCGACTCTGCGGGGGAGCGAGGGGGTCTGAAGCTGGATCGACCCCTGAGCCTTCATCTGGAGAGTCCTCTGCACAATCTCAGAGCAGGACGACGCGCATCAGTGGTTATCAAGAGGGGGCAACTTCACCCTTGCACGCCTCTCCCATCACCGCTGGGACACTAGGTCACCACTAGGGGAAGCGGGGAGGGAGAATGTTAACCCCCTGGCATCTATCTAGTCAGCGGAGGCGACGGATGCTGCTAAACACCTTACAGTCCACCGGAGGGCCCCTCCCCTACCCCGAAGTAGCCATTCCGCAGAGGTGGAGAGACTCGCGTGAAGCTCAATGCCCACGCACTTAGCCGACGGGAAATCACGAATTGATCACCAGTCGGCTCTTGGATCGGAGGAAAAAACTCCAGCGTCAGAGGGAACTCTGGAAGTTTTGCCCGGAGCAAACGGAAGGGTGGTGTTGCCATCGCCTAAGGTGGGAAAATGGCAGGTGTCACAGGTGGCAGGCGAAGGTCCGAGACCAGCTGAGGGCCCCGGAGCCTTCCTGGAAAGAGTTTCCCATCCAGCCCGTCTCGGTTCCGCATCCGTCTGATTCCTTATGATGTTGAGGGTGCTGGCGTCTGGGTCCTTTGTGATGCAGCGGGTGCCCCCGTGTCACCCCGGGCGCCTCCCGTCTCCCGCCTCCTCCTGGCAACCTGGTGCGCGGCTCCGGACCTGGCGACCCACGACCGGCTGGTCACTTGCTGCCGCCTCGCAAAGGCGCATCTCTAGTTCAGTGGTGAGCTGCGGCCGGGTCGCTGCAACTCGCTCCAGGACTCGGGATTCGGTGTCCCTCGCGGAGCCCTCGGTGTGTCGCCTGCAGTCTCTTTTTTTTGAAGAAAGCAGGGAGGGAATGGCCTTGTGAGAGACTCCAGGAGCAAAGAGCGAGCCTCACAAGGCCCAAGTCCTTCCAGAGCTCAGGGAAACTGTCGCTTCTGGCCGAAGAAAGGAGAGAAAGCTCTCTCCCGTGTGTCCCTGGTGGTCTAGTGGCTAGGATTCGGCGCTTTCACCGCCGCGACCCGGGTTCGATTCCCGGTCAGGGAATTGTTTTGCACTGGCCGCCCTCCCGCAGGAATCTTCCTTCACTAGGCTGTCAGCCGGCCTGCTCCAAGGACTAGAGGCAGAACAGTCTCCACAGCGAGGGGCAAAGCCGGGCGAAGGAGGGCAAGTCCTGGTGAACCACACACCACTCCTATTTATCTCCGTGTCCCTCATCCGCGGAAGCGGCTTTAGAGAGCGATTGAGGGTCTCGCTCAGGTGTACACAGCCGTGCAGACATGCCAGCCCCCGTGGAGCTGCACCCGATAAGCTCACCCTCTTTCCGTCGCCACTTCGGAGGAGCCTATCGGGCTGAGCTGCGAATAACTAAGAGAGAGGCCAAGCCAAGTGGTGGCGTTTGTGCCAGCCCCGGACACGGACACCGGTCAGTCAGCGGAGCCTCCTCACCTCCGTTGGCAGCTAACGCGCTCGTTAGCCCTTCGGAAGAGGCGACCGGAGGCGATGCCAGCGAATTCGTTAGGGGGGTGAGCGGCGGTGAGTTCCTCGAGGGCGGTCCCGTTTGCTGATTGAGCGGTAGAGGGAGGCGATGTTCGCTGACACAACAAGGACAGCAGGTGGAGGAGGCACAGATGGAAAACTGCTGCTGGCGCCCTAAGCAGAAGGCAGGTGTAAAAATCAGCACTGGGACGTCGAAGCCAGGGTACCATAGTCAAATCCCACGATGTCTACACTCTACCGAGCACTTGCGCTTGCTCCTCCTTTTCCATTCAGTACTCCCAAGAGGGGTTCAAAGAACCCCGAGTCCACTGTAAGCTCGGGGGACAGCGGGAGCCAGGGAGGTGAAGTGCACAGAGGCAGCGGGCAGAACCGCGGGGGTGAGAGGGCGCGGTGGCTGCGGGGCGGGAGCCGCTGCTGAGAGGCGGCCTGGGTTGTCTTGTGGGGTGACCGTCGGTGGAATCTTTGGTGGAGAGTGGTTTGGAAGAATGGCGAGGGGCGGCAGTGGGGAGGGTGGTGACCCTGAGCGACCGGCCAGGGCGAGGAGGCTGTGCTGTTCCTGCAGACCATGTGCTCCTTTCCACTTACCTGGCAGGGGAGACCGTGGTCACGAAGGGGGTTCTCCCAGAGTGAAGCTTCTTCATCGCACTCTAGAGTTGCTGATCCCTGTGATTTCCTCAATGTAGGAAACGGTGTTTGTGCTAGAAGAGGCTGCGCTCTTTACCTGACATAACGGGGTTCAAGACTGACATCCCCTCACGCCCACCCGAAAACGTTTACATGGCTGCCTTGTCTCTTTTTTTTCTGTCCTAAAGTCGCCTCATCTTCACATCCCCTCATTTTTTCTTCCACACTCGAGAGTGTCTCTCTCTCTCATTAAAAGCTCCACCAAATATTTGAAATATCTCAACCAGAAAGACGGCAATAAATACATTATTTCATTCGTGGAAGCTACAGGCCAGCTAGGTTGAGAGTTGCTTGATATTTTCTGCTAAACGGTGAGGCATAGAGCACTTGGAAGGTTTCTCTTTGGGCCGTTGTTTGTGTACTCTTGGGTTTCCTTCTTTTCCCCAGACAGTATGGCGCTGTGGGGCCAGCGGTAAACCCTGCTTTCCGGCTTTCTGGCTGCAGATAAAGGTCGCATCTGGTGCAGGAATGAAAAGCAAACCAAAAGACACGTGGGTTCGCCCCAGTGGGTCCAAGATAGAGTCTGACTGTACCAGGATTCGGATTAGAACAGAGGTTGCTGCAGGCACAACGCAGACTACTAACCAGTATAGAATCCCAAGGCGCCCCACACCTACTGCCCGTCGTTTCGCTTCCCCACCCCTCTTTTATTTATTTATATATATTTTTGAGAGATAGAATTTCGCTTTGTCGCCCAGGCTGGAGTGCAGTGGCACGATCTCGGCTCCCTGCTACCTCCGCCTCTCAGGTTCAAGCGATACTCCTGCCTCAGCCTCCTGAGTAGCCGAGACTACAAGCGTGCGCCACCACGCCCAGCTAATTTTTGTATTTGTAGTAGAGACGGGCTTTCACCATGTTGGCCCGGCTAGTCTCGAACTCCTGACTTCAAATGAGTGATCCACTCACCTCGGCCTCCCAAAGTGCTGGGATTACAGGCGTGAGCCACCGCGCCTTGTCCCCCGATTTGTTTTTATTAATGTAAAGACATTATGCGATTTTTACTTCATTCTTGGGCAGCTACAAGTTCTTGTGATTTTCTCTCACATCTTCTCCCCGTTTCCCCCTCTCCATTCTGATACATGTCCCATCTTCTCTGCATCCAGCCGGTGCCCTCTGCACGGGCATCCTGGGCTGTCCCATTGTGTCGTCCTGGTCTCCCCTGCTTCTCCCTCCTCCTTTTCACGTTTTCCCTTTTGACTCCCCTGCCTCTTTCCCGCTCCCGCCCCACCGACCCCGTCTACTGAAGCCCAGTTGAGTGTAGGGAGAGCAAGCGGAGCAGATGATTGCCTGAAGGCGGCTCAAAAAAAAACAGAAAGAGCTACCATGAGAGCCGTCGGGGAGTTCGGCTTCCCTTGGGCCCTACTTGGCTCAGGCTGGGGTCGCAGATCCAGGCATTTCCAGAGGCACTGGCTTCTGAAGCAGGCGAGGGTCAACGCAAGGTGAAGGCCATTCGGCCGCCCTGCTGGCTTCAGAGTCACGCAATGCACGCATTTCTAACGAGCAACAACACGATTAGTCGACTCAGCCTCTCCGGTTTTCTGAAGCTTTGTAGTCTGCACAGTTGTCCTGCAGAAAGCGAATGGCAACCCCTAGGGTTTAGTGATTGCTTAATCTATATAGAGATGAAAGCAAGCAGTTGATGTTGTCTCTGTGGCGCAATTGGTTAGCGCATTCTGCTCTTAACCGGAAGGTTGGTGGTTCGAGCCCACCCAGGGAGGTGATTTTAAATGTTGGTGGTTGTAGCCAGGCACAGTGCCTCACGCCTATTAATCCTAACACTTTGATAGGCCGAAGTAGGGGAAGCCTCCACTGAGTTCAGAAGTTCAAGACCAGTGAGAATCCCATCTCATTAAAAACAAAAATTGCAGTTGTATCTATCTCCTCAGACTTATCACTGTATTGAAAAGTGAAAGACTGTTCCCTTGTGTCTTTTGCATCTCATGAGGACACAAAGCAAAAGGTCCCCCTCCAAGCCTCCTAGAAAATAAGATCTCAGCATAACAAACTAGGTTGTGTGTGTGGGAAACTGAAAGTATTTGAAGAAACAAACTTCAAAAATTCTGCCTTGCTTTCCACAAAAATTAACCCATCACGGTCTGTCTTCAAGTGGCATCATACCTCTTCACATAACTCCTCTCCCTGCCTTTATGCTATTGTCATGCATTTTACTTTACACCTGTTATAAACCTTACAATCCATCTCTATTACTTTTGTTTCAAGAGTCAGATGTGTTTTTGTTTGTTTGTTTGTTTTTGTTTTTTTTTGTTGGTGGTGGTGGTGGTAATTTTAAGACGAGTCTTATTCTATCAGACAGGCTGGAGTGCAGTGGCACAGTCTTGGCTCACTGCAACCTCTGCTTTCCAGGTTCCAGCGATTCTCCTGACTCAGAATCCTGAGTAGCAGAGATTACAGGCTTGGGCCACCACATCTGACTAATTTTTGAATTTTTAGTAGAGAGGAAGTTTCACCATATTGGCCAGGCTGGTCTCGAACTCCTGACCTCAAGTGATCCGCCTGCCTCGGCCTCCCAAAGTGCCGGAATTACAGTCATGAGCCATCGTGCCCGGCTAAACAGTCAGATGTTAAAATTATATATTTGCCTATGTAGATGTCATTTCTAGTGTCTTGTCTTTTTCATCCAGATTTTCATCTGGTGTCAGTTTCCTTCTGCCTGGAGGACTCCTTTAACTTGTCTATTAGGTGTCTTCAACTTGCACTATCATTCACTGATGCTCTGTTCATTTAAAAAAAAGAATTGTTGGCCAGGTGAGGTGGCTCATGCCTGTAATCCCAGCACTTTGGGAGGCTGAGGCGGGCGGATCAGGAAGTCAGGAGATCGAGACCATCCTGGCTAACATGGTGAAACCCCGTCTCTACTAAAGATACAAAAATTAGCTGGCCGTGGTGGCGGGCACCTATAATCCCAGCTACTCAGGAGACTGAGGCGGGAGAATGGTGTGAACCCAGGAGGCGGAGCTTGGAACCTGTCAAAAGCCATTCTTAGCCTTAAAAGAAAAGCCAGAGACATCCCTTGCCTCAGGACTCTCGAACTTAGAAAAACCTTTTACCCTCTATGTGGATGAATAACAAGGGACAGCTTTGGATGTTCTAACTCAAAGGATGAGGAATTCCTTTGGACCAGTGGCTTATTTCTCTAGACAGCTAGACCAGGTGGCAGCTGGGTGACCAGGAAGCTTGAGATCTGTGGCTACTGTCACTCTATTGTTAGAAGAAACCAGTAAGTTTACCTTGGGACAACAATTAGATGCCATACCACCCCACCCCCATCCCCTGCCACCCCATGAAGTACAGTACAGAGGGTCCTAGAGGCAAAAGTACACCAATGGCTAACAGGTGGCCAGTTACTTAAATATCAGACTCTTCTGCTTGACACCCCAGATGTTACCCTGAAAGTATGCTGATTTTTAAACCCTGCTACTCTGTTGCTGGACCTCATGTCTCAAGAAACAGATCTGCAACTCATTGACTCCTGTGTGAAAACCACGGAAGAGCTTTACTCTAGAAGGCCCAACCTTGAAGACAAGCTCTTGTCTACCCCAATGTTGAGTGGTTTAGAGATGGAAATAGCTATATTCATGAGGGAGGAAGAAAGGAAGTTTAGCCAACAAGAAGTCACTGAGGCCAAGGGTTTACCTTCTCAGACTTCTTCTCAGAAAGCAGAATTAGCTGCTCTAATTAGGGCCTTCCAACTACGAAAAGACTTAAGCTGGGCACAGTGGCTCATGCCTGTAATCCCAGCACATTGGGAGGCCGAGGTGGGTGGATCACCCGAAGTTGGGAGACCGAGACTGGCCTAGCCAACATGGCGAAACCCCGTCTCTCCTAAAAATACAAAAATTAGCCAGGTGTGGTGGTGGGCATCTGTAATCCCAGCTACTCGAGAGGCTGGGGCACGAGAATCCCTTGAACCTGAGAGGCAGAGTTTGCAATGAGCTGAGATCATGCCACTGCACTCCAGCCTGGGCGACAGAGCAAGACTCCATTTCAAAAACAGAAGAAAAAAAACCCAAAAACCTCAAGAGTCATTGTGTTGACTGACTCTAAATATGGGTTCCTGGTGATCCATGCTCATGCAGCCATAGGGAAGGAAAGGGGACTATCAAGAGCCAAAGGATCCCCCATACAACTTTACTCAGATCTTGGAACTTTTAGATGCTGTCCAACTCCCAAAGAAATAACAATTATTCACTGCAGGGGACACCAGAAGGGAGACACTTTTATTATTAGAGGAAATTCCCTGGTGGAAAGAGCAGCTAAGTCCACAGCTAAGGAAACCCTGGTATTTCAAGCTGCTGTGCTACTACCAGGTACTCCATCCATGTCAGTAACACCATACTATACCCCTAAGGAAATTAAAGGAACTGAGTAAAAGGCTTCCAGTGAGACCCTGCTGGATGGTTGTTAGAAAAGAACAAACTCTATTCCTGAGGCTGACAAATGGGAAATAATTAAACATTTTCATGATTCCTCACATTTGGGACAGGATTTTCCATTCAAATTAGTTTCCTAAATATTCTTGGGGAAGGGACTGTTCCAAACTATAAAAAGGGTTACCACTCAGGGAGCCACCCCATATCCCAATCCCTGCTTAAACCTGTAAAACACCAAGGAACATATCATGGCGAAGACTGGCAGACAGATTTAACCCACATGCCACCTTACAGGGGACTACAAGATTTGCTAGTATTTATAGACACTTTCACCAGGTGGATAGAAGCTTTCCCCATGAGGATAGGAAAAGTATTGGAAGTGTCTAAATTCTTAAAGAAATCATTCCAAGATTTGGATTACCGAAAGGTTTGCAAGGTGACAACTGACCTCCCTTCACAGCTAAGGTGACCCAGTGAGGTCATGCCTCAGCCTTACCTATCTTCACTCCTCATGGAGATCTCAGTCTTCGAATAACAGAAAGCCAATCGTGACATTAGCAAAACTCTTTCAGGTTTGGGGCTTCCCTGCCCTGCGTCACCATCATTGTTTCCTCGGGTTTCCCAGGAATGTACATGTGTGAGACTGCCGCCCGCTTATAGATCTGTTTCCGTGCAAGGAAACAGGAATATCTTGCCTGTGGCTTCCAGAGTTGGAGATACATGTAGTTGCACCACTGAGTGCTAACATTGAATTTTGGAATCAAGTGATGCATTCAGACTGGTTGCTATCATTCTGTGGGATACATGTAGTGAACACATTCATGATTGAGTTTCCTGCTTTTAGCTGGAGCAAGAAAGTTTCATAATTGTGATTTGTATGAAAAAATCATGAGCAAGGGAATGGGTGTAAAATAAACTTTATTGTCAGAGGTTTCTAAAGGCTCATGCTTCAAGGAAAACGGACATATGCTGAAGAGCTGATAAACTGTCTACAGCAGTGTTATTCTAACTTAATCTTGATTCCAAGTTCTTTCCATTTTCCTCCAGCTGCTATTGACTCCAGTTATATATAGGATGGGGGAAAGGGGATTATCTATGAATCTAGGCATCATTGTCTCTTGGGCAGTTATCACATTTGCAGATGGAAGGGATGTGATTTCTATGATCAAACTATCCATTTTGAGTACAAATCTGGAGTGGGTGTAAAATTCGGTTCTCAGAGATGAGCTTGCGGATTTGGACTTTCAATTGTTCTGTTGTATTAGTTTTTCTCATCAACTGGGGATCTGTTTGTAACTAAGCTTTGTTAAAAGTAGAGAAGAGCTTTTCATAGTTCCAACATTAGTTGTTACCTGAAACAAACAAAAACACACACACATACAACTAAAGAATAATCTTTGGTGAGGTCTTGCTGATACCTGAGGCTGGAGTGAGAGCTGAGTGGTGATACAGGCCAGGTGCAAACTGAGTGCAACTAAGTGGATAATCTCCAGTAGTGAACTACAGTCTAGAAGAAGATAGTAATAATAGATTGAAAAAAAAGTCTCCTGAAATGAACTAGCTGGCCTGTGGTGTAGGACACAGGACCCCACCCACCTTATGATTCTAAAAGCCTTGCTCAAAGCCACTGCAGATGAGTTAGCTAGGTCTCTACCACCTCCTCAGCATCAATTGACTCTCCATAATACTCCTCTGGAGAGAAATAAGGGTCTTTCAACCTCCCAGGAAGGGATTTTCTTAGCCTCAAATATGCACATTCAGAAATAGCTTGTCATAAGAAAGAGAGGATAGTTTGCAGAGAAATAACCCTCCTAAGTCCACATCCTATTCCTTTTAAATAAGAGAGTGGTGCCAAGGGAAGAGCCCTAGAACATCAAAGCCAACAGGGTGCTCAGATACCACCCAAGTACAGTTCCATCTTTGGCCGTGAGCAGACAATGGTGTCAAGAGGCTAAGGCCGTATGATCTGTAGGTGAAAAACCTGGGATGAGAATTGAGACCTCAAACATTTTCCACTACATCACAGAGTTTAGGAGCAGTTAGAGGGAAGGCTTCAATCTGGAGAACACTAACAGGCTCTAGAGATTATTGGGTCATGGTGTCTGGGACAGAAATAAGGATTCACAGAAAGATGTTTATAGTAAATGTTCTTTTGGGAATTTGCTTGACAAAAAGGCTGAGCAAAAGGAAAAATTTATTTATTTTCTTTTTTTTTTTTAGACAGTTTCACTCTTGTTTCCCAGGCTGGAGTGCAATGGTGCAATCTCGACTCACCACAACCTCCACCCCCTGGGGTTCAAGCAATTCTCCTGCCTCAGCCTCCCAAGTAGGGGTGATTACAGGCATGCACCACCATGCCCAGCTAATTTTTTTTTTTTGGTATGTTTAGTAGAGACAGGTTTCCTCCATGTTGGTCAGGCTGGTCTCAAACTTCTGGCCTCAAGTGATCCTCCCAAAGATCTGTGATTACAGGCACCAGACACCACACCTGGCCAAAAGTAAAAATGTTCTAATTGCAATTCTGAACCACTTGGGGGTTGTGAAATCAATAAAGTGGACTGTTTACTACTATAGGCTTTATTTAAATTCCAGGTAGGGTGGATTACACATAGTAAAAGATTTTTAAAAAGCTGATCACAGGCCAGTCACAGTGGCTCATGCCTGTAATCCCAGCATTTTGGGAGGCTGAGGTGGGTGGATCACGAGGTCAGGAGATTGAGACCATCCTGGCTAACACGGTGAAACCCCATCTCCACTAAACAAACAAACAAACAAAATTAGCTGGGCATGGTGTTGGGTGCCTGTAGTCCCAGCAACTCAGGATGCTAAGGCAGGGGAATGGTGTGAACCCAGGAGGGTGGAGCTTGCAGTGAGTTGAGATCATGCCAGTGCACTCCAGCCTGGGCAACAGAGGAAGACTCCATCTCAAAACAAAACAAAACAAAACAAAAACAAAAAAAAAACTGATCACAAATAATTGTATATTTCTCACTGCATCTTGTGATCAGAAAAGTTTGAGAAACTGCTCTACACAGGCAAATTACAGGCTCAATCTCTCCATCTACCTCTTTATCTCTTCTCTATTTTCCATGCTATGCAGACAAGACCATGGAGAGAGGAAGGCAAATTCCATCAATGGGTGGTGTTAAGCCTTTTCTATGAGGTAGCTGCACATTTGGGGCACTTCAATACTGGTTACTTGAGATTCTAGTATAGATTGTCCTTTTCATCTCTAGCCACATGGTAAAATTACTTGGGAGCTTTTTAAGACTACTAGTGGCTTCCACCCACCTGGAAGCATTTCAATCAGAATCTCTATGTGTAGAGTCCAGGAGCTTGTGTTAGTTAAAACCTCACCAGGCTTTATAATATGACAGAGTGGTTTGAAGCTACTGAGTAGACCTACCCTATTTCCTACCTTTCTCTTTGTTTCTCTTTCACCATAGGCTTCTTTCCCATGAGAAAGTAAAGATTTTAGTCTGTGTTTTCAGAGTCTCAAGTAAATCACTCTCTTTCTCAACTGGACTTCCAAGGCAAAGATTTCTTTCTATTTATCTGTCTGCATTTTTACAAAGTTGGCCTCTGGTTTCCCTTTTCCCAAAGCTAAATCACCACAAAGTTGCCCCTCAAGTCAAGGAGCTGGGCTTTCATGCACCTGCACCTGTCAATCATGGGTCAATATTTTGCAGGCAGGGTTGCTGGGTGCTGTGGAATTGACATAAACTCCCAGGTATTGCCAGCTCTGAGCCTCAGGCAAGCTTGTGACTAAGTGACTCCAGTAGTCTGAGGATAGTCCTTACTCAGAAGGGTCTTCAGAAGCAAAAGCAAACATAGGCATGAGAGGGTAAAAAAAAAAATCTCATGTCATCTTGGCTTATACCTAACAGAACTTGTGCAAGAATGGATATTAAGGTGGGTATTGTACACAGCAGAACTTAGTAAATACCAAGTCTGGGGTTTAAGGGATAGGCTGAAGAGATTTTGCAGATTTGTAAACATTTTTGCCAACTTGAACGCACTTTTGTTTGGGTTTGGTTTTTCTGCTCAGTGGTAAGAGCTACGCACAATAGGGTAGCTAAGATATTATAGTTTGAATCAATACATTTGTATTTGCCAAGAACCAAGATGAACTATGATGATTTCAATTTTTTAGTACTTTATTTTCATCAGTTTGAAAATTAGGACTTTTGCTCCTTTTTTGGCTTATGGCACCTTTTTGTTTTCACATTTTCTCAAAGGCCAGTAACTTAGAATCTAAATTATGATTGCTTATTCTTTCAGTACTCTAGGGAAAGTTGATTTAATCTTGACAAAATGTATTCAATTAAAATAATTGTTCTCTTAAATCTTTTCTTTCTTTCTTTCTGTTTTCTTTTTTTTTTTTTTGAGATGGAGTCTTGCTCTGTCACCCAGGCTAGTGTGTAGTGGCACATTCTTGGCTCACTGCAACCCCCACCTCCTGGGTTCAAATGACTCTCCTCTCTCAGCCTCCTGAGTACCTGGGCCTATAGGCACATGCCATCATGCCTGGCTAATTTTTGTATTTTTAGTACAGATGGGGTTGCACCATGTTGTTCTCTTAAATCTTTTCACCTTTTTAGTTTGTCCTTCTTTTCTCCAATTTGCAATAGTGGAGTGTGGCTTGCAGCTAAATAGTATATTTCTCAGAGCTACTTATTCCTGGAGCCTGGCAGTCTGTGGGCCTGGAGGGGGAGCATCTAGAAAGCAGTCCTCTCTAAGTTGAGAATAACTATGAGAATTGTGGGTTATAAGGCTTTGAGCAGCTCTGGCCTCCCCATCCTCTCTTGTTTCTACTGTGGGGTGTGACAAGAGAAGGAACTCATCAGACAGTGACTTCATATTGTGGCCTTTCACTGCTTACTTCTGGAAATTTGATTCAGGCAAGCCGGGGGGAGTCTCTCGTATTCTTCTCTGAGAAGAAGAATTCATTATACAGCTGGACAATGGAATCTATGATCTGCCTGTAGAAGTTAGAGGTGCATCCTGTTCCAGGAAATAATTACAATTTAGGCAAGTTATATATGTTTGCTTAAGAGAATGCTTTCTGCACATTTCATGTTCTTCCTTTCTATCTTAGCCTAGGGAGAAAACTGTGGGGACTCAGGGCTGGAACTTTACTGTGATGAGGCAGAAGCTTAATTTTCACATGATTCTCAACAAATGGCAGCACATCACATGTATTATCATGTCCAATGGCTGCAATGTGAAGGAGGCTTTTCCGAAATATTTGCTGCTTTGGTAAAAAATTAACTGGTTAGATTCAAAGTCAAATTTGAAGAAAGCTGAGCAGGCAGAAGAAACAATCAGTGAACCTGAAGATAAGGCAATGGAAATCATCCAGTCTGAGGAACAGAAATAAAAAAAGATTGAAGAAAAGTGAACAGAGCCTGATTGCTGTCTTAAGACCCCCTGGATGCTCCCTCTCCCCTCTCCCCTCTCCCCTCTCCCCTCTCCCCTCTCCCCTCTCCCCTCACCCCTCTCCCCTCTCCCCTCTTCCCTCTCCCCTCTTCCCTCTCCCCTCTTCCCTCTCCTTTGGTCTCCCTCTGTTGCCAAAGCTGGACTGCACTGCGGTGATCTCGGCTCACTGCAACCTCCCTGCCTCGGGCTCCTGTTCGGGCTCCTGTGATTCTCCTGCCTCTGCCTGCCGAGTTCCTGGGATTGCAGGCGCACGCCGCCACACCTGACTGGTTTTTGTGTTTTTGGTGGAGACGGGGTTTCACCCTGTTGACCGGGCTGGTCTCCAGCTCCTGGCCTCGAGTGATCTGCCAGCCTCGCCCTCCCGAGGTGCTGAGATTGCAGACGGAGTCTCGCTCACTCAGTGCTCAATGTTGCTCAGGCTGGAGTGCAGTGGCGTAATTTCGGCTCGCTACAACCTCCACCTCCCAACCGCCTGCCTTGGCCTCCTAAAGTGCTAAGATTGCAGCCTCTGCCCCGCCGCCACCCCGTCTAGGAAGTGAGGAGCCTCTCTGCCTGGCCACCCATCGTCTGGGATGTGAGGAGCCCCTCTGCCCGGCCACCCCGTCTGGGAAGTGAGGAGCGCCTCTGCCTGGCCGCCCCATCTGGGAAGTGAGGAGGGCCTCTGCCCGGCTGCCCTGTCTGGGAAGTGAGGAGCGCCTCCACCTGGCCACCCATCGTCTGGGAGGTGAGGAGCGCCTCTGCCCGGCCGCCCTGTCTGGGAGGTGTACCCAACAGCTCCTAAGAGACAGCGACCATCGGGTGCGGGCCATAAGGACGGTGGTGGTTTTGTTGAAAAGAAGGTGGGGAAGTGTGGGAAAAAGAAAGGAGAGATCATATTGTTGCTGTGTCTCTGTAGAAAGAGGTGGGCATAGGAGACTCCATTTTGTTCTGTCTAGGAGAAATTCTTCTGCCTTGGGATGCTGTTGATCTATGGCCTTTCCCCCAGCCCCGTGCTCTCTGAAACATGTACTGTGTCAACTCAGGGTTAAATGGATTAAGGGCAGTGCAAGATGTGCTTGTTAAACAGATGCTTGAAGGCAGCATTCACTTTAAGAGCCATCACCACTCCCTAATCTCAAGTACCCAGGGACACAAACACTGCAGAAGGCCGCAGGGACCTCTGCCTAGGAAAACCAGAGACCTTTGTTCATGTGTTTATCTCCTGACCTTCTCTCCACTATCATCTGATGACCCTGCCATATCCCCCTCTCCGAGAAACACCCAAGAATCATCAATAAATACTTAATAAAAAAAAAAAGAAAAAAAAAAGAAAAGTGCACAGAGCCTAAGTGACCATCAAGTGGACCAACATATGCATTGTGGAATTTCTTTTTTGTTGTTGTTGTTTTGGTGGGGGGGTGGGAGGGGGAATGGGGCTTCATTTTTGCTGCCCAGACTGGAATGCAATGGTGCGATCTCAGCTCACTGCAACCTCTGCCTCCCGGTTTCAAGCAATTCTCCCACCTCAGCCTCCCAAGTAGCTGGGTTGGCAGGCATGCACCACCATGCCTGGCTAATTTTGTATTTTTAGTAGAGACGGGGTTTCTCCATGTTGGTCAGGCTGGACTCATACTCCTGACCTCAGGTGATCCTCACGCCTCAGCCTCCCAAAATGCTGGGATTACAGGCATGAGCTACCGCTCCCAGCCTCGCATTGTGGAATTTCTAAAGAAGAGGGAGAGAAGGGCAAAAGAGAATATTTGAAGAAATAATAGCTGAAAACTTCCCAAATTTGATGAAAGACATGAATACAAACACAGTAGCCTAACAAACTCCAAGTAAGATAAAGAGAACTACACCAAAACACATTATAATCAAACTTTCAAAAGTCAAAGACAGAGAATCTTTAAATGGGTAAGAGAAAAGCAACTGGTCACATGCAAGAAATCTTTAATAAGATTATCAACAGATTTCTCATCAGAAAATGGAAGCTGGAAGGACAGGAAATCAAAAGCTGCCAACAATCTGGAGGGGTGGCTCATATCTATAATCCCAACACTTTGGGTGGCCGAGGCAGGCGGATCACTTGAGGTCAGGAGCTCAAGACCAGCCTGGCCAACATGGCAAAACCCTGTCTCTATTAAAAATACAAAAATTAGCCAGGCGTGGTGGTGGGTGACTGTAATCCCAGCTACTTGAGAGACTGAGGTGGGAGAATCACTTGAACCTGGGAGTCGGAGGTTGCAGTAAGCCAAGATCTCACCACTGCACTCCAGCCTGGGTGATAGAGTGAGACTCCATCTTAATAAACAAACAAACAAACAAACAAAAGCTGCCCATGAAAGGGAAAAGGATCAATAAATGGGTATTCCAAAAAGTCCAAAGTCACAGAAATATCAAGCCAAAATAAACTGGGTTCCTGACGGGAAATGGAACCCAGGCTATGGCAGCAAATCACAGAAGTTCAGTACCGAACTTCAAGGTAGAACAGACTTTACTGTGACTCCTGGAAGGGATCCGGAGCAGGCAGTTTCAGCTTATGAAGAATTTTAACTTTGTTTTGGATCAAATTTTGCTCTTTAATTTAGTCAAGAGAATTTTTTTCTCTACACAACACACATAATATTGTCAAGAGAGTTTTTAAGAGTAGCCATGACACTACTATGTGTGTTTGTTTGAATTTGATCTTCCTATCAACTGTTAAAATAAGAGATCTCTAAAATCTTTTTTTTTAAATTCAGGTGTCTAGTTTAAGGGATCCATCTTCAGGCCATTGCCAATTCGAATTTCCAATGGTGTAATTATTGCAATAGCAATTCAACCAAATAGCCCCTTTGTGGAAAGCCCAGGATGTCATTTTCCAGGTTAACTTCCTGGGAAGGGCATAGAAGAGGCAATCCCAAAGATTCCCCTGCAAGAAAAAAGTTCAATGCAAGGACTAGACCACAGATGGGTAAGGATGATGTTTGCCTCCAGTAACCCACAAATTTGTGGGGGCTTCCAGTCACAGACCTGTGAATCTACAATACCAGGTAGGCCATCTTGGGATTGAGCTTTCCTAGAACGAACCAGGAAACAAGAGTTGAGATGACAAAAGCCTCAAAGGGATGGGACTTCTTAAGACAAACCCCAAGATCTTGACATGGTCAGAACAAAAAGGGTGCTGGGGTTCCCAGCCATTTTCAGACAGGCCTCCTAGTATGACCTGAAAGTTACCGCCTCTTTCCAGATAGTGGAAACCAAGAGAAAGCACTCCCACTTGGTCACAAGTCAAGCTCTCAAGGACATAAAATAAGATGAGAAGGAACCTCAACCAGTACCCCCTTTTATGACAGAATAACACATAGAGACAAAGACAAAGGAACAGACAATTTCTGGGAAGAAAGGGATTAAACAATAGGAATTGGTACACAAACTACCAAAAAGCACACCAGAGTCACTACACCCAAGACTAGTCACACAAATCTTTTTCTCCAATTAATCAAGATTTTGGAGAGGGAAAAGAAAGAAACAATGATTTTTACTGTCCACTTGATGAGATTCCACACAGAGAAGGAGGCCGGGAGCCTGGCTGGTAAAAAAATTCTTACACTTATGACAGCTGATCAGATTCTGGGTTCTTCACTGCAGCTTCCAGAAGAGCAGAGCTTTCCTATCCTGCTTACAGCTCCAAAACTGTAGGGGCCAATGGAAACCCTCCCTCTTAACCCTCTGAAGTTTCACTCAAAAATCAAGTCACAAAAGGCAGATTAATTGGAGAAAAGGAAGAAAATGTATTAACATGTGCATGGGGAGAGTCACAGAGTGATTACCCTCCCCTACCCACAATGGGATGTAGAAGCTTATATACCATCTCAAGGTAACAGAATGAATGAGGGCTCAAAGCATGGCCAAAACCAGGTGCAATCAGAGTCAGAGGTATATCCAATTATTGTGGGCAAGATAAGTCATGGGAGGGAGAGAAAATGAGGCTCGGCTAGCAAAGGTGGTCTTAATATGTAAATGAAACCTTACAGGTAGCAGCTCTCAGAGAGAATAAACGCTAAAAGTTTCTTTCAGACCTTTACAGGTGTCAGACTCTCAGTTAATCTTTCCTAGATCTGGGCAAGGAAAGACTTGGCTGTATCAATGCAGATTCCCTACAGATGCAAATCACCTCTACAAAAGACAACTTTGCAGGGCTACTTCTACAGCTGGCTTTCTGAACAGACATCTTAAAATATGTCAAAGAAATGTATTTTGGGGTAAAATATTTTTAATTCCTTCACATCTACAGCCTGATGCACCTGCCATCTCAAAGCACCGTTGTTGGTGGCAACTCCATTCTTCCCTAAATTCAAGCCAAAAAACCAGGTTCTCCTTGAGGCTAGTCTTTTTCTCACAGCACACATCCAATTTGTCAGAAAACTCATGTTTCCTGTTTGGTTAATTACAGATTTTGATCTGCCCAATCTTTCTCTTTCTTGGTCTCTGAATTTTGGCAAAGGAGTCTCCTGATACAGGCAGGATCGATTCTACTGACGATTCTCAAAACCGTCAGACATTTAAGAGCCTTAATCTTGGGGTCGGGGTTTAGGCAGCCCTCGAACCTTTTCTTTGGGCCTACCCGTCAAAATCATCCTGGCCAGGCCTGTCTTCAAGGCCCAGGGGCAGGGCCAGGTCATCCCGACGCTTCTTGAAGTTTCTCCCGCCAGGTCGGCAGCCACCCTCCCCTTCCCTCTGACCTGCAGAGAAGCTTCAGGGGGCATTTATTCAATTTGCTGGGAGCCCATGGGCGCAGGTGCGCATGACTCTGTGGTTCCCACCACACCCGCCGCCCTCCTTGGTCCTCTAACTGTCTGAAGCGGGCAGTAATGTTCCGGGTGAGTTTGGGCTCTGAAGACACCCAGTGAAGGAGGGACCGGTAGGGAAGGGCACTGGCCCCTTAGGTCCTTAGCAGCCAGGGATCCGAAAAAGGTCTTGAAGAAATAGAAAGGAAGAGTTGGAAGTAGATCAAAGGGAAAGAAAGAAAATCCTAGATTTCCTATCTGAAGGCACCATGAAGAGAAAGTCCGCCTCCTCTGGGCCACATCCTCACGTCACTGGTGAACCGGGTTGCGCTCTCCATTGGAGACCAAATCAGTTGACTTTGGCTTGACTCCTGGTGAAGAAGCCACGCTTTGTCCTCCCCCGTTTAGCTCTTGATCCTGAAGCACTTGATTTTCTCTCCCGGGCTTTCGATGGATTTCAGGGATGCAACTGAGAAATTTGTTTTTAATGCACTTAATTGAAGTCAGAATATTTTAAAGTATTTTTGCAAAGAAAAACGTTTCCTTTTGCAATGAAGACATTCAGATGTGAGGAAAATCACTAGGCTCTCACAAACGCAAATTCCACATCAGCGGGTAGGATTGACCCTCAGGTTGGGCACATTTTCAGTGCACTGTTGGAACTTAAGATGAATCTAGGACATTCATGATTAATATTTTTTGGTTTTTAGTACAATTTAATATTTTAAATTTAAATACACATTCTGAAAATTGTATAACCAGCACAAGAAACCGGCTTTACGCCATATTTACAAACATGGGAAAGAAAGGTGATATTTTAAATGACAATGCTTCATAAATGGCAACATTTTTAAAGTACCTAGAGAAAAAAAGTTAATCTAGAATTCTATGCAAAAATAAAATTTCAAAACTGTGAGTGAAATAAGGACATTGAAAAACATACGAAAGCTAAAAGAATTCACCAACCCACACTACAAGAAATCTTAAGACTCCTCCTGGCAGAAGCAAAAGGATACCAGATAAAAATGTGGACCTACACAAAGAAACGAATATTGGAAATGGCATTTAGAAAGCATGTACTACACATTTTCTTATAATTTAAGTCTTCCAAAAAATATTTGACGTAATAAATAAAAGTAATAATGAATCACAAAGCTTATAGTGCATAAAGTAAAATTACATAACACTAGGATAAAGGCCAGAAAGGGAGGTATAATGACACTAGAAAGCAGACTATGATAAATTAAAGATGTATCCCAGAAACCCTAAAGCAGCCTCTGAAATAAGAAAACGGTTATAGCTAATAAAGTAACAAAGGAAAGAAAACGGAATGAAATAAAAGCTATGGAAACACTATGCTGGAACAACTACTCTCCAGGCCTCCACCCTATAGGAATACACCAGTGGCCATTGAGAGTGTACAAGAATGATGACTGCAGCATTATTTGCAATCATAAAATAATAAAACCAACGTAAGTTTAAAGATATATGAAAAGGGTTTTATTTATTTAACAGACAGACAATTGAACAAACAAACAATGGAGGCAAGTCCTTTGCCAGAAGGAACAGAGAGGGTCATGATGATGCTACTCCTCCAAGGATTTCAGGGTTCCCAGACGCCTAGTTTTCTGTCTGGTTCTTCTGGAAGATATTATTCTTGGGGAGCAATAGGTCCTCGAGTTTGGGACTCTTTCAGGTTCTCTCTCCATTTCACCATTCTGCTACAATAAACAAACAAACAAAAACAATTCTCACTTCCAGAAGATCCCGCCTGTGCCTCTTCACGAGCCTTTCAGGAGGTCTGGATGTCTGGTCCACCGCTCCCCGTCTTCTTTCCCAGCTTTTGCTTTTCCCTTTACCTGCTCTCGCCCTACGGCCCGACGGCGGGACAACCGCCCAGCTGGGCCCCCGCGGCTCCACCGCGCAGAAGGTGCGACGGAGGCCCTGCCAGTTGCCCGCCCTGCGGGGTGCTGAGAAATCAACGCTTTGTAAAAGGAACTTCCCCATGGAAAAAAATCTGTTGATTTCCGCCCTCAGGGCTCTTCAAAGGACTAAAAGCTAAAGGCCACGATCAATTCATTCGACAAGTCCTAGTCGTGAGCCCTGGTGAGTACCAGACCCTGCTCCCCCCGAGGGGACCCACGAGCGACCCTCACCACCATCCCTGCCCTGGTGGAGCCCCTGTGAGGAACACAAGATCTGAAGATGGCAGCGGAAGCTCCTCAGCGGCCCCCACAGCGACTGGGCAGGGTAGGCACAGGCTCCTTCAATGGGTGAAGGCGGCGCGAAGAAGGGGAAGAACCATCCCCGGAGGCCACACGGCGTTCAGCTTCCCTTGGGGCCCCATGCAGCTCGGGCTGGGTCGCCGACCGGGGAGTTTCTGGAAGCTTCTGAAGCAGGGGAGGGGCAGGGCGGGCGAAGACAATTCGGCTGTTCTGGCTCCAGAATCTCCTAACGCGCAGGTGTCCAACGTGACCGGCGCGACTCACCGCTCTAATCTCTCTGGTTTTCCAAGGCCTTGCTCAGTGGTCCCGCCGGGCGGGCCCTGAGAATAGACGGAACGGAGGAAGTTCAGTGAGTGCGCCCTTCCTATATGCCCAGTAGAGTCGGAAGCGCTTGTCTCTGTGGCGCAATCGGTTAGCGCGTTCGGCTGTTAACCGAAAGGTTGGTGGTTCGAGCCCACTCAGGGACGCTTATTGGAACTTTTTGAAGCATTCACGCATTGTCAATCAGTAGATAAATGGGGAGGATTTTATCTTCCCGAAGTCCCAAGCCACTAATTTAGGACTGATCCATGTCAAGGGCCGCCCACCTCCCCCACCGGATTCTTAACCAGGTATCTCCTGAAATGCCGGGTTTACACCTGTGTAACTTAGGAATCCTGAAACAGAGACCTAGGAACCCACTTCTGCTGTGATAAAATTCTAATTCAGTCCCTTATACGCTTAAACAAGTAATTTACGTGCCTCCATTTTTTTGTATTTTAGTAATAGGAGTCCAGTATTACTTCCAGGATGTGCCTGCGTTTCCTGATTTCTCTATCAATAACGTGACCAGTGGAATCATTCATCACAATAGTGATCCTCTCCCTCATTTTTGAAAACAGTATTTTTCCTCAGTTTATGCATGATTTATTTAACCCTTTTCAAAATGTTTTTGTTAGCCAGGCATGGTGGCATGCACCTGTAATCCCAGCTACTCGGGAGGCTGAGGCAGGAGAATCGTTTGAACTTGGGAGGTGGAGGCTGCAGGGAGCTGAGATTGCACCACTGCACTCCAGCCTGGGTATCAGAGTGAGACACCATCTCAAAAACAAAAAATGTTTTTCAGATGATGTTGGTTTCATGGTTTTAGGATTACAAAGAATGCCGCAGTCACCAATCTTGTACAGATATCTTTGGTCATTGTGGAAATGTTTACACTGCAGACATTTCTATAGTGTAGAGAGCTGGATGCACCATTGCTACATTGTAGTGCTTATATAATGCTTCTAATTTGAGTCCATTCTGCAAATGTGTCTTTCACAGGAGCAGTACCAAATAATATTCCAATATAAATGTTTATAAGAGTAAAATGTGCAGATGTGCAGTTGAGCTGCGTGCCTCTCCATGGGGCCCATGTGCATATAATGGTGGCATTGGCAATCATCTGAGAGTGGAGTTTGTGGCCGTCTGACGGGAAAAGCTGAGGCAATGGACATGAAAACCCTCACTGTACATCCTCTGTAGTCTGGCCAGAATCATTCCTAGGTCGGTGGTCTCTCATCAGGAGGGAATGCTGCTTGCTTGTTTTGTCAAAACCACAAAAGGGAGGGAAAGCATCAGGCTGTTGGTTGATAACAGCAGTGAAGCAAGTCTCTCCAAAGGCTTGGTTTGTTAACCCTTAGGAAAAAAATCCTAATTCTTACAAGATGGTGCCGTGCATTTCCAGGCTCTTGGTGTCCCAGACAAAGAACTGTACATGACACACGAAGCAGCAAAGCAAAGCAAAAGTTTATTAAGCACAGTAACACTCTCAGAGTGTGGAGAGTGGGCTGACCTCTGGGATGTAAGATAAGTATTAGTTTGGTGTACTTTGGGTCTTTTTATGTGTGTTTTTTATTCTTCTCTTCACAAAGATGTCTAATCGTTAGCCAGTGTTTGCCTTTTGATTGATAGGTGGGTTGTTTACTTACTTTGGCCCTTGTGTGCTTGCACATTTGCTCCATCCTATAATTTTAAGTACACGCATGATATGCAGTCCATATGCATGAGTTTTAATGAGCTGATTATGATATGGAGTCATGTTAACGATACTTTTTTTCTCTAATGCACATGCCTATCTCTGAGGAGCTGCCCCTTTACTGGTTTGGATCTCGCTGGCCATGGGGTCCTTGCTTGCTTTTCTTTTTATTTCTTTGAGGCAGAGTCTCGCTCTGTTGCCTAGTCTGGAGTGCAGTGGTGCAATCTTGGCTCACTGCAACCTCCATCTCCTGAGTTCAAGCGATGCTTCTCTCTCAGCCTCCCAAGTAGCTGGGAGTACAGGAGTGCACCACAAAGCCCAGCTAATTTTTTGTATTTTTAGTAGAGACGGGGTTTTGCCATGTTGGCCAGGCTGGTCTTAAACTCCTGACCTCAGGTGATCTGCCCGCCTTGGCCTCCCAAAGTGCTGGGATTACAGGCCTGAGCCATCGTGCCCAGCCTTGCTTGCTGTTTTAAATCTTACTTTTTGTTTTGGCTGCTCAACTTCAGCCTTATATCTTGCTTCTTGCTCTCCCACCCCATCACCTTGCTTCTGTTTCTGCTTTTACTCATTCTGCCTTTTATCCAACTTCCAATTCCCTCTGCTGTTCTCCTGCCTCATAATGGCAGTTAGTGGGTGGGTGGGGGGGTTAAGGTGGCATGTCCAACCTCCTAGCCTGCCACATCCAGAAACAGCTTTCAAGGTTTCTCTATGGTCCTGTCAGCCAAGAGGGAGCCCGTTCAGTTGATTGTAGGGCCTACGGCTTATTTTTATTTCTGAATCCTGACAAGGTAAGGCTGGATTAATGCAGATTCTCTGCAGGTGTAAATGTCCCCTACAGAAGACAGTTTTGCAGAGTTACTTCTGTTTGCTGGTTCTCTGACAGCCATCTTAAAATATGCCAAAGAAATATATTCTGGAGTAAAATATTTTGATTTTCTTCATCTATCTACAGCTTCACCATGCTGACAGCCTCCAATTCAAGCATACCTGAAACTTTTCTTTTTTTTTTTTTTTTTTTTTTTTTGGTTTGAGACAGAGTCTTGCTCTGTCACCCAGGCTGGAGTGCAGTGGCATTATCTCGGCTCACTGCAAGCTTCACCTCCCAGGTTTGCACCATTCTCCTGCCTCAGCCTCCAGAGTAGCTGGGACTACAGGTGCCTGCCACCACGCCAGGCTAATTGTTTGTATATTTCTTAGTAGAGATGGGGTTTCACCATGTTAGTCAGGATGGTCTTGATCTCCTGACCTCATGACCACCCACCTGGGCCTCCCAAAGTGCTGAGATTACATGCGTGAGCCACCGTGCCTGGCCCCTGAAGCCTTTCTTTTTAAAAAGCTTTCCCACCCTTATGACTGCCTTCAAGTCTCTGCCAAAATGCAAATAACAGTGACTGACTCCCTGCTATAGCAAGCTCAGAATAAATAGCCTTTGCTTTTTTTCATTTGGTTGGTCTTTGTTTATTTGCAGAAGCTTCAATGTAGAGTTGACAAGGACTCCAATCTTTGACAAAACCTTAGTAGGTTCCTCTGAGCCCTTTTCTCTGTTACTTCTTGGCCTGCCAAGTCCAGTTTTAGGAATGAATCCTGTTGAGTCTAGTTTAGCAAGAGTCCTCGCAACCATCTTTGATAGCTAATCAAGTTCCTCTTAGTAATTTTCCATCCACTGACTTTCTTATCTTGCCAATTGGCTATAATCTTCAACTCCTCCTGCTGTATTTGAGGTTGAGCCCAGTTCTCTGGGCTCAACCTCAAATATGTGTGTCCAGTGTAGTCCCTCAGAAACTACCTTTGCAAAATTATGACAATCAGAGAAAGCTGACATGGCTGACTCCATCTTAGTTCTAGCCTCACAGGCTAGCTGTCTTTGCTCATTCCTGTGCAATTTCTCCCAAGCTATTTTTGGGAAAAATTGAGTTTATAGTTTAAATCAGGGGTCCCCAACCTCCAGGGCCACAAGACAGGTACTGGTCCATGGCCTGTTAGGAACCCAGCCGAACAGCAGGAGGTGAGCTGCAGGCTTTCAAGCATTACCACCTGAGCTCCGCGTCTTGTCAGATCAGCATGAGCATTAGATGCTCATCAGAGCTCAGACCCTATTGGGAACTGCTCATGTGAGTGATCCAGATTGTGCACTCCTTATGAGACTGTAACTAATGCCTGATGACATGAGGTGGAACAGTTTCATCCGGAAACCATCCATCACCCCCTTCCATGGAAAAATTGTCTTCCATGAAACCAGTCCCTGGTCACAAAAAGCTTGAGGACAGCCAAAAAGTCTGGGTTAAATGATAACCTTCCCCAAAACTAAATTACCCCTGTAAAACTAATGAAAGATCACCAAGTTAGAAGGATGAAAGGGGCCTGAATTCTACTAAGATGTATGCCTCATTAAATAATTACCAGCCATTATTCCAGAAGTCACAAGATTGGCAGCTACCCCAATTACTGCTGTGAAGAACATCACTATTGTAGAAGCTAAGATTGGCCTCTTGAGATGTCTTTTCAGGCTTTTGCATTTCTGACTATTGGATGGCACCATCTGGCCTGAAAATCAACCAGTCCCTTAGTCCCCACCCCGAAGCTGACTCCATGCAGGAGGGCCATTTTCCATGCCCCTGTGATTTCATCCCCAACAATTAGCACCATGAAAGCCCTAGCCCCCTCCCCAACAAACTATCTTTGAAAAACCCCTTACCTCCAACCCTTCAGTGAGATTGGTTTGAATAATAACCCTGTCTCCCACATGTCATGGCTGGCCTGTGTCAATGAAACTGTTTCCTGCAGCACCATGGTCTCCTTGAATTGATTTTGTGTGTACATTGGGCAGGAAGAACCCATCAGGCAGTTACATCTGCAGGACGGTGCCAGTTCTTTCCACAAAGGCTGGTCAGATACCCAGAAAGTATTTCTCCACTACCACCTGGACAATGTGTCTCCCTGTCAATCTCCAGGGAATGGGGCCTGGATCAAGTATTTAGTATCCAGCAGTTACTACCCTGTCACCTAATCCCTCATTTTCAATATTTTGCCAAGCTTCCAGTGGCCTAACTGGCCACCACACCACAGAATCTTCACTTTATGGTCTCCAAGGAGAACTCTCCACTCGATGTTTTGTGATTTGAACAATGGAATAGAATCTGATACTGGTGGGCTGGGGGAGGTCCCCGGACACTGGTGGGATCTTGACTCCAGCCGTGGTGTCCACGCTCTTGACACCATCTTGAGAACAAAGTCAAAGATGAGTCAGCAAATAGTGAAAGAAGAGATTTATTGCAAAGCAAAAAGTACACCCTCAAGAAAGGGGAACTCGGGCATACCTGAGAGAGAATAATGGGTTCTGGGGTTTCATCTTGATGGGTCTCTTTAACCAAGGAGTGGAATATTCACAAAAATTCCTGGGTAAAGGTGGAGATTTCTCGGAACTGTGGTGCCATCCATTTTTACATCAAATATTGGTCTCAGAACTGTCATGGCACTGGGTGGTGTGTGATTTAGTATGTTAATGAGCATATAATGAGGGCCTAGGTAAAACTTCCATCAAATCCAGCACCACAGTGGGTCCACTCAGTCTTAGCCAGCTTGGTCCACACCCTGGTTTTTCAGCGTCTTAACAGCCCATAGCCTCAAGTCATGTAAATCTGCTGCCTAGAATTAGTTATCCTGTGACCACTCGGTAGTATTCCTGTCTCAAATCTACTTGTAAATATTCAAATGGTCATTGACTTGGGCATTCCAACTTTGCTTACTTCACAGTGTTTCCTGCATAATATATAAGAAAAGATGATCCAGACATTTGTTAAGCTTCTCAAATAAGAGGTATCCCAGGTATTTGTGTCAAATTTGGATGATTTTGGTTTTGTCTTTGCAGAATATAAAAAACTAACATGAGGTAAGCACTAAGGTGTGGAGATGGCTGTGCAAGAGATGACAAAGTCCAACACCATGCTTGAGAGTGTCCAATCATCTCTTCTGGGGCAGCATATTTTTCTACAGTACTGATTTGGGGAAAAAAACAACAACATCAAAAAAAAAAAAAACCTACGAGATTCATAAAACTGGACAACTGTCTTTATAACATTACTAGTGATAAAACCAGTAAGGAAGGCTGGTTTGCAGTCATCTGAGCAGCCTCTTTACTTTCATAAATATGATTTCTCTCTGATATTAAACAGCTTCCAATTTGCAAGTGGAATGCTACATCACAAGGATAAGGATGCGAAGAGAACCGGTTTCTTCTGTAATCTGAAACACTCTAGTTTGAGAATTAAAAGCCATTATTTGAAGAAGGGTGCCCGGCTCCATCTGGTCTCCGAAAGGTTGCTCCTCAACACAGGATAAGGATCAGCTTCTTTGGAAGAGAACAGATGCAGGGGCGGGAGGGAAAAAGGGAGAGACAGACGTCACTTCCCCTTGCCGGCTCTGGCAGCGGATTGGTCGGTTGAGTGGCAGAAAGGCAGACAGGGACTTGGCAAGGCACTGTCGGTGACATCACGGATAGGGCGACTTCTATGTAGATGAGGCAGCGCAGGGGCTGCTGCTTCGCCACTTGCTGCTTCGCCACGAAGGAGTTCCCGTGCCGTGGGAACGGGTTTAGGACCGCTGATCAGAACTGAAAATCCCAGCTGTGTGTGAGGGCTGGCAAGGTCTCGGGAGTGCGCAGGCGAAGTGACCGTGTGTGTAAAGAGCGAGGCGTATGAGGCTGTGACGGGGCAGCGGCATAAGATCTCATACTTACCTGGCAGGGGAGATACCATGATCACGAAGGTGGGTTTTCCCAGGGCGAGGCTTATCCATTGCACTCCGGATGTGCTGACCCCTGCGATTTCCCCAAATGTGGGAAACTCGACTGCATAATTTGTGGTAGTGGGGGACTGCGTTCGCGCTTTCCCCTGACTTTGTGTAGTTTAAAAAATAGACTTTACAATGAAGTTTCTTTTCTTTTTTAACTATGGATTCGTGTTTTAGCTGGTTTTCCAAATGCTATTCCTGCAGTGGAAGACTGGGGAATAGAAAATAACATGACTCATGTCCGCTTTAGGAGAAAAAGCGAGCATCAGCCTTATTGGTGTTGTAACAGAAACTAACTAGCGTGAAGTCCGCTCATCTCTTCCCTTTCTACCCGGGCTGCTTTTTGCAGCGATTGTGCCATGGTCTCCAGTCTGTTGGTTTCTCACGCTGTGTGAAAATCTTCGTGTTTTTCCCTACCCCCCAGTCACGTCTTACACAGCTTCTGCTTCCAAGCGCAGCCCCCACGGGAGCTGGTAGGATTTCTGTGCTAGTGGGGAATGTGTTCTCACCTCTTAGAGCCAGGTAGAAACTACCCAGTCGGGCGCTGTTCTCTGGGAAGAAAGCAGGGCCTTTGGGGCTCTCAGTGTCCCCGTTGGGTTGTAGACATAACAGGCTTACTTTGCGTAGGGAAAAGGCTCTACCCGCCCCCAGCCGCCCTAGCGCATATTCATCGAGGCCCGCACATCAGAACCGCAGTCTCACCTGTCTTGGCCGAAATGCTCTGCGATCCTCCTTGAGATAGAAGGAGGGAAGTTTTATGAGGAGCCGGGTCCAGTTTCCCTACTGTCTCCTGCCGTTTACATATCTAGTCTTTCTTCAGACTTTATTTAAGCGACAGCTTCATGTTTGATGTCTCGCTCCCACATCCTACATCCATTACCAGGCAACTTTCTAGATAGCACCCCGACCCATCCTTCCCACCCCCAAGCAGCCCTTTCCTATTTCTGGGGCCACTGTCCTCCCCCGTCCCGCTTTCTTCAGGCCCTCGCTTATCACCTTCATGGACAGAAAATACTTAGCTCTCTCTTATCCTGTGGTTTACACCTGACACGCGTCTGTACCCTGGCAAATTCCTTAATACCCCTTCTCAAATAGCACTGTAAATGCATCTCTTTTTAACCCCCAGAAGTATCTAATTGGTTTTGTCCCTGAACTACATGAATACTAGTATTCCACTGCAGAAGAAAGCCACAGGCCTAGCGATGGTGTTTCTGGGCATTGTGTCAGACTCTTCCAGGGTATATTTTCTGATCTCACCTACTTTTTATCAACTGAGCTCAGGAGTTCGAGACCAGCCTGACCAACATGGTGAAACTCCGTCTGTACTAAAAATACAAAAAAAATAAAAAACTTGCCAGACGTGGTGGTGTCTGTCTGTAATCCCAACTACTCGGGAGGCTGAGGCAGTAGAATCGCTTGAACCCAGGAGGCGGAGGTTACAGTGAGCTGAGATTGTGCCATTGCACCCCAGCCTGGGCAACAGAGCAAGACTCTGTCTCAAAAAAAGAAAAAAATTAGTCCATCTGAGACATATTATTGGAGACAGTAGAATCCTGCGTCCAACAGGCACTTGGTGCAGATCTGCACCCATTGAGCTATTGGTTCATGTTCCCTATGTTCCATTAAGTATCATGAGCAGAAATTGAGCTCTTTGGCTTTTACCCACTGAGTATGGCTATAGGACAGGTCTCTCTCTCTCTCTCTCTTTCTCTCTCATTATTTGCATCGTTATTTTTTGCCATCAGTGTGGGTTTTTGGTTTTGAGGTTATGAAGTGAATTTCTGGGCACAGTCTCTGTTGGGTCGTGTTGACAAGGATCCAGTCCCTGTTTGGGGATACATGACAGCTTATCTGGTCTGTGAGTCTTCTTTATTGTCTATTTATTGTCCTGAGATAATGGTATTTCGTGATATTTGAGACTGCAGCAATGATAAGTTGTTCAGATCTTGTCTTTCCAATGTTTGGTAAAAATTTTATGGGCCCAATGGTTGTCAATATCTGCAAGAGTGGCATCTCTATTACAAGAGTGATCTTACTACTCAATGTCCTCCCTCCCATCCAACTTCATTCCATAGAGGCTCTTGGCTTTAACAAATTTGCTATATCTAAAAGACATCTTAGTACAGGAAGAAAACTAAATCTGTAGCATGTAAGGAGCAGTTTTCTTTGATTGGTGTATTCAGGTTTCTAACCAGCTGAAAAATTCAAATACATGTCCTTTAAGGATTAAGTTTAAACCACACTACAGAAAGGAGAGAAAAGATTTATATGATCACATATAAGCAATGGAATCAGCAATATGAGCACTTTTCAAATTTATTCAGTATGAGCAATATGAGCACTTTTCAAATTTAATAATCAAATCAAATTTAATAATCTCCAGAACATTAATAATCTCCAGAACATTAAGGACGTTCAGCCCTTAATGAAAATGAATGAAAAGAAATTATTCACCCACTGTTACATGCCCTGGAAAGAGAATGTCCTGCCGGACTCAAAAGGGTATCACAATATTACTCAGATTTTCAGCAATGAAGGCCCTCCAAGGATCTAATGATGTTCATATTTTCAGTTTATTTCCTTCACTGATAAACATTGTTAATAGATACCGTTGCCTCTGTTTTCACCTTAAGTAATGTTACTTAGCACAATTCATTTCTTTAGAATGCGCCCTAGTTTAGTGGAAGGAATTTTCCTGCTTTATAAATATAGGATATTTTCTCATGAAACAAATTTGCATACTCTTTTCAGTGAAGGGACTAGACAGATCAGGTCTCTAAAATGTTAAAGGAGTCACTGCCTCAATTATCTTAGGAACAATAATAATCACTTATATAAAATTAAAATAAGAAAATTAAGCCAGGTATGGTGGCTCATATCTGCAAACCCAGCACTTAAAGAGTTGGAGACCAGCCTGGGCAACATAGTGAAACCCCTGTCTCTACAAATTTTTAAGTATTAGCGAATTTTTTAAAGTTGGCCAGGCGTGATAATGCATGACTGTAATCTCAGCTACTAGGAAGACTGAGGCAGGCTGCAGTGAACTATGATTGTGCCACTGCCCTCCAGCCTTGGTGACACAGTGAGACTCCCAACACAAAAAATAAAAAAGAAAAGAAAATACAGAATTTGTTGAAAATTGTTTTACTACAACGCTAGGTTGCATGTTTTGCACCTGTACTCCCAGCAACTCAACAGGCTGAGGCGGAAGGATTGCTTTAGGCCAGCTGTTGGAGACCAGCCTGGGCAACAGGGCAAGACCTCATCTCTAAAAAAATACAAGGCAAACTGAGCCAGCAGGATTGCCTGAGCCCAGAAGTTCCAAGTTGGTCAGCTATGATTGCCCCGCTGCACTCTAGCCTGGATAACACAGCAAAACCCTGTGCCTTATTTTTTATTTTATTTTATATATTTTTTTACTACTTAGGCTTATTTATTTATTTATTTTTGAGACAGAGTCGGTCTGTAGCCCAGGCTAGAGTGCAGTGGTGCGATCTCAGCTCACTGCAAGCTCTGCCTCCCAGGTTGAAGCTATTTCCCTGCCTCAGCCTGCAGAGTAGGTGGGATTACAGGCACACGCCACCACGCCCAGCTAATTTTTATATTTTTAGTAGAGATGGGGTTTCACCATGTTTGCTAGGCTAGTCTCAAACTCCTGACCTCAAGTGATGCACCTGTCTCGGCCTCCCAAAGTGCTGGAATTACAGGTGTGAGCCACCTCGCCCAGCCTACTTATGTTTGAAATGTGAGGTTTCATTAGGGAAAAATTTTCTTGTGGAATTTCTAACACGAAAAAATAATAGATTTAGCTGTAGATTAAATTAATTGTCTTGATAGTTTGGTACAATAAAATAAATGAAATTAAGTTGATAGCAGAGAGGAATGTTTGTTGCTTTTGGACAACTTAAATAATGTAATATTTAACATATAAAGACATGAAAAAGTTCATTATGTTATTATTATTATATTTATTTTTTATTTATTTTTTTTTTTGAGATGTAGTCTCACTCTGTCACCTAAGCTAGAGTGCAGTGGTGCAATCTCGGCTCACTGCAACCTCTGTCTCCCGGGTTCAAGAAATTCTCCTTCCTTAGCCTCCTGAGTAGCTGGGATTACAGGCGTGTGCCACCACCCCCAGCTAATTTTTGTATTTTTAGTAGACACGGGGTTTCACCATGTTGATCAGGCTGGTCTCGAACTCCTGACCTCATGATCTGCCTGCTATGGCTTCCCAAAGTGCTGGGGTTACAGGCATGAGCCACTGCACCTGGCCCATTATGTTATTTTTTAAAAATCAGTGTGACTCTTTTGACAAATTAGAATGGTTTAATAATCTTGGTTAGGCTGGGCATGGTGGCTCACGCCTGTAATCCCAGCACTTTTGGGAGCCTGAGGTCAGGAGTTCGAGACCAGCCTGGCAAACAAGGTGAAACCCTGTCTCTACTAAAAATACAAAAATTAGCCAGGCATGGTGGGGGGCTCCTGTAATCCCAGCTACTCAGAAGGCTGAGGCAGGAGAATTGCTTGAACCTGGGAGGCAGAAGTTGCACTGAGCCAAGATCGCGCCACTGCACTCCAGCCTGGGGGGGCAACAGAGTGAGATTCTGTCTCAAAAAATAAATAAATAAATAAAAATAAAGTATAAAAATTAAAATTATGTATTCAAGTAAATTAAATATATAGCAATGAAAAGGATGTCTAGCATGACTGACTGCATTTTGCTCCTAACCCTTCCTACCCTGTGGTGACATCTTTCAGGCTAACTGCTTTTTCTTATTTCTGCACATAGGCCAAGCTATCTATGGGAGGGATTTAGCTTACAGTTTAACTTTAAAGCACAGATGGTAATAATCCCTTCCCCAAACTAACTCCTGAGAAGATAGAGAGGTTGTTGAAGATTTATAAGAGCAGTGTGACCTGACAAAGGACAAAGAATTTTCACCATCCCCTTGGGCTCTCACTGCAGTCCATATGTCTGTCATTGTCAGACCTCTTCACCTCAACCGCCTCCTTCTTCCTCCCTTCCCTAACGTACAAGAAGCCTGAAAATCGTATGAATTTAAGATTGTTCTTTAGGATGTTAGTTCACCATCTGTTCAGTTTGGTGGCTCTCTGGAATAAAGTCACCTTCCCTGCCCCTACACCTCATCCCTCGACTTATTGGCTGTCATGCAGCAAGTGGTGAGTGCAGTGAGCCGAGATCACACCACTGAACTCCAGTCTGGGTGACATAGTGAGACCTTGTCTCAAAAAAAATAAAAATAAAAATAAAAACAGTGAAATTTGGTTTTAGAACCAGACAAATTAAATGGGAGATTACTTCCAATGAGACCTAGAAATTTCAAAATTTCTAAAATTTCTAAAAGAACTGAGAAAATTGCCTCCATTGAGGAAGTAAGCTGAAGGAGGTAAACTGACACATTTTCTGAATTGAGAAATATTGAGGCTTTGTCTCTTTCACCTCCAACTGCTCCTTCTCCTCCTGCCCCTGCACCTGCATAGTCTTTCTTACCTGAGCCTTCCTGTCCTGCCTTGCCTCTTCTTCCATCACCATCACCTGGGGAAAGTCCCCAGGGCTCTGGCCCCTTCCCCAAAACTTCTGTTCTGACAGTCCCTTTCAAGGTAAAACCCAAGCCCACAGGAAGAGGGGAGCCTACCGTTGTGTATACCGCCTCACCTAAACCTGAATTAAGAATATTATAAAGGACTTCTCTGATCTAAACTTAAATACATTTCACTCTTCTGTTTCTAAAGCAGGGTCCGAGATCCTATAGGCTTTGGCAGAAAGTTTGACTTAACTATTGAAACCTTTGAGCCCAAATATTCTGATCTTTATCAATTAATTCACATGCTGGTGAGAAGGCAAGGCCACTAACTGGTTGCAAAAGGCAAATTAGAAGGATTTATAAAAAGGGACTGAAGCAGAACATGAAAGGTTCACATTTTAGCCAAGTATCTCCATGTTGCCATTCCCCAGGTCCTTCCTAAAAATACAGATTGGAGGATAATTCAGCAATGTACTAAAAAGCCAGACAAATCTGTCTTTGCTTAATTAAAATGGTTTGAGAGCCAGGCGTGGTAGCTCATGCCTGTAATCCCAGCACTTTGGGAGGCTGAGGCGAGTGGATCACTTGAGGTCAGGAACTCGAGACCAGCCTGACAACATGGTGAAACCCTGTCTCCACTAAAAATACAAAAATTAGCCAGGTGGCTCCTCAGGAGGCTGAAGGAAAAGAATCACTTGAACCTGGGAGGCGGAGGTTGCAGTTAGCTGAGATCCTGCCACTGCAATACAGCCTGGGAGACAGAGCGAGACTGTCTCAAAAATAAAAATTAAAAAAAAAAAGAAAGAAAATCGGCAGGGTAGTAGAAATATAGTGCACACAAGAATGATAATCATGAAGACAATCTGATTCTAGAAGAGTAAGGGAGCCTATTCCATTAGGGAGCCAACTGAAAACATCAAATCCCAGTTCACACCCCAGGGTGTGGGGTCACACGCCTGTAGTCCCAGCTACTCGGGAGGATTAGTAAGGAGCTTTGCTTGAATTCGAGAGGTCAAAGCAGAAGTAAACCCTGATCATGCCACTGCACTCCAGCCTGGGTGACAGTGAGAACTCGTCTCAAAAACAAACAAACAAACAAACAAAAAACCCACAAAACCAAACAACAACAAATTGTCACCTCACTCTGAAATGACAGTGGCAAACATCACTTTGCTATTGGAAAATTAAAAGAAAAACACTCCCTCTTGCTATCAACCTGGCCTCTTGCTCTAACATGTCTGACCCATGGTTTAAAATGCCCAAAAGATGATGTACTGAAATTATAATACACTTACCTGTTCTGCACCAGCATTTATTTTTGTCTGGAGGAGATCACCATCCATGGTCCTATAAATGTCTAACTGCATGGAATGATGAAGGGCAGTGTCTTTTAGGATGTTTGGTTATATATATATGGCTCTGAAGAAACTCAATGTTGGGTGAGTTCCCTCAAACTTTTCAGTAGGCATGACCACTGCTCTATTTTAGATAGAGATTCCGTGGGGCAAAACCTGAGAATTATGTGCCTGGCTATCAAGAAGATAGCTCCTTGCATTTTTTGGGGGAGAACACTTGCTTCAAGGGAGTGTTTCCTCCCAGGATTACAAATCTTTCTGTAACCTCAGGAAACACTGATGAAAACCAGGCATGGTGGCTCTGGCCTGTAATCCCAGTGACTCAGGGGCTGAGGCAGGAGGATCACTTAAGCCAAGGAGTTTGAGGCTGCAGTGAGCTATGATGGGGCCACTGCACTCCAGCCTGGGCCACAGAGCCAGACACTGTCTCTGAAAGAAAAAGAAAAAGAAAGAAAAACATTGCTGATGAAACTGCAGCCTCTTTTGCAGCTCGATAAAAAGCTATTTAGTCACTGGCTAAGGTTGTACTAGACAAATCACATCACTTTAGGTGATATATTTAGCTAAGCAGGGAGATGTGTGGTGGCAAATACCTTTTGTTGCATATACATAAATATTTCCCATGCAGTAGAACCTTCTCTAGAAAAAATCAGAAAAGAAGCCATTTGACTACAAGAAATCACTAAAGAAGATATGGGATTTGATGTTTTCCATTGGCTGAAACATCAAATCCCAGTTCCCTGGTTCCCTTACTGTTCCAGGATACAGATTCTCTTTGTGATGATCATTCTTGTATGCATTATATTTCTACTACTCAAATTATTAATGTTAGGTATTTCTCATTGTTTTAGTTCTTTTGAGAAACTAAATTCATGGTACTCTGAAGACTAGAGATGATTCAACAAGTGACAGTAACTATAGAATTGGCCGAGATATCTCTCTCTCTCTCTCTCTCTTTTTTTCTATGTTGTGATGTCCCACAAGTTCAGCTTTTGGACGCTGTTAAAAATTCCTCAGTGAGAGGGCTCCTTTCCTCCCCCGACCCCCGTGTGGGACAGGACTATCTGGGAATGAGCCATTCTGGCAAGGAGGGACACAGCTTTTGATCGACAATGCTTTCAAGAAAGACTTTTTTTTTTTTTAAACGGAGTCTCGCTCTGTCGCCCAGGCTGGAGTGCAGTGGGCGATCTCAGCTCACTGCAAGCTCCGCCTCCCGGGTTCACGCCATTCTCCTGCCTCAGCCTCTGCCAGTAGCTGGGACTACAGGCGCCCACCACCACGCCAGGCTAATTTTTTTTTTTTTAGTAGAGACGGGGTTTCACCGTGGTCTCGATCTCCTGACCTCGTGATCAGCCCGCGTCAGCCTCCCAAAGTGCTGGGCTTACAAGCGTGAGCCACCGCGCCCGGCCAAGAAAGACTTTTTATCTAAAGGGAGAATGAGGAAAGAAGAGAACTTTTATTTTCAAATTCTCAGGCCCAGCGAGGCATTACATTGAGACAGCAACCACATTCTGCTTCCTTTTTGTACACTGCTGTATTTGAAAAACAAAAAAACAAACCTACAAGACTCATAAAACTGGACAACTTTCTTTATAACACTACTACTCGTAAAACCAGTAAGGATGGCTGGTTTGCAGTTATCTGAGCAGCTTCTCTAGTTTCATAGATATGATTTCTCTCTGATATTAAAGGGCTTCCAATTTTAAGTGGAATGCTACTTCACAAAGATAACCAGGTTTGAAAGGACCCAGTTTGCTTTGTAATCCTAAACGTTCCAGTCTGCTAATTAAAAGCCATTATTTGAAGACGGGTGCACAGGCTTCCAGCTGGCCGCCAGAAGGGTCCTCCGCAGGACACAGGTTAAGTAATCACTTCCTCGGGGGCGACTACATGCAGGGTCTCGGCGCACCTCCCCAAAAGACAACGGCGAGACAGAAAGGAGGGACAGGCGGACGTCACTTCCCCCGTCAGCTGCAGCACCGGGTTGGTGGGCTGAGTGGAGGAGGGTGGGGCGGAAGAACAGAAGGGGACTGGGAAAGGCACTGTTGGTGACATCACCGATAGGGCGTTTCTATGTAGATGAGGCAGCGCAGGGGCTGCTCCTTCGCCATGAAGGATTTCCCGTGCCATAGGAGCAAGTCCGGGACCGCTGGCTGGACGTGAGCGTCCTAGCTGTGTGTTAGAGCTGGGAGGGCTCAGGGTGACTGAGGATTGGCTGGGGTGGTGCTCGGGGCAAGTGACCCTGCGTGTAAAGGGTGAGGTGTATGGAGCTGTGGCGGGGCGGAGGTTTGCTCTACTTAGTTAAATGTTATGGTTATTAATTAAAGTTGTTTATTCTTAGGTTGAGGGCTATCCATTGTCTTGCACCTATATATTTTTTTTTTTTTTAATGAAGTGTTTATTCATCATTCTTGGGTGTTTCTTAGAGAAGGGGGTAGGGTAGGGTCATAGGATAATAGTGGAGAGAAGGTCAGGAGATAAACACATGAACAGAGGTCCCTGCAGCCTTCTGCAGTGTTTGTGTCCCTGGGTACTTGAGATTAGGGAGTGGTGATGGCTCTTAAAGAGCACGCTGCCTTCAAGCATCTGTTTAACCAAGCACGTCTTGCACCACCTTTAATCCATTTAACCCTGAGTTGACACAGCACATGTTTCAGAGAGCACGGGGCTGGGGGAAAGGCCATAGATCAACAGCATCCCAAGGCAGAAGAATTTCCCCTAATCAGAACAAAATGGAGTCTCCTATGCCCACCTCTTTCTACACAGACACAGCAACAATCTGATCTCTCCTTCCTTTAACCACACTTCCCCCGCTTCTTTTCAACAAAACTGCCATCATCCTCATGGCCCGCTCCCGATGGTCGCTGTCTCTTAGGAGCTGTTGGGTACACCTCCCAGACAGGGCGGCTGGGCAGAGGTGCTCCTCACTTCCCAGACGGGGCTGCCAGGCAGAGGCGCTCCTCACTTCCCAGACAGGGCGGCCGGGCAGAGACGCTCCTCACCTCCCAGACGGGGCGGCTGGGCAGAGGCGCTCCTCACTTCCTCCCAGACAGGGTGGCAGCCAGGCAGAGGCGCTCCTCACCTCCCAGACAGGGCAGCCGAGGCGCCCCTCACTTCCCATACTGGGCGGCCGGGCAGAGGCGCTCCTCACCTCCCAGACGGGATGGCCAGGCAGAGGCGCTCCTCACTTCCCAGACGGTGTGGCAGCTGGGCAGAGGCGCTCCTCACTTCCCAGATGGGGCAGCCAGGCAGAGGCGCTCCTCACTTCCTCCCAGATGGGGTAGCGGCCAGGCAGAGGCCCTCCTCACTTCCCAGAGGGGGCGGCCGGGCAGAGGTGCTCCTCACTTCCTCCCAGACAGGGTGGCAGCCGGGCAGAGGCGCTCCTCACCTCCCAGACGGGGCGGCCGGGCAGAGGCACTCCTCACTTCCCAGACGGGGTGGCCGGGCAGAGGCGCTCCTCACTTCCCAGAAGGGGCGGCCAGGCAGAGGTGCTCCTCACTTCCTCCCAGATGGGGTGGCAGCCGGGCAGAGGCGCTCCTCACCTCCCAGACGGGGCGGCCGGGCAGAGGCGCTCCTCACTTCCCAGACGGGGCGGCCGGGCAGAGGCACTCCTCACCTCCCAGATGGGGTGGCCGGGCAGAGACGCTCCTCACTTCCCAGACGTTGGGCAACTGGGCAGAGGCGCTCCTCACTTCCCAGACGGGGCAGCCGGGCAGAGGCGCTCCTCACATCCCAGACGATGGGCAGCCGGGCAGAGACACTCCTCACTTCCTATACGGGATGGCGGCTGGGCAGAGGCGCTCCTCACTTCCCAGACGGGGCGGCCAGGCAGAGGGGCTCCTCACATCCCAGACGATGGGCGGCCAGGCAGAGACGCTCCTCACTTCCTAGACGGGGTGGCGGTGGGGCAGAGTCTGTAATCTTAGCACTTTAAGAGGCCAAGGCAGGAGGCTGGTAGGTGGAGGTTGTAGCGAGCCGAGATCATGCCACTGCACTCCAGCCTGAGCACCATTAGGCATTGAGTGAGCGAGACTCCGTCTGCAATCCCAGCACCTCGGGAGGCCGAGGCAGGCAGATGACTCGAGGCCAGGAGCTGGAGACCAGCCTGGTCAACACGGCGAAACCCCATCTCCACCAAAAATACAAAAACCATTCAGGCGTGGCAGCGTGCGCCTGCAATCCCAGGCACTTGGCAGGCCGAGGCAGGAGAGTCACAGGAGCCCGAGGCAGGGAGGTTGCAGCGAGCCGAGATCACGGCAGCACAGTCCAGGTTCGGCAACAGAGGGAGACCGACGAAAGGGGAGGGGGAGAGGGAGAGGGAGAGGGAGGGGGAGAGGGAGAGGGAGAGGGAGAGGGAAAGGGAGAGGGAAAGAGTATTTTTTCTAACGTGGGAAGCTTTGTTGTATAACTTGTAGTAATAACGTAGAAATTAAAAGGAAATAACAAATTTTCCTGTACTTGCTTGGCTGCAAGTCCAGCAATAGATAGTTCCTTAGCAGACCCTTGGTAACGCTATCTGAAAAGCCAGATCCCTGAGAAATGAGTTCTGGAGACTCTCTCAACAGTCTAGTCTGTCCCTAGGAAGGATAAGAAGAAGAAACAGCAAATGCTTTTATTACCTTCTCTTTTCTCTTTACCATTTCTCACTATTCAAGTTTTGTTAAGTTCTTGATTTTCCTTCAGTGCAGCTGCAAGGTCACCAGCTATTCTTGCCTGGTGAGACCTGTCACAGTTTGATTAGCTGCCTTTGTTCTGCTTCTGTAAGCCCTCTTGCCTGCCCCGCGAGTTTGGTGCCATTATATTCCCACCATGCCATTCAAACTAGCCAACCCCCTTTTAGAAGTGTGCATAAAAGTCAAACCCTGTCTTTGTTCAGGGGCTCAGCCTTTGGACTTTAATCCGCTGGGCCTGAGTGCACTCAATAAAATCCTCCTGTTCTACCCATTGGTCTCTGTTCTCCTGATTCCCACAACAGTAGTAGGGGACTGTGTTTGCACTTTCCCCTGGTCTTTCATGGTATGAATAATAGCCTTTTTTTTTTCACCTATAGTCGCAGGCTCGGTCTCAGTGATTTTATGGTGTGGTCAGCTGTTTTTGTCTTTGTGAGACCTTGTTTACTGTCCTGGGACAGATGTCTGTAGTCACTTGTTTCCTTGGGAGGCAAATTTCAGTCTCTGTGGGGGAGGTCTCTCATGTTAGCTGCGGTGGTACTTGGCAGGTGGAGCTCAGGGATCTGGGCTTCCCTGCTTTGTAGATTGCTCAATGGTCCCCAAGGCCTACTGGCTTTTAACACCACTTGAAAACCTTAGTGTTTTTCCACTGTCCCCAGAGTTACCTCTTACACAGACTTATTTTGTTTGTCTTTTTCCCCGAGACAGAGTCTCACTCTATCTGGTGGCATCTTGGTTTAAGCTATCCTCCCACCTCAGCCTCTGGAGTAGCAGAGGCACGAGTTACCACAGCCAGCTAATTTCTGTTCTTGTTTTTGTTGTGGTGGTGGTTGTTTTGTTTTTTTAAGAGTTGAAGTTTCACCATGTTGCTCAGGTTGGTCTCCAACTCCTGGACTCAATCCGCCCTGCCTTGGCCTTCTAAAGTCCTGGGATTACAGGTGTGATCCATCACACCTGGCCAGCCCCTGCTTTTCACTATAGCATTCATGGGAGTTTGTAGGATTTCTGTGCTGGGGGGGAACATGTACTCAGCTCATAGAGCCAAGTGGAAATTGTACTTGGAACTGGTGCCGTTGGGTTGTAGACATAACATGCTTGCTCTTTGTATAGGAAGGGCTTTGCCAGTGCTCTGTGCCCCTGTGCAGGGCATCAAGGCCTGCAGGTCAGAACAGCAGTCTCACCTATGCGTTCATGTAATACGCAGCAATTCTCCCTGGAATATAAGATGGGTGGTCTTGTGAGGTTCCTACAAGTAAGAAGACAAATTTCCCTTCAGTTTGTATTGACAAAATTCAAAATTAATAATAACAGCCCAACCTCTGGAATGACAAATGTCCTTTACATTGACAGACCGGAACTGCCCTGCTTGCCTCAGCTCCTCTGTGCAGGTGCAGCTCTCAATTCCCTCCACACAGGTCATTTCCTCCCTGCTTTCTCCAAAAGAGGGAGACAGCAGTTCTGCAGGACCACAGGGCTCAAGGCCTTCCAGGGCCAAAAATCTCAGAACAAGTTGCCCCATTCTGCCTGTACCTCACAACTGACCTAGAAACAGCCTTTGCTAGGAGTAAAGGAGGGGGAAGTGGTCACCAGAGCTGGGGCCTGGGTACTGGGCCAGGTTGCCCTGCAGGAGGGGAAGTACTCAGGGTTAGAGGGGGCCAAGCACCAAGACCTCAGCATCCTCAACCTCCAAAAGGACTCAGAGAGATGCAGAAACTGAGACAGGGTTCCTCTTTCAAGGAAAGAGACTTTCGAGGAAGACCCCAGGGCTCTGAACCAAAATCCAGATTTTTCCCCATCTGCAGCTTAATTCCACCTTAGTTGGTGCAACTTCATCCTTCCCCTGTGCTCAGGACAAAAAAGAGTTCTTTTATAGGCTGGTCATTCTCTGGCCCCATACATCCTATTGGTCAGAAAATTGTTTTTTTCTTTGGTTAACTGCAGACTTTGGTCTGCACAGTCTTTTTCTTTCTTGGTCTGAAAACCACCCAGTAGTCCCATATGTAGCTTTTTTGGATAAACCTAGAAATTGACCCTTCTGGTCCTAAAGCTTGAAACTTAATATTTGTTTCATCTGAGTTCCTTCCTCAGGAAACAACCTTCAGGCCTCTCAAAAAGGCCATCAAAGAACTGAAATTCATCCAGACAATGAGATGCTGGGACCCCTCATTCATCATGATTGCTTCTTTGCTCCTCCCTAGTTCGTTTTCTTACACATTGTTACATTTCTTCCCTGCCATCTAAACCTCTGATTTTGGTTGGTCAGGGAGATGGATTTGAGACTGAGTTCTCATCTCCCCCACTGCAGCACCCTATTAAAGTGCCTTCCTTGGCAATAATCGTCTTGGTGGTTGGCTTTCTCTGTGGCAACCAGCAGGAATCCCAGATCTCTGAATTTTGGCAAAGGAGTCTCCTGATAAAGGTGGGATGGATTCTACTGACCAACATCAAAACGATCAGACATTTGAAAGCCTTAATCTCAGGGTCGGGGTTTGGGCCACCCTTGGGCCTTTTCCTTGGGCCTACCCATTAAAATCAGCCTAGCCAGGTCTGTCTTCCAGGCACAGGGATAGGGCCAGATCCTCCCGATGCTTCTTGATGCTTCTCCCACTGGGTCAGCAGCCACCCTCCCCTTCCCTGTGACCTGCAGAGAAGCTTCAGGGGGCATTTATTCAATCTGCTAGGAACCCACGAGGCACAGGTTCACGGTGATTCTGTGGTTCCCACTGCACCTGCCACCCTCCTTGGTTCCCTCACTGTCTCTGGCAGGCAGTAATGTTCTGGGTGATCTTGGGTGCTGAAGACACCCAGGCAGAGAGGGTAGGGAAAGGCACCAGCCCCTTAGGTCCTGCGCATTAGGGATCCAAAAAACGTCTGAAGAAACAGAAAGGGAGCGTTGGAAGTAGATCAAAGGGAAAGAAAGAAATCCTAGGAGATTTCCTATCCGAAGGCACCATGAAGAGAAAGTCCGCCTCCTCTGGGCTGCGTCCTCCTGTTGCAGGTGAACCGAGTTCCGGTCTCCATTGGAAACCAAAGCAGATAACTTTGCCCTGACTCCTAGTTAGGAAGCCATGCTTTGTCCTCCCCTGTTTAGCACTTGATCCTGTAGCACTTGATTGTCTGTCCTAGGCTTTCTATGGATTCCAGAGATGCAACTGAGAAGTTTGTTTTTAATGCACTTTTCCTTAAAGTAAGAGTATTTTCGGCCAGGCACGGTGGCTCATGCCTGTAATCCCAACACTTTGGGAGGCAGAGGTGGGCATTTTACTTGAGGTCAGGAGTTCAAGACCAGCCTGGCCAACATGGTGAAACTCCGTCTCTACTAAAAATACAAAAATTAGCCAGGTATGTTGGCACCGGCCTGTAGTCCCAGCTACTCGAGAGGCTGAGGCAAGAGAAACCTGTGAACATGGGAAGTGGAAGTTGCAGTGAATTCATATTAAAAAAAAAAAGTATCTTTTGGCAAAGGAAATGATTTCTGACAGGTTTTGCACTTAAGACACTCAGGTGTGAGGAAAACATGAAAACCACTATGCTAGGGAAAACAAATGCTGTTGAGAATGTCTCATAAACACAAATTACATGTCAGCAGGTAGGTTTGACCCTCAGGTTGGGCACATTTTACTTTAAGTGCACTGTTGGTGGAACTTAAGATGAATCTAAGACATTCACGATGTATGTATGTACGTGTGTGTGTGTGTGTGTGTGTGTGTGTGTGTGTGTGTGTGTGTGTGATATTTATATGAGACAGACAGAGACAGGGTCTTGCAATCTTACCCATACTGGTCTCCAACTCTGGGCCTCAAGTGATCCTCCTATCTCCCCATCCCAAAGTGCTGGGACTACAGGTGTGCACCACCTCGTCCAGCCCATTTTAATGTTTTTATTTTAAATACACATTCCCAAAATTATATAACAAGTACAGGAAGCCCACTTTCAGCCAGTTTTACAAAAACAAAGTGGCAACATCCTAAAGTACTGAAAGAAATAAAGTTTTCCTAGAATTCTATGTCAAAATGAAAAATCTTTCAAGAATGTGACTGAAATAAGGACATTTAAAGACATACAAAAAGTGAAAGAATTCAGCAACCCACACTACAAGAAATGCAAAAGGAGTCCTCCAGGCCTAAAGATAAGGGTACCAGACAGAAATCTGGATCTACACAAAGAAATGGAGACTACTGCAAATCGGTATGTACATAGTTAAATATATATGTTCTTATTATTTAAATCTTTTTAAAATAATTTGTTTATTTTAAATAATTTATTTATGATTTAAATCTTTTAATAATTAAAAAAGCAATAATAATGGATTCTGGGATTTATAACATGTCTGAAATCAAATTACATGACAACACTAGCATAATGGCCAGAAGAGGAGGTATAATGTCACTAGATGGCACTGATAAAGGTATATTCTGGAAACCCTGAAGCCCTCACTGAAAAAGCAAAAGCAGGGAAAGAAATCAGGGAGCAGTGGACCAGAAGAAAGAGTTATAGCTAATAAGCCAACAAAGGAAAGAAAATGGAATGATATAAAAACCATGTAATCACTGTGCTGGAACAACTGCTCTCCATGCACTCCAGCCTGGGCGACAGTGAAACCCTGTCTCAAAAAAAAAAAAAAAAAAAGCCCACCCCTAGGGCCGGGCACGGTGGCTCACGCCTGTAGTCCTACCACTTGGGGAGGCCCAGGCAGGTTGATCACCTGAGGTCAGGAGTTCAAGACCAGCCTGGCCAACATGGTGAAACCCTGTCTCTACTAAAAATACAAAACAAATAGCCAGGCATGGTGGTGGGTACCTGTAATCCCAGCTACTCAGGAGGCTGAGGTAGGAGAATTGCTAGAACCCTAGGAGGGGAGGTTGCAGTGAGCCGAGGTCACGCCACTGCACTCCAGCCTGGGAAACAGAGCGAGACTCATCTCAAAAAAAAAAAAAAAAAAAAAAAATCCTACACTTAAAAGGTCACTGAGGCAAGCAAAAATGTAAAGCAGACCATTGAGAGGCAAAACTCTTTATCTGGTGAATTTAGAGACAATTAGACTTCCTTATTATCTAAAGCAAGAATCTAGTTCCAGGCTTCTTTCCCAAAAATTTATAAGTAACTAGAATTTCTGTTTTTTTCTGTTGTTGTTGTTTGTTTGTTTGTTTGAGACGGAGTCTCACTCTGTTGCCCAGGCTGGAGTGCAGTGGTGCAATCTCAGCTCACTGCTATCTCCATCTCCCGGGTTCAAGCAATTCTCTGCCTCAGCCTCCCGAGTAGCTGGAATTACAGGCGCCTGCCACCACACCCGGCGAATTTTCGTATTTTTAGTAGGAACGGGGTTTCACCATCTTGGCCAGGCTGGTCCTGAACTCCTGACCTCGTGATCCACCCGACTCGGCCTCCCAAAGTGCTGGGATTACAGGTGTGAGCCACTGTGCCCGGCCAGTAACTAGAATTTCTATACCTGGAATACATGTTTATCAAAACTTGTGTAACCCTTGCTGACATTAAGGCACCAAAATGTCTACAAATGTAGTATTCTGTGAGCCACCGCACCCGGCCTACAAAATGTTTTTTTAAAAAATTATTGTGTTGAGAGTGAATTATTGGGCTAATGGCTCATGCCTGTAATCCCAGCACGTCAGGAGGCCAAGATGGGTGGATCACTTGAAGTTAGGAGTTCCAGACCAGCCTGGCCAACATGGTGAAATCCCATCTCTACTAAAAATACAAAAATTAGCTAGGCGTGGTGGCAGGCACCTGTAATCCCAGCTACTCAGGAGGCTGAGGCAAGAGAATTGCTTGAACCCAGGAGGCAGATGTTGCAGTGAGCCGAGATCGTGCCATTGTACTCCAGCCTGGGTGACAAGAGCGAAAAAAAAAAAAAGGAAATCATGATTATTTTTACAATATGGACTTAACCCTGTATTACTCTTCTGAACCTTTCACTTAATATATCGTAACCATCTCTCCAGTCATTGAATGTTTTTCTATAACATTTGCAATGACATCATAGTATCCCATTATATGAATAACCCATGGTTTATTATACAAGTCCCCTACTGCTGAACGTTTAGGTCTTTCTAACTTTTTGCTATTAAAGTCTGGCATGATAGACTCTGCAAGTTAGCCTTCAGATGCCCAGCAAATCCAGTTAACCAGAGCTCTGTCCTCTAAGCCTCCTGGTGAATGTGGTTTTGCTGATGGTGGGCAGAGTCCACCCCAGCCGAGCCGCTGGATTTGGCAGGCACTTGGCCTTAGCAACCTGAGGGTGGTAACTCCAATCAGTTACTTGTTTCCCTGTTACCTGAGTTGCAGATTTAGAGCCCTCTGCAGTGAGCAGGTGAGCACCTGGCATGATTCTTTTCTGTTGGGTGGTCCTGGGGGTCACTGGGCCAATCACTACCTGGTGACAGGACAGGGTGACCGGTGGACGGCAGCACTGGGGATTCAAATGACCGCAGCCCGGTCAGGCTGAGCTGAGCAGAGCCAAGTAGTCAGCACAGCAAGGAACCTAGGCTCTTCACAGAGAAGGGAGCTGGAGGCCCCCCCAAGGAGGTAAGTATATGCCACCCTGCGGCAGGGTCCTGTGGGCTTTGGGAGTGAGAGAGTCAAGGGGAGAGGAGCTGTGTTTGCTGTCCCCCTGTTAAAACCTCAAGTGAAGCAGCATGGTATAGAGGAAAGAGCATGGGATTGGAAGCCATTGAACTTCCTGTTGTGTGTCCTTGGGCAAGTGACTGCATGTCTCTGATCCTCAATCTCCCCTTCTATAAAATGGAGATGATCCTAGAACCTGCTTCACGGGAGTGTTCAGAGGGGACTGTGGACAGAGCGGGAACATAGAAGAGGAAGCAGCCAGCAGTGTGGTTCACAACCAGCGCAGGCTGCCCACAGGGTGCAGGTACTGTCACCAAGGGAGACCCAAGGTGCCCTGGAGGGAGAGGCAAGGACACAGGCCTGAGCCCAGCCCTGGTGATGTGAACACTGGAGTGGGCTTCACAGGGACGGGCAGCATCAGAACTGGACTGGTGAGGTCATGAGCCCACCAGGGCCTGGGTAGGGACATAGCAAGTCTGGGGACTCCAGACAGGGTCACACAGACCTGGGCCATGCTGGGCATCCAGGGGCCAGCTGTGCATACTGGCAGATGTCAGTCAGCCCTCCTGCAGTTGGGCCAGGGACACCTCAGGGAAACTGTGCCCTTCCTTCCAATCTCGGTAACATCACCCTTCCACCCCGAACCCCGGGGAATGGCCCGAATCTCTCCTGACCAACAGCTCTCAGCCCTAGTCCAGGCCACAGTCTTGCTTGCACTGGGCCGGGTTTCAGAGCCCGAAGGGCACACTGGCAGCCTTTAGTGCAGTGTTTCAGATGTCACAAACAGGTTCCTCTCTGACGAAGATGGAACATCCACTGCTTCCCTCCTACCACGCAGGAAACACAGAAGAAACCATCAGCCGCCGGCCTGCTGGCCGTTCTCTCTGGGTACTGTGTTTGGAAAAAGCACAAAATCATTAACTTAAACATGCTTTTTCAAACCAAACACATCCCTCTCTTAGCCCTGGCGATTCAGAGCTGCCTCTCCCTTTGAAAATGAATGATCTCGGCCGGTGCGGTGGCTCACGCCTGTACTCCCAGTACTTTGGGAAGCTGAGGCGGGTGGATCGCGAGGTCAGCAGTCTGAGACCAGCCTGGCCAATATGGTGAAACCCCGTCTCTACTAAAAATACAAAAATTAGCCGAGCGTGGTGGTGGGCGCCTGTAGTCCCAGCCACTCAGGAGGCTGAGGCAGAGGTTGCATTTAGCCGAGATCATGCCACTGCACTCCAGCCTGGGCAATAGAGCAAGGCTCTCTCAAAAAAAACAAAGCATGATTTCATCCAATGCCTTCAATAACAGAAGGAGGTCCAAGTCCAGTGAGAGGGTGGAACGAACATACTGTCACAGTGGAAAGGACACGAGACAGGCGCGCCACCGTGTTGAGTCTCGCGAACAAACTAACGCCAGAGTGCCTTCCCCAGGGCTGCACGTCAGTCAGGAAAAAAAAAGCATTCTCTCCGACAGGTCAAATCACCGAAGCCTCGGGATCGTCGCTGGGGGCTGTGACGGGGCTGGCATGAAACGTCCCTCTGTCTGGCTGGGCAATGGGTCAGTGTTCAGGAGTTTCAGGCCTTTAAGTCCCGGCCAGACCGCAGGGGGACTCTGCAGCCGGGTCGGGGTTTCGATCCTGCGCTGCAGCCTTGCAACTGCGAGGCCTTGGGGGTCGTGCTTCGTTCGCCTGGTATCCTCGTTCGTGCGTGTAGGAGGCGCCTGGCTTGCCGGGCGGTGCCAAGCGGCAAGAGGGACGGCGCACGAGGCGTGTCCGCCCAGGGCGGCCCCTGTAAGCGCCGCAGACGCGCTGCCCCCGGCGCCCGGCCCCGCCCCAGCCTCCGCCCCACTACCGCGCAGCGCAGGCTCCGCCCCCAGCTTTCCCCGCCCCGCCCGGTCCGGCCCGCTTGGCCTCGGCGGCAGCGGCTGCGGCTAAGGCGCGCGAAGGTAGGAGGCCGGGGGCGCGCGCGTGCGCGGGGGCGGGACGGACGCGCTCCCGGCGGAGGAGGCCGCGCGCCTGGGGGCGGGCTGGAGCCACGTCCCGGGGCTGGGGGCGCTGTGGGTTCCGCGACCGCCGCTGCCCGGCACCGGAGGCCAGGAGAGCGTTCCCAACGGGCTCCTCGGATGCCCCGCCGCGTCCTGCCGCCCATCTTGCCCGGATTGTCGCGGGCCGGGGGCACGACAGGAGACCGGGGCCTGCCCGGGCGCAGCGGCCTGCAGGGCGCAGCCGTCCCTCCGCCGGCCGGGGTGCCTTGGCTCCGCGGGCGGCCGTGGGAGGCCCTCGCGACGGCCTCTGCCCCCCGCAGATGCCCTCTGCAGCTCCTGCGTGCGGGCCACGCCCTGCACTGCCCTCCTCCTGTGGGACCCGGTTTCGTCTTCATTGCAGCCCTGCCGAGTCGGAAGCATCTCCATTGTGCGGATGGGGAAACTGAGGCCCACAGCGCATAGTTGGGCTGGCCACGGAGGCAGGGCCGCCGGATGCTGTGCGGGGATGGGGCCCTGCACCCCTTGCGCCTCTCACCATGCGGCCTCAGGGCCCTGTGCCCGGCAGCGTCTCTGGAGTGGGCATTTTGAACGAGCTCCCTCCTGATTTTTACAGACTTAAGCCTAACGACCATGCTGGGGCGGATGTCTACCCCTCTGGTGACCAGGTCACAGCTCCCTCGGGAAGACGATTGACTGGGGAATGGGGACCCTGGGGAGGAGGCCTTCAGGGTGCCATCTGTCTGTTTACTCCAGAAAACAGAGATTTCTGTTTTCTTTCGCTGGGCTCACAGCAGGTGCTTAATAAACAGATCTTGTGGCGGGAGCAGAGGACAGCGAGGTTCAGGCAAGACTCCAGGAGTCAACCCCTGGATCTCGGAGCCTCCCCACCCGCGCACATTTCCCTGACTTAACCCTCCCCTCCCCAGTCTTTCTCTCAGCCCTTTCCACCCAAGTGGCCCCTGTGGGGGTCACTGCCTGGTTTTCACCCTGAACTTCTGGGATGCGGCAGATGCTGGATATGTGTTCGCTGGTGTCCTTCCGTGATCCCCGTCTGTGGCTGACATCATCTGTGGCCCAACATGACCCCAGCCAGAGCCGAGGGGAATCATTTCTTTTTCCATTTAACATCCTATGCTATTACTTGGCTCTTAGCATTCATTAATTCATTCAGCAGCTCTTCATGGAGCTTTGGCCTTAGCCCAGGCACTGTGGAAGTGGCAGTGAACTAAGTCAACCTGGCACTTTGGGAGGCTGAGGTGGGAGGACCGCTTGAGCCCAGGAGTTGGAGACTAGCCTGGGCAACATCTCATCTCTACAACAAGTAAAAAATTAGCCAGACATGGTGGCACGCACCTGTGGTCCCAGCTACTCAGGAGGCTGAGGTGGGAGGATCCCTTAAGCCCGGGAGGTCAAGGCTGCAATGAGCCATGATTTTGCCACTGCACTCCAGCCTGGACAACAGAGCAAGACCTTGTCTCAAAGAAAAAAAAAAAAGAAAGGAGGAGACAGACAACATACATGTTGGAGAAAATGGAACAGCCACTGGAGGGACCTCTTTAGCTGAGTCAGGGGTAGCTCCTTCAGAAAGTGATATTTTTGAGCCAAAATCTGGCCGACAAGCGGGAGTCAGCTGTGCAAAAGGGGGAAGTGCGTCCCAGGCAGAGGAAATGGCAGCGCAAACGCCCAGAGGTGGGCGCATGCCTGGTGTTTGAGGAATCAAGAAGGCCGTGAGCAGCCGGGTGTGGTGGCTCACGCCTGTAATCCCAGCACTTTGGGAGGCCAAGGTGGGTGGATCACTTGAGGTCAGGAGTTTAAAACCAGCCTGGCCAATATGGTGAAACCTCATCTCTACTAAAAATACAAAAATTAGCTGGGCGTGGTGGTGCATGCCTGTAATCCCAGCTACTCGGGAGGCTGAGGTAGGAGAATTGCTTGAACCCAGGAGGCGGAGGTTGTGGTGAGCTGAGATCGTGCACCACCACTGCACTCCAGCTCAGGCCTGGGCAACAGAGCAAGACTCTGCCTCAAAAAAAAAGAAAGAAAGAAAGAAAAAAGGCCATGAGCGAGGGGGAGAGAGGAGATGAGGTGGGAGAAGTGGAGTGAGGCCAGATCTGGTGGGCCCTGTGGGCCATGGAAGGACTTTGAACTTCATTTTAGGTGCGGTAAGGGCTAGTAGAGGGCCTCGGGTAGGGGAGGGGTATGACCTTTACTGTGTGAAACTTGAGTGGGTGAGGGGATGAGCAGGGAAGCAGAGAGACCCTCGAGGAGCCATCTCAGCAGTCCAGGCAGTGGCTTATATAATACACATCGGCGTCCTGGGGTGGTGCCAGGCACACAGCAGGCGCTGCAGGATGGCAGTCTTGCTGTTACTGTTTTTGCTTATTTGAGACAGGGTCTTGCTCTGTCACCCAGGCTAGAGGGTAGTGACACAACCACAGCTCATTGCAGCCTCAACTTTCGAGGCTCAAGCAATCCTCCTGCCTCAGCCTCTCAAGGAACTGGGACTACAGGAGGTGCATGCCACCATGCCAGGCCAATTTTTTGTATTTATTTGGCAGAGATGGAGTCTCACTGTGTTGCCAGGGCTGGTCTCAAACTCCTGGGCCCAAGAAGTCCTCCTACCTTGGCCTCCCAAAGTGTTGGGATCACAGGTGTGAGTCACTGCACCCGGCTTGCTGTTATTATTTAAAACTCTGGGCTGGGTGCGGTGGCTCATGCCTATAATCCCAGCACTTTGAGAGGCCGAGGCGGGTAGATCACTTGAGGTCAGGAGTTTGAGACCAGCCTGGCCAACATGGTGAAACCCTGTCTCTACTAAAAATACAAAAATTAGCTGGGCGCGGTGGTGCATACCTGTAATCCCAGCTACTCAGGAGGCTGAGGCAGGAGAATTGCTTGAGCCCAGGAGACGGAGGTTGCAGTGAGCCGAGATCGTGCCATTGCACTCCAGACTGGGTGACAGAGCGAGACTCCATCTCAAAAACAAAACAAAACAAAACAAAAAACAAAAACCCTTTGGAATCAGGCACACCTAGGTTGTGGCTGTGACTTGAGCTCTTTGTGGCTGGGTGCATTGGAGCCAATTATTTAACTTTGCTGAGACTTCACACTGTCATCTGTAAAGTGAGCAGGGTGGTGCCGGAAGTGTTAAAGCAGGTAAGGGACAGATGTAACGTTTTGGGCACAGAGCCTGGCTCATGGTTGGTTCAATATTTTTGTCATAATTTCTAGTCAGCAGCAGGAGGATAACGAAGGGGTAAGCGGATAAGAGCAGCTGCTATGTTTGAAGCAAGTAATCTTTGAAGGGCCTTTTGGCTAGTTCCTGCCGCTAGCCCTGGCAAAAGGCAGGTTTGGAGGGTGGTAGTGGGGAGGGAAGGGTACAAAGGGTGTCTCCTCTGTATTTGGTCACCAAATAATGGCTCAGCATCTAGAACAAGGCACAGGGTTCTAGCTTGGGTGCTAGAAAGAGCCAATAATACTCCTGATAGTAATGATAACAGTAGTAATAGCCAACACTCACCCGCTGTTCAACTGCAGGTAGTAATTAAGGTAACACTAGCTAATGTGATAGTGAAACCCTGAATTCTCAGAGGCTTAGCACAATAGAAGTTTATTTCTCATTCATGAAAAGTCCTGTTGGGTGTTTGGCAGGTGGCTTTCTATGTGGTGACCCAGGGACCGAGATCCCTTCTGTCTTGTGGTTGCGGCATCCCCTAGGACCTTGGAGTTATTTCCTTCTAGCTGATGGACCAGGAAGGAGAGAAATAATTTTATGGGCCAAGCCTAAAGTGGCACGCTTTCTTTCTGTCTTAATTCTGTGGACCAGAACTTGACCACATGGCCATATCTGACTGCAAGGGAGTCTGGGAAATGGCTTTTAGCCATATTCCTAAGAGGTGTTGGAAATGCTTTGTGGTGGGCACATTGCAGTTTCTGCCACACCATATCCAGGCATATAGCTTAGCATGGAGTATTTTATTTAATGCTCATGCTAGAAACAGGCACCATTATTATCCCATTTTGCAGATGAGGAAACTGAGGCTCAGAGAAGTGAAGACACTGGTGCAGGGTCACACAGCTGGTGAGGGGCTGGTGAGCCAAGACTGGAGTCCAGGTGGCCAGATGCTGAAGCTGTTAGCATCCAGATTTCTAAGAGGAATTCAGTCATTTTTTTTTTTGGAGAATTGGGTGGAAGCAGTGGACACATACTCGGGGTTCAGATATGACTTCCTGGGACCCACAGAACCCAGCAGGACTCTGGGGGAGAACTTTGGGGATGGAGCCAAGGGTGGGTGTCACCTGGTGCCAGGGCTGACATCTTGTCTCCTTCCCTCAACCCTTAGGGCTGTGGTCAGGAGAAGGCACAGAATAATTCAGTTCAGTCCCCCAAGGACATCTGGGGCCCCCTCTGCTGAGCTGGGCTTGCAGGGCTGGACATGCTGGTCCAGGGTATTTGCGGCTTCCCCCCTGCTCTGGTGGGCAGGTGTGCAGCCTGTAGAGGGGATTTTTGGAGGCTGCCTAGAGGTAGAAGAGTGGGCGTCCCTGCGGTTTGTAGTGGCAGCTCTATCTGCTGGCCGGTTTTGTGGTTTTTTTTTTTGTTTTTTTTTTTTTTTGAGACAGAGTCTCTCTCTGTCACCCAGGCTGGAGTGCAGTGGTGCGATCTCAGCTCACTGCAACCTCTGCCTCCCAGTTTCAAGTGATTCTTGTGCCTCAGCCTCCCGAGTAGGTGGGACTACAGGCACCCACCACCATGCCCAGCTAATTTCTGTATTTTTAGTAGAGATGGGGTTTCACCACGTTGGCCAGGCTGGTCTAGAATTCCTGATCTCTAGCGATCCACCTGCCTCGGCCTCCCTGTGCTGGGATTACAGGCGTGAGCCACCGCACCCGGCCAGTGGCTGGTTTAGTTTTGCCCAAATCTGGCTTGCTTGCCATTGCAACTAGGTAACATTTATCTTTTCGGCCCTGTTTCTTGGTTTTCCATTTGCAGGGCAGGTTCCTTAGTTGGGCATGAGCGGTCCAGCCTGGACTGATGAGCATTTATACAGCACCGTGGCATTCTGGGTCTGACCTAGATACAGAAGTAGAGCCTCAAAGCGCAAATGCTTGAGTCACTCACTGGGAGGCTGCTGGTCTAAGTGGAATGAGCTTTGGGCTCACCACTTCCCTGAAGCATGTCGCCTTGAATAGGTGAGAGCCCAATCTCTCTGAGCCTCAGTTTTCTTGTCTGGAAATGGGTTGAAGCAAGGATTTAATGAGATAATGTGAATATGCCCCCTTTGGGGCACAGCATGGAGCAGAGGGCACCCAGGGGCGGAGGGCTGAGACATAGCAGTGTAGCAGGACGAGCTGCAGGCAAAACTCCTCAGGCACTGGGTTAAAGAAGGAAGGAGCTTTATTTGGCCGAGAACTTTGGGAGACTTGCGTCTTAAAAGCCGAGCTCCTCGAGTGAGCAATTCCTGTCCTTTTTCGGGGCTTACAACTCTAAGGACAGGAGCCCAGACACGTGATGCTAATGATGATAGGAACAGCGGCCACCATTGGCTAATAGCTCACCACCTGCCAGGTGTGGTAGGTACTATCAGTCTCATTTTTTTGTTGTTTTTGGTAGGACAGAGTCTCGCTATGTTGCCCAGGCTGGTCTCAAACTCCTGGGCTCAAGCGATTCTCCCATTTTGGCCTCCCAAAGTGCTGGGATTATAGACCTGAATCACCACACTCGGTCTAGTCTCATTTTATTTTATTTTATTTTTTTGAGACAGACTCTTGCCCTGTCACCCAGGCTGGAGTGCTGTGGCACAATCTTGGCTCACTGCAATCTCCTCCTCCTGGGTTCAAGTGATTCCCCTGCCTCAGCCTCCTGAGTAGCTGGGATTACATGCACATGCCACCACACCGCGGCTAATTTTTTATTTATTTATTTATTTATTTATTTATTTATTTATATTTTTGAGACGGAGTCTTACTGTGTCGCCAGGCTGGAGTGCAGTGGCATGATCTCAGCTCACTGCAACCTCTGCCTCCCAGGTTCAAGCGATTCTCCTGACTCAGCCTCCCAAGTAGCTGGGACTACAGACGCGCACCACCATGCCTAGCTAATTTTTGTATTTTTAATAGAGACAGGGTTTCACCATGTTGGCCAGGATGGTCTTAATCTCTTGACCTCCTGATCCGCCCACCTCAGCCTCCCAAAGTGCTGGGATTACAGGCTAATTTTCGTATTTTTAGTAAAGATGGGGTTTCACTATGTTGGCCAGGCTGGTCTCAAACTCCTGACCTAAAGTGATCTGCCTGCCTCAGCCTCCCAAAGTGCTGGAATTAGAGGCTCGAGCCACCACACCCAGCCTGGTCTAGTTCCCTTTTAGAGATGAGAAAACTGAGGCTGAGGGAGGTAACCTGTTCAAGGTCTTACTGTCTTGAACACCATAGTTGCAAGTGACAGAGCTGGGTCTCAGATGCAACCTCAGACCTGATACTGACCCCAGAGCTGTGCGCCTAACCACTATATGACATAGCCTCCTTGCCCCAGGGAAAGAATAATGGGAGGTGGTGGGTGACCTCTGGGTCTCAGGGCCCTGAGATACAGGGGCTGTGCTTTTTTTTTTTTTTGAGACAAAGTTTCACTCTTATTGCCCAGGCTGGAGTGCAATGGCATGATCTCGGCTCACTGCAACCTCTGCCTCCCGGGTTCAATTGATTCTCCTGCCTCAGCCTCCCAAGTAGCTGGGATTACAGGCATGCACCACCATGCCCGGCTAATTTTTGTATTTTTGGTAGAGACGGGGTTTCACCATATTGGTCAGGCTGGTCTCGAACTCCTCACCTCAGGTGATCCACCCGCTTTGTCCTCCCAAAATGCCGAGATTACAAGTGTGAGTGCCCACGCCTGGCAGGGACTGTGCCTTTTGCATTTTCAAATGAATGAAACAAGTATTTCTTGAGTGTTGACCGCGTGACCCCCCAGCATCGTGTCATGTGCTGGGTACGCACACACGATATTCTGTTTCATCCCCGGACAGCTCCGTGAGGTGAGCACCAATATTATCACATCTTACGTAAGAGGACACTGAGTCTCAGAGAGGCAAAGTCAGTGTCCCTGGTGCACCCAGCTAGTGGGGGCTGGGGTGGGTGTGAAGGGGCCAGAAGCTTCCCAATAAGTGCCTGAAGGGCAAGGCTGGGGCACTTGTAGTTCGAAGCTCTACCACTGTGTCTAGGTCAGACCTAGGAATGCCGCAGGTGTTGCATAAATGCTCATCAGTCCAGGCTGGACTGCTCATGCCCAACTAAGTGCCAAGCCTGGTCTGGGTGATCTCACAGCCTGCATTCTTTGCCCTACACCTGTTGTGGGAAAACGTAAATCCTCTCATTCTTAGCTAACACTGTGACCCCCGTTCTGGGCCAGCAAAGATGATCCCGAAGACTTAGGACTCTGGCCTTTTCCGCCGCGTGGCTACTGACCCCACCCCCTGGGCTTGGAGGGCTCTAGGACCCAGCAACCTGCGCAGGGTGAAGAGTGTGTGAGGTCCTGACCTCCAGGTGTCTCCCCTCGTTTCCTCCTCCCATTCCCTCTTCTTCCTCCTCCCTCCATTTCTCTCCCTTCTCCTCCCGTCTCTTTATCCTTCCTCTTCTTTTGGCTCCCCGCCTCTGCTTCCCTCCTCTCCTGTCCTTTCCCACCCCCTCCCCCCTCAGCCCACATCCTGCTCCTCCCACCGCAGTGGTCACATGGGGGCGCCGCCGGATTTAAGCTTAATCTGCCTGGTGCTCAGCACAGCAGCGTGCTGACTGAGCTAGTCTTGGGGTCCTGGAGAAGGGGGCTGGAGGCGTGCCCACAGCCTCCCCCCCATGAGCTTGGGGCTGGCGGGGGCACAGGAGGTGGAGCTGACACTAGAGACGGTTATCCAGGTGGGTCCTGGGGGCTGTGCCCACCCTGTCTGGGGTGGGGTAGCGTGGACTCAGCAGTAGTGGTGAGAGGTGTGTGCGTCTTGGGGGTCAAGGGGTGGGAGAGGTGTGGTGGTGGTGGGGTATACAGGGGCCCCCCGCTTGCAGTTCCTGACAAGATGGGGGTCAGAGGTACACACAGGGTGCACCTGCTGTGGCTCCCTCATCCCAGTGCCCTGCGTTGGGAGAAGGGGGTCCCTACTGCCAGATTTTAGGGCTTGGGGGACCTCTGACATAGCCAGATCCTCATCCATCTAGGGTCGGAGCTGGATTGGAGCCCCCAACACTGGACTGCCTCCAGTGGGGTTTGGGAGTTGCCCGTGGGGTTTGGTTCTCATCTCTGGCCCTGGGCCTTCTTCCTGGGGCAGGGAGCACACAAGAGGCTCCTCCCATGGGGGTTTTTTGGATTCTAACTCCCAGGCTTCACTCCATCTTGAGGGGGCTCCTGGGAACCCGTATCTTGAGCAGTAGGACTTTGCGGCTCTCCCCACGAGGCCAGGGAGCCCCGGGTCCCATGTGCCCTGAAGACCCTCTCGCTTTTCCCACAGACACTGGAGAGCAGCGTCCTGTGCCAGGAGAAAGGCTTGGGCGCGTGGGACCTGGCCCAGGACGCTCAGATCACCAGCCTGCCTGCCCGCATCAGGGAGATTGTCACCCACAACCTCTCCCGGCCTGACAGCCCAGGTGCCACCCCCATCCGCTCCCCTCCACAGACATCACCCACATTTTACCTCTTCGCATGTCCCTTTCCTGAGCGGTCACCATGATGATCATGACTGTAACTCGCTGTGGGGCAGGCACAGCCTTATGACGGAAGAGCCCATTTTACAGATGAGGAGACAGAGGCTCAGGGATGTAATTTGCCCAGAATTATTCCACATTGGTGCAACTAGAAGGAAGGGCCGAGCATCCCCTCCGTGCTTGCCTGTAGCTTGCTGCAGAGATATGAACCCCAAATCCCATATTGCCACCCAGGGAAGGTGTGAGCTGGCTGAACCCAAGATACAGGAAGAGGGCAGCTCAGCTTAGACCAGGGTTTTGCAGAAGTCTGAGTGGATGGCGCTGTCCATCCATTTCCCACATGGGCAGGAAGGCGGATGGTCCCTGCTCCTCTCAGTGGGTGGTGCACATGGTGTCGTTATGTGGCTTGAGGGTCTGGGAAGGGCACACTCAGTTGCAGCTGGTGTGCTGGCAGCTCTCCATGATGGCGTTTTGGTGCTCTAACCATTGTCTCTGTTCAACTGCCAAGCTACAGATGGGCCCCCTCCTTGGGAGCGCCAGGGATGTTGGCACCCTGGAGCCCCAGACAGGGAGAGACTCAGAGGGCCCTCACCCTGACACCTGGGGTGTATGTCCAGTTCTCCCAGGGTAGAAGGGGAGCCCGCAGGAGGTGGACAGCCCTGCTTCTCCTGCTGGCATTTCTTTCCCTCTTCTGTCTTTCTCCTCGTCCTCACAACCTGACCTTTGCTCTCCTGAGCCCTAGCCTTTAAAGTTCCATGAAGCCCTTCTCTTGAGCGAGGCTTTGGTGCTTTTCTGGGAGGATCTGGTTACTACTCTACCTTTTTTTTTTTTTTTTTCCTGAGACAGAGTCTCGCTGTGTTGCCCAGGCTGGAGTGCAGTGGCACAATCTCAGCTCACTGCAACCTCCACCTCCCCGGTTCAAGTGATTCTGCTGTCTCAGCCTCCCAAGTAGCTGGGACTATGGGCATACACCACCATGCCCAGCTAATTTTTGTATTTTTAGTAGAGACAGGGCTTCGCCGTGTTGGCCAGGCTAGTCTCAAACTCCTGACCTCAGGTGATCCTCCTATCTCGCCTCCCAAAGTGCTGGGATTACAGGCATGAGTCCGTGTCCGCCCCACCCATATTAGAGATAAGTAAAACTGAGGCCCTGGAGAAGAAGACTAATTAGAAAAGGACGGAGCAAGAACTCAGGGGTCTCCTGGCTCCTAGACTGAGCCTCTCTCCTGCACCTCCTAAACCTGCTGGGCCACACTTTAGCTGGAGTTGTGTTCACTTTACATCCAGCTTTGTATCCCCTCCTTGCCTTCCTCCCTGTTCTCAGCTCTGTTTGCAGGCCTGGTGCTGCAGCCATTCCCACCTGGACTCCTCCCAGGGGCCTGGATGGTTTTCTTGCCCTCCCTGTTGTGGGGAGGATGTCCCACTGGATTCAGAAGCCAACCATGTGCCCACTGTCCCTTGCCAGTCCTGCTGCCGGCCACGGAGATGGCATCGCTGCTGTCACTGCAAGAGGAGAACCAGCTGCTGCAGCAAGAGCTGTCCCGCGTGGAGGACCTGCTGGCCCAGAGCCGTGCCGAACGCGATGAGCTCGCCATTAAGTACAACGCAGTCAGCGAGAGGGTGGGTGCCGCCCAGGTGGTGGGCTAGGCCAGGGCTCCCCTCGTTCGAGGGCAGGGAGGCATCTAGACCAGGCCCACACGTGGGGCAAAAGATGGGCCCTGGAGTCAGGTTGGCCTGGGCTTGGATTGAGGCTCTGCCACCTTGAGTGGCATTGAGCAAATCACTACACTCTTCAAGCCTGTTTTCTGTAGTGGGGATTGTAATGGGATGTGGAATTGTAGGAATCAAGGAGATAATAGAATAAAGTGCCTGGCACCAGAGGTATTTTGTTCCCGTCTGTCCCAGGCCTGTTAGGGGTGTGGGACACAGAGAATGAGATCCCGAAAGATTCCTGCCCCTTGAGTTTCTGGGCATCTCCCTGTGCTACCATTGCCATGGGCCTTGGGGTTGAGGCGGCGGCTGGTTGCTGGCTTGAGGCTGGTGTGGGCACCCGCAGTGTTCTGCGGCCCATCTGGGCAGCCACAAGACCTGCCGCCACTGCCTATTGGAATGAGTTCTAGGCATGGAAGGAAGGAGAAGCAGGCCTGTCTTCATGTCCAGGCAGGATTCACATCACCCGTGCTGCAGGCTTGTGGGGGTCCCAGGGCGTGGGGCGGGAGCTGGGTGTGAGCCGGTTGCAGGGGTGCGGGATGCACTTGATGCACTGTCTGCTTTGGGCCTCCGGGTGGCTGGGAGGCGACCCTGGGAGGTTGGTGGTGGCTGAAGATTGGTAAGGGAGTTGCAGCTGGGACAGAGTGTCTGTGTGCAGATGGGAGGCATGCAGGTGGCAAGAACGTATTAACAGTAGCTACTGTTTATTGAGTGCCTACTATGTGCCAGGCACATGCTGAGTGTTTTACATTTAATACACCAAAGTCGGGACCATTATGATGCCCATTTAACAGAGGAGAAAACAGAGCCTCAGGGAGGGGACGCGCCATGCTGGGGGCACACAGCCAGTTAAGGTTAGACACTAGGTCTTCCAACTCCCAGCCCAGGGCTCTGTTTGGTTTCTAGATTAACCCAGTCTAGAAACAAAGTTCTGAAGTTTTGTTTCCTACGTATGGGAAGAGACACTGGGCTAGGGATTTCAGGGCACAGCTGGCCCCCACAAAGTTGGAAGGGACCCAGAGAGGCAGGGGCTGGCCCAGCGTCCCCTGTGTGGTAGTGGCAGAGCTAGGGTTGGCATGGGACCCCTGAGCTGGGCTTGTCCAGGCTGGAGCCCGCATTGGCAGGAGGGTGTGTGTTCCTGTGTGTGACTGTGGAGTGTGCCCGTGTCCTGGGACTTGCCTGGCTGGACAAATCCCCGACTAGTTGGGACTTGTAGAGGAGCAGGGTAGGCGGCCCGCAGTGGCCCCTAGCATCAGGACAGTGGAGAGCTAGTTTTCCCTGGGTCTGCAGCAGGTGTGTAGGGCATGCTGGCCCCAGTCGTGAATTTTGGGTGGTGATGGGGCCCTGAGCCAGCCACCCCTTTCTTTTGGCCCATGCATGGCACAGTGCCACACCCTCAGGGGCTGCCTCTTAAATGCCACCTTCTGAAGCTAGCCCTGCCCCCAGGTTGGCAGGAAAGGGAAGAGGTGGGAGGTGGGACACAGCTGCTGGGGCTGGGACTGCAGCACAGGGGGTCTGGGTTAGTCTAGAAAGCTCCCTCCTGTGGCTAGGGGGGCCCCAAATGGCACGTGAGAGGATGCCCACTGCTTCAGTTGTCCTCTATCCACCATGGTTTGAATGAGGCCCCACCTGGAGGCAGGGGTGGAACAGGAATGACCTCAAAGGCCTTTCCTGGAGGGTGGGTCCCCAGAGAACTTCAGAGCCTGGAGATCACCTTATCACAGATAGGGAAAGCAAGTCCTGGAGAGGCGCATGATAGGCCCAAGGTCAGTGGTGGTCCTGGGATGAGACCCTTGGTCCAGGGCTCTGCAGTTGGGCAACATTCTCCCTCCCTGCCACCCCCTTGTCCCCATGGCCACAGGTGGCAGTGCCTGCCCCTGTGGCCCTCACTGGCATGGTGGGCTGAGTTGGGGGGCAGTCAGCGAGATTGTTCTGATCTTTCCAACCCTGCAGCACCCCTGGCATGGGGAGCGGAGGGAGGTCAGGTCTGTGTCCTGTTGACTGCATGTCCTGCAGGGAAACTGAGGCACTCCCAGAGGCCACCTCCCAGCCAAGAGAGAGGACCTCAGGGCCCCCATGGGGGTCCCCCCTTCTTGCTGTCCCTGGGAAGCAGGCGTAGGCGCAGCTGGGAATGGAAAGGAGGGAGTGGCCATGCCTCCCTTGGCTCTGGAGGACAGACCCCCTGGGCTCCCTCGTGTCCATAGCAACCTGGAAAGACTAAATTGAATGGCGGTCTGAGGGCAGCGGTTGCTAGGGGAGACAGTCAACTTCTTTCATCTCTGGCTTAGTGGCAGCCTCCTTCCCTTTTGAATTGCAAGTAAAATTGAAAGGCTGTTTTGTGCAGGGTGAAGTTTGTGGAAAGGGGTGAGGTGTGGCTGAGAGGGCCTTGGCTCTGGTTCTGAACATTGGAGAAGGGGGAGGAGAGAACCCAGCAACAGCCTGAACCCCTCTGTGTCCCAGAGGCAAACAGCACCTGCTTCACACATATATGCAGTGTGTACATGACACAGGCTACACTGGGCCCCACACAGAGACACACAGATGCACAAAACCTGCCACAAACAACATAATGAGACCCTAAAACCAGGCCACACAGAAACACTCCAATTCACAGAATATGCACAGCATAACCCACACCCACAGCCAGATGCCACACAACCCCACACAGGCGCAGAACAGTCCCCCCACCACCGCGGACCCATAACACCCATATGCAGATGACACAGCACGCTGTCTCCCACCTCATGGGTGCACACAGACAAAAAAAGCATACAGTTCAACACAGCCACCAATCGGCCCACAAAGGTATGCCCAGATGCACAAAGTGTCTATCACACATACCAGGGAGCCCAGGCACACTCCCCAGACCCACCCACGTGTGGTTGTACACTTGCCTCGCTGACACACAGACATATACCCTGATACACACAGGCAGCCCCAAACCCCGCACCACAACTTAGACCTTCAGCCACAGATGCCGCCTTACTCGTTCACGGGAAGTCTCAGAGGCACCAAACAGTCGACGTGAACTCAGCACCCACACATGACACACAGTGTCCTGCGTGGAGACAAATGACAAAATACACCCCACTCACACCTAGTGAGAGCTACCAACATCAGTGCACAGCATGCGTGGCTGCCCCAGGCCACCGCCACCACACACAGATGCGGACGCCGCTCACATTGACCTCAGTGGGCTTGGCACAGACACTTGACGGGCCTGCAGCTGCCATCCAGGCAGAAACCCCCTACTTCCACCTCCCCTGCACAGCCTTGGACTGTGTTCCTCCAGACTCAGGGGGAAGCCCCCAAGTAGTCACAGTTAGCTCCTCCCTATTGGTGGCGCTGCCATGCACGTGTCCCTGGGGTGGGGTGGGTAGAGATGTCCTTGCTTTGTCTGGCTCATAGAGCATCTCTGGGCATACGGGGTCGATGCAGGCCTGGAGGGCACCTTCCCTACTGCTAACCTGGCCTGGACCCAAGACCCGAGATGAGCATGGGTGAGAGCAGCTGCCCTCCTGTTGGCTTCCTGTGGCTGGCGTGGCACTGCATGGGTGGGCTTTTGAATGCCCTGCCTGGGCTGTAGCAGGCCAGGTCCTGAGGATGCAGATGGTGAGTGCGGGGCTAGCATCAGAGTAAGCTGGGCTGGGGTGTTGTCGCTGCCAGGTGCCCTTGACCCACTGTGGGCTCTCACACTGCCCTGCTCCTCCCTCACCTCCCTTCTCCCAACAGCTGGGGAAGATGAGGGGCCACCTGGGGCCAGCAGGTGACTTAAGGGAGTTGAGAGGGTTCCATGGCTGGTAGGGACAGCCAGAGCCCACAGGGGTCTGAGGATGCAGGGGATGGAAGCTTCCCGGGGGTGGAGGAAGGGCAGCAGCAACAGAGGCTTTCCTGAGGTGAGGATGGAGGGGGCCTTTTTTTTTTTTTTTTAAGACGGAGTCTCGGGCCAGATGCTGTGGCTTACACCTGTAATCCCAGCACTTTGGGAGGCCGAGGCGGGTGGATTACGAGGTCAGAAGTTCGAGACCAGCCTGTCCAACATAGTGAAACCCCATCTCTACTAAAAATACAAAAAATTAGCCAGGCGTGGTGGAGTGCACCTGTAGTCCCAGCTACTTGGGAGACTGAGGCAGGAGAATCATTTGAACCTGGGAGGCAGAGGTTCCAGTGATCCAAGATCGCGCCATTGCACTCCAGCCCAGGAGACAGTGCAAGACTGTGTCTCAAAAAAAAAAAAATAAATAAAATAAAATAAAAAATAAATAAATAAAGATGGAGTCTTGCTCTGTCGCCCAGGCTGGAGTGCAGTGGCATGATCTCGGCTTACTGCAACCTCCGCCTCCCAGGTTCAAGTGATTCTCCTGCCTCAGCCTCTTGAGTAACTGGGATTACAGGTGCATGCCACCATGCTTGGTTAATTTTTGTATTTTTAGTAGAGACGGGGTTTCATCACATTGGCCAGGCTGGTCTCGAACCCCTGACTTCAAGTGATCTACCCGCCTTGACCTCCAAAAGTGCTGGGATCACAGGCATGAGCCACTGCACCAGCCAGAAGGGGGCATTAATATGCAGGCGCTGTATGGGGCAACATCTGTGTGCACCTCTTACAAATCTTAATGCTGTGTATATGAGCAGATTCATTTGTGTCCCCCTGGGAATGTTTGAAGTTGCCTGTATGTGTTATGTGTGTGCATATCTTTAAGCTCAGATATGCATAGGCGGATTGACACCTCTGTTTGAATGTATTCCCATGAGCTCATGCCATTAATTCACCATCGCAACAAATATTTACTGAGCGTGAGTCACGCCATTCCACAGCCACCATTCTAATACTAAGATACAATGAGGAACAAAAAATCCAGGCTTTCCTGAGCTCACATTGGGATGGGGGCATGGTGGGGAGACACAGGCATCCGTGTAATAAACAGAAACCACGACAGGGCTAAGTGTTCTGGAAGAGAGGTGCATGGTGTACTGAGGCCCCTGAGGTTGACCCAGGTGCACCTTTGAGCTTTGCCTGCATGGTTTGGGTTTGTGGGCTCACCTGCATGTGTCCACGCAGGCCCCATCTGCGTGTCCGTGCATGGCTGCATCACCCCATGCACACGTGCACTGCCCCTGGGCTTGCCCACATGTGCCTGCGCCCCAGGGTGTCAGGCTATCAGCCTACAAGGCATTGTGCGTCTGGGCCCAGCCTGGAGCCCCCTACAGAGGCCTGAGCCTGCCTTCCCAGGAGGCCCAGGACTCTCACCCAGGGCCCTTCCCTGCAGCTGGAGCAGGGTCTGCGGCTGGAGTCTGGGGAGCTGGAGACGCAGGAGCCCAGGGGGCTGGTACGGCAGAGCGTGGAGTTGCGGAGGCAGCTGCAGGAGGAGCAGGCCTCCTACCGGCGCAAGCTGCAGGCCTACCAGGAGGGCCAGCAGCGGCAGGCCCAGCTTGTGCAGCGGCTGCAGGGCAAGGTCAGGACCACCCACTCCTGCTCCTGTCCTCCCACGTGTTCACTTTGTCCCGCCCCAACCCCTGGGGCTCACCATCACCTCCCAAACCCCAGATTCTCCAGTACAAGAAGAGGTGCTCGGAGCTGGAGCAGCAGCTGTTGGAGAGATCCGGAGAGCTGGAGCAGCAGCGGCTGAGGGTGGGTGCCAGTGTGGGGCAGGGGCAGGCCCTGCCCTCCACCTGCCCAGCCTGATGCTTTAATCTCTCTCCCACCCAGGACACAGAGCACAACCAAGACCTGGAGAGCGCCCTCATCCGGCTGGAGGAGGAGCAGCAGAGGTGAGGGCGCAGCAGGGAGGGCTAGGGCTGGCAGGATGGCCCCCTGCGTGAGTGCCTACTGATCACCTCTGCCCCATTCAGGAGTGCCAGCCTGGCCCAGGTGAATGCCATGCTCCGAGAACAGCTGGACCAGGCAGGCTCGGCCAACCAGGCTCTGAGTGAGGACATACGAAAGGTGACCAGCGACTGGACACGCAGCCGCAAGGAGCTGGAGCAGCGGGAGGCGGCATGGAGGCGCGAGGAGGAGGTGGGCATGGGGGTGCAGGGAGGCCAGCTTGACCCAAGGGGAAGGGGCACTACAGAGGAGGGAGGACTCAGAAGCCTGGAGAGGGAGAGGGAGCACTGTCCAAGGGAGCATGTTAGCAGAAGTAAATAGCCGTCATCACAATAGCTGGTCTTTATCAATGTGTAGCATGTACCATGTGCACGGTGTGCATTGACCTTTGTTCCTCATGATAACTGCGTGTGGTAGGTGCTATCATCCTCCTCATTTTAAAGAGAGGTTAAGGCCAGTCGCAGAGGCTCACGCCTGTAATCCCAGCACTTTGGGAGGCTGAGAGATCGTGCCACTGCACTCCATCCTGGGCAACAAAGCAAGACTTTGTCTCAAAATAAGTAAATAAATAAAGAGAGGTTAAGTAACCTGCCCACAGTCATGCAACTGGCAGCTGGGATGCAAAGCTAGGTCCCTTGCATTTTTGCCCTTCCTTGCTGCCTCTTGCAGCCAAAAGAGGACTTGAAACCCAGGTCCCTGTGTGGGAGGGAGCCATGAGGCTTGGGAGGCTGAGCGTGGCCGCTGCGACACAGCTCTGTGCATAGACCCACAGGAAGACCCACTCCCTGAATGACGGTGCCTCCCAGGATGGTCGAAGATGAGGGAAGCAGTGGGAGGGAGTAAACCCGCTCTCACACCAACCCTTCCCTCGGCATGTCTTCTCTCCAGTCCTTCAATGCCTACTTCAGCAACGAGCACAGTCGCCTGCTCCTCCTCTGGAGGCAGGTGGTGGGGTTCCGGCGGCTGATCAGCGAGGTGAAGATGTTCACTGAGAGGTGAGGCCTGGCCGGGGATGGGGCAGCAGCTGAGAGTCAGCCCTGCTCTTTCCATCCAGCTCAATTCAGTTGAATTTCAGTTCAACTCAATACACCTACTGTGCACAAGGGCCTGTGAGGACACAGAGGCCACTTGTAATAACCATTACCACAGTTGTGGCAGTCAGCATTTATTAGATGTTTACTCTGGGCTAGGCTCTTTGTATATTTCATTTCAACTAATATTCACAGCTTCCCTGTGAGGTAGGAACTGTGTTCCTTCACATATTGCAGATGGGGACATTGTGGCACAGAGAGGTTGAGTGATCTTCCTGAGGTCACACAGTAGTACATAAGTGGCTGAGTCAGAGTTTGAAGTTCCTGATTTTTTTTTTTCTCAGACGGAGTCTCGCTCTGTCACCAGGCTGGAGTGCAGTGGCACGATCTTGGATCACTGCAACCTCCACCTCCTGGATTCAAGCAATTCTCCTGCCTCACCCTCCCGAGTTGCTGGGATAACAGGCGCATGCCGCCACACCTGGCTAATTTTTTTTTTTTTTTTTTGTATTTTAGTAGAGACGGGGTTTTACCATGTTGCCCAGGATGGTCTCGAACTCCTGAGCTCAGGCAATCTGCCAGGCTCAGCCTCCCAAAGTGCTGGGATTATAGGCATGAGCCACCACGCCAGGCCGAAGTTCCTGATTTTCATCCACTAGAATATTCAGCTTGGCTACCAAGGACCTCACAGCCTCTTGTGATGAAAAGATGTAGATCCCTAAAATTCTAGATTGGGCGCGGTGTCTCATGCCTGTAATCCCAGCACTTGGGGAGGCTGAGGCGGGCGGATCACCTGAGGTTAGGAGTTCAAGACCAGCCTCAACATGGAGAAACCCTGTCTCTACTAAAATTACAAAATTAGCCGGGCATGGTGGTGCATGTCTGTAATCCCAGCTACTCGGGAGGCTGAGGCAGGAGAATTGCTTGAACCTGGGAGGTGGAGGTTGTGGTGAGCCGAGATCTTGCCACTGCACTCTGGCCTGGGCAACAAGAGCGAAACTCTGTCCAAAAAAAATAAAATGAAATTCTAGACTGAGGAAGCGAGTGGTCAGTGATATGTACGTGGGACAGAGGGAATGTCCTCGAGGCTCAGAAGGATGGGAGGGGTGGGGAGGTCAGAAAAACCACTTTGTGGAGATGGAATTTGCACAGAGCCTCAAGGGATGGGTAGGGTTGAAGCAGAGCAGCAGGCGCGCCAAGCAGGAGCAAGGCATGAGCAAAGGCATGGAAGTTTCAGCCCATGGCACCCAGGGGGGTTGCAACGAAGAGCTGGTACAGGGAAAGGAGAGCCTGCCTCAGCGCGGGAGCTTGGGCCTGCCTGATCTTTGAGCAGGGGTGTCTGATCAGTGTGAGCAGTCTGCTCAACAGTAGTGTCGGGGAGGCTGTGGAGAGAGCCCCAAGGCAGGAGGCCAAGGTGTTTCATTTAGTGCATTAAAAACATTTTAGTTAGTAATCTTTTCTTTTCTTTATGGCTCACTATAGCCTCGGCCTCCTGGTCTCAAACAATCATCCTACCTCAGGTCCTGTGCAGTTGGGACCACAGGTGCATGCCACCAGGCTTGCTGATTGTTTTATTTCTTGTAGAGTCGAGGTCTCACTTTGTTGCCCAGGCTGGTCTTGAACTCCTGTGCCCAAGTGGTCCTCCTGCCTTGACCTCCCAAAGGGCTGGGATTACAGGCGTGAGCAACCACACCTGGTTTAATAATCTTTTCTTTATCATCAAATAGCCAGTGTCTAAATTTTCCATATGTCTCATAAATGTCACAGACAGGCCAGGTGCAGTGGCTCACGCCTATAATCCCAGTACTTCAGGAGGCCAAGGCGGGTGGGTCACCTGAGGTCTGGAGTTCGAGACCAGCCTGGCCAACATGGTGAAACCCCCATCTCTACTAAAAATACAAAAATTATCCATGTGTGGTGACACATGCCTGTAATCCCAGCTACTGGGGAGGCTGAGGCCCCAGACTTGCCTGAACCCAGGAGGCAGAGGTTTCAGTGAGCCGAGATTACACCACTGCACTCCAGCCTGGGTGACAGAGTGAAACTCTGTCTCAAAAAAAAAAAGTCACAGATAGTCTTGCTTTAGTTTTTTCTTTACAATTGTTTGAATCTAGATCCATAGACATTTACAAAATGTAAATGGTTGCTTTGTCTTTTTTTTTTTTTTTGAGATGGAGTCTCGCTTTGTTGCCCAGGCTGGAGTGCAGTGGCAGGATCTTGGCTCACTACAACCTCTGCCTCCTGGGTTCAGCAATTCTATGGCTTCAGCCCCCTGAGTAGCTGGGATTACAGGCGTGTGCCACCACGCCCAGCTAACTTTTGTATTTTTAGTAGAGATGGGGGCTTCACCATGTTGGCCAGGCTGGTCTTGACCTCAGGTGATCCACCTACCTTGGTCTCCCAAAGTGCTGGGATTACAGGCCCGAGCCACTGTGCCCGGCCCCTGCTTTGTCTTTTAAGTCCCTTTTAACTTATTTGTTCAGGAAACTGGGCCAATTGTCCTTGGAGATTCTGATAGTCTGGATTTTGCTGGTTGCATCCTTATGGTGTCAATTAACATGTTTCTTTATCCCATGTATTTCCTGTAAATTGGATGTTGGATCTAAAGCTAGGTCAGATTCAGGTTCTTCTGCTTGCTTTTTTTTTTTTTCCTCAAGACTCTGTAAGTAGAATGTATTCTTCCAGCAGAATGCCCCTATGCCAGCTGTCTCTCTTTTCAAGATCCAACCCACTCATCAGAGGCTGCAAAACTGTGAGCTTCTCATTTAGTCACTCCTTTGTTATTAATTAGAATTCTGGAATGAGGCACTTTCCCTCCTTACTATTGGATAACCAGTGGTACAGTTCATTCAGGAAAGGAAAGGATTTAACCTGTATTATGGACTGAAAATACATTTTTTTTTTTTTTTTTTTTGAGGCAGTCTCTCTCTGTCGCCCAGGCTGGAGTGCAGTGGCACAATCACAACTCACATTAGGCTTGACCTCCCAGGCTCAAGTGATCCTCCCACCTCAGCCGCCCAAGTAGCTGGGACTACAAGTGTGTACCACTATATCTAGCTAATTTTTGTTTGTTTGTTTGTTTTTAGAGACAGGGTCTCGCTACGTTGCCCAGGCTGGTCTCGAACTCCTGGGCTCAAGCAGTGCACCTGCCTTGGCCTCCTAAAGTGCTGGAATTACAGAAATGGGCCACCATGTCTGGCCTTAAAATACGTTTTTAAGGCCCGGCAGAGTGGCTCACACCTGTAATCGCAGCACTTTAGGAGGCTGAGGCATGTGGATCACCTGAGGTCAGGAGTTCAAGACCAACCTGGCCAACATGGTGAAACCCTATCTCTACTAAAAATACAAAAATTAGCTGGGAGTGGTGACATACGTCTGTAATTCCAGCTACTCGGGAGGTTGAGGCAGGAGAATCACTTGAACCTGGGAGACGGAGGTTGCAGTGAGCTGAGATCGCACCACTGCACTCCAGCCTGGGCGACAGAGTGAGACTCCGTCTCAAAAAAAAACAAAAACTAAAACAAAAACAAAAATTTTAAGCAGCCTTTAAAATTTTTATATTTTACTTTTGATTAAGTCATATGTTCACAAGGTTCACATTTCAAAAGGGTACACAGTAAAATGGCTCCCTGTCACCTCTGACCCCAGATATTCGCCTTCCCTCCTTGGAGGCAAGTAGCATCATCAGCTTCTTTTTCTTTTTATATACAGTTTTTTTCTTTTTTCTTCTTCTTTTTTTTTTTTGGCCACCAAGTTACCATGAGAAGCATTATCAGTTTCTTTTTTTTTTTTTCCCTTTTTGAGATGGAGTCTTGCTCTGTCTCCCAGGCTGGAGTGCCGTGGCACGATCTTGGCTCACTGCAACCTCTGCCTCCCGGGTTCAAGCGATTCTCCCACCTCCGCCTCTCAAGTAGCTGGGATTACAGGCATGAGCCACCATACCCAGCTAATTTTTGTATTTTTAGTAAAGGTGGGGTTTTACCATGTTGGCCAGGCTGGTCTCAAACTCCTGACCTCAGGTGATCCTCCCGCCCCAGCCTCGCAAAGTGTTGGGATTACAGGCATGAGCCACCACGCCTGGCCTATCAGTTTCTTAAGTGACCTTCCAGGGTTATCTTACATAATCAAATAAAGCAGATCACACACACACAGAGACACACAGACACATGTACACTTTTTTGCATATACGCCTGGTAAAATTTCATCTTCATAGTTCTTGAAGATGCTTTCTTCACCTACTAGTTATAACTGGGAGGTGGCTCTGTGTCAGGCCAGGAAGAACTTCTCCACTGGTTTTGTTTTGTTTTGTTTTTTTTTGAGATGGAGTCTCACTCTGTCCCCCAAGCTGGAGTGCAGTGGCCCAATCTCAGCTCACTGCAAGCTCCGCCTCCCAGGTTTACGCCATTCTCCTGCCTCAGCCTCCCGAGTAGCTGGGACTACAGGCACCCGCCACCTCACCTGGCTAATTTTGTTTTTGTATTCTTAGTAGAGACGGGGTTTCACCGTGTTAGCCAGGATGGTGTCGATCTCCTGACCTCGTGATCCTCCCGCCTCGGCCTCCCAAAGTGCTGGGATTACAGGCGTGAGCCACCAAGCCTGGCCTTCCACTGGTTTTTCTTGGCCACAGAATGGATGTACCATCGTGTACTTAGTAGCAGTCCCCTTTTGACAGACATTTAGGTTGTCACCAGGATTTCTTACATGAGCAATGCTGCAGTGAACCTCCTTGTCCACAAGCCATCTCCTCTGTGCTGGGGTATATCTTTGGATATGTTCTTAGAGGAGGAGCCGGTGGGGAAGCTCCTATGCATGCAGAGTTTTCGGAGCTCTCCCTCAGTGCCCTCCGTTGTGGTTGTACTCACCCTCCCACCAGCTGTGTAGGGGAGGGCCTGTTACCCCAGAGCCCCTCCCTGTGTATTATGTGACCCCCTTTTTTTTTTCCCCAATCTGAGAGTGGACAAATGGCATCCCAGTGTAGGGTTTTTTTTTTCTTCTTCCTCTTTTGTTTTTGAGATGGAGTCTCACTATGTTTCCCATGCTGGCCTCAAACTCCTGGGCTCAAGCAATCCTGCCTCAGCTTCCCGCATAGCTGGGACTGCAGGTGCATGTCATCGCACCCAGCCTAGTATAGTTTTATTTTTATTTTATTTATTTATTTATTTTGAGACGCAGTCTTGCTGTGTCGCCCAGGCTAGAGTGCAGTGTCATGATCTCGGCTTACTGCAGTCTCCACCTCCTGGGTTCAAGCAATTCTCCTACCTTAGCCTCCCAAGCAGCTGGGACTACAGGAGTGTGCCACCACACCTGACTAATTTTTTGTATTTTTAGTAGAGATGGGGGTTTCACCATGTTGGCCAGGCTGGTCTTCAACTCCTGACCTCACATGATCTGCCCGCCTCAGCCTCCTAAAGTGCTGGGATTATAGGTGTGAGCCACCACGCCCTGCCCCAGCATAGTTTTAATTTGTAGTTGGGAGCAAGCCCCATCCCATCCCCAGCCTGTGCTCTCTCCCCAAGGGACCTGCTGCAGCTGGGAGGGGAACTGGCCCGGACATCACGAGCTGTCCAGGAGGCGGGCCTGGGACTGAGCACGGGCCTACGGCTGGCAGAGAGCCGGGCCGAGGCAGCCCTGGAGAAGCAGGCCCTGCTGCAGGCCCAGCTGGAGGAGCAACTGCGGGACAAGGTACTCCGCGAGAAGGACCTGGCCCAGCAGCAGATGCAAAGCGACCTGGACAAGGCTGACCTCAGTGCCAGGTGGGTACCTGGTGGGTGCCGCACGAAGCAGGCATCCCTGCAGAAGGTAAAACTGGAGAGTTGGGGAGAAGGGAGCATCTGTTCACTAGGGGCAGGGTCTTCCTCTGTGAGCTCAGCCAGTCTTCCCATGCACTGAGGTTCTGAAGGCACTTGCCCCATGTATATCATAAACAGCTTAGCCTCCGATGACAGAACTGGTGGCTGGGTACGGTGGCTCACACCTGTAATCCCAGCACTTTGGGAGGCCAAGGTGGGGTGATCACCTGATGTCAGGAGTTCAAGACCAGCCTGTCTGACAGGCGAAACCCTGTCTCTACTAAAAATACAAAAATTAGCCGGGCGTGGTGGTGTGTGCCTGTAATCCCAGCTACGAGGGAGGCTGAGACAGAGTCGCTTGAACCCAGGATGTGGAGGTTGCAGTGAACCAAGATCACATCAGTATATTCCAGCCTGGATGACAGAGCGAAACTCTGTCTCAAAAGAAAACAACAAAGAAAGAACTTGTGCCCCTTACTCCTGCCACCTGGACAAGTCCTCATGTGCTTTCCCATGAGGTAAAGCTGGTGGCAACCTCATTCCCATTTCACAGATGAGAAGTGTGAGGTCTGGAGAGGAGTCAGGACTTGTCTAAGGTCACACAGCCAGGGAGATGGATGTTAGGGTCCCTGCCTCCGGTTTGGAGAAGCATGGGGGACACAGAGCTAGTGGATTTGAGAGGCAGGGGTGGTCCCCTATTCACCTCTATTGCTCCCCCAACTCCAGAGTGACAGAGCTGACCCTGGCAGTGGAGCGTCTTCAGAAGCAGAATCTGGAGAAGGATCAGGTCAACAAGGACCTCACCGAGAAGCTTGAGGCCCTGGTGAGCTGCAGCTGCCCCTGAGATGGGGCAGGGTGGGATGGGGTACCGGCCAGATCCATGGACGCAGGCTTAGAGCTGGGCTGCCTGGGCCACCCCCAGCATTCCACTCACCCTCAGGTTCAGCCCTCACAGGTGTGCAGGCTTCGTGGTAGGCACACTCACCTCCTCCATCCCATTTCTTCCTCCCAGCAGCCCTGTAGCGTAATCCTCATGACACAGATGGGGAAACTGAGGCCCAAGAGGGGAAATGCTTGTCCAGTCTCAGAGCCAGTAAGCGGGAGAGTCGGGACTTGAACTCACGTCAGTGCTCTCCAGGTCCAGATGCTGCCCCTGGCAACCTAGCTGCCCCACCCCCACCAGTAGGACCCTCACTCCCCCAGGGTACAGCCTGATTTGGTCACCCCTCTGTGTGGGGCCTGGCCTGGGTTCTAGGTCTGGCTCTCCTCCAATCGACTGTGTGACCTGGGGCAGGACACAGCTCTTCTCTGGGCCTGGTCTGTTCAGTGAGGGCCTCGGGCCTGCTGTGGGGTCTACCAGGTGGCTGGCCTATGGACATGGCTTCAGAGGCCACCTGGTCAGTGGTGGACCAGGGAGGGAGGGGAAGGGGAGGTTTCAGATAAGACAGAACCCCGACCACCCTTTGTCTCCCTAACCGCACTCCAGGAATCCCTGCGGCTACAGGAGCAGGCGGCCCTGGAGACAGAGGACGGAGAGGGGTTACAGCAGACCCTAAGGGACCTGGCACAGGTGTGAGCCCAGAGAGGCGGGAAGACAGTGCCCTGCCAGGCAGTCCCAGGCCCCCCCCCCCCACGTCTTTCGGTGGCCTGGGACTGAACTGCAAATGGGTGGGGGCCTGGGACCCAGGCTGTAGCTGCTCAGCACCCCTGCTAGCTCACCCGGCCTCTGCCCTAGGGAGCCCCAAGTCTCAGAGGGGAGGCACGGCCATTTCGGAGCCCACCTGTGAGCGACGCCAAATGATGTCTTCCCAATAAATGGGAGGCCTCAGCGGCAAGCTGAGGACTGAGCTAGTGGAGAAGGTGAAATCAGGAAGGCTTCTCGTAAGAGGGCGCATTTGGAATGAGGCGGCCCGCAGCCTCGCCTGGGCGTCTTTGCCCAGCTATCCCTGCGGTTCCTAACTCAGCAGCCTCCTTCTGCCTCCCTCCCCTACCCTCAGGCTGTCCTGTCTGACGCTGAGAGCGGCGTCCAGCTGAGCGGCTCCGAGCGCACTGCGGATGCATCCGAGGGCAGCCTGCGGGGGCTCTCGGGCCAGCGGACCCCGTCCCCACCGCGGCGCTCCTCGCCCGGCCGAGGCCGTTCACCTCGCCGAGGCCCCTCCCCGGTCTGCTCAGACTCCTCCACGCTCGCCCTGATCCACTCCGCCCTGCACAAGCGCCAGCTGCAGGTCCAGGTAGGAAGGGGCTTGAGCGTTCTGGGCGCAGCCAGAGGCCCGGGGGAGGGGCTCGCGCCCTCCGGGTGGGGGCGGGGGTGGGGGCGGGTCCGGGGCCAGGGTCGAGGGAGGAGTCTGAGCGCCCTGGGGTGCAGCCAGAGCCCTGAGAAACAGTGTCTGAGGGTGTTAGGACCCCCAAGGAGGTGGCCGAGAGCTCTGCGGTGAAGCCGAGCCCAGAAGTGGGGGTGCTTGGGTAGCTGGGGGTGGGCGCTTGGGCAGCTGGTGGAGGGAGGAGGCTGCGGCAGTGTTAGGGTCCTGGTAGAGAGGGAGACAGGTCCCTGGTCATACAGAGCCAGGACCCAGGGAAAAGGTCCAACAAGGGGAATCAGAGCCTGGGATGAGAGCCTGGGAACGAGGGCAGAGCCAGGGTAGGGAGGATTGTGAGAGTGGAACCAGGATGCAAAAGGGGGAGGAGCCTGGGATCCCTGGGGGTGGGGTCAGCACCCAGGAGAGGAGTGTGCCTGGGGGTTTGTCTGGCATCCGGGGGGGCTTTGGTAAGAGTTGTCCGGGACCACAGGGAGGTGAGGGCTCAGAGGGTGGTGAGAGCACATAGGAGGGGAGCGGAAGCCTGGCTCTTAGGCCTAGGCCCCTATCCTGCCCCAGGCCAGGTCCAGGCCCTGGACCCCGCCTAGCGTAGGCTAGTGTGTATCCCTGGAACCAGAAGAGAGTAGGTGGCTCTGGAGGCCTCCCAGGACCCCCTAGACTCTGTGACCCCCACGCCCCAGGACATGCGTGGGCGCTATGAGGCAAGCCAGGACCTGCTGGGTACCCTGCGGAAGCAGCTTAGTGATAGCGAGAGTGAGCGGCGGGCCCTAGAGGAACAGCTGCAGCGCCTGCGGGACAAGACCGACGGCGCAATGCAGGCCCACGAGGACGCCCAGCGCGAGGTGCAGCGGCTGCGGAGCGCCAACGAGCTCCTGAGCAGGTGCCGGGGAGGTCTGAGCTGGGGGGTGCTGAAGAGTAAGTCGGCGGCTGGGCATAACACCAGTGGAGCCTTATGCGTGTGGCTCTGCACTAATATGGTCGCCACTAGCTGCATGTGCCTATTAACGTTTATTTATTTATTTATTTATTTTGGAAATGGAGTCTCGCCCTGTAGCCCAGGCTGGAGTGCAGTGGCGCGATCTCGGCTCACTGCGAGCTCCGCCTCCTGGGTTCACGCCATTCTCCTGCCTCAGCCTCCCGAGTATCTGGGACTACAGGCCCCTGCCACCATGCGCGGCTAATTTTTTTTTTTTTTTTTGAGACGGAGTTTCACTCTGTGGCCCAAGCTGGAGTGCAGTGGCGCGATCTCGGCTCACTGCAAACTCCGCCTCCTGGGTTTAAGCAATTCTCACCTCAGCCTCCGAAGTAGCTGGGATTATAGGTGCCCACCACCATGCCCGGCTAATTTTTTTTGTATTTTTAGTAGAGAGGGGGTTTCACCATCTTGGCCAGGCTGATCTTGAACTCCTGACCTCGTGTTCCACCGGCGTCCATCTCCCAAAGTGCTGGGATTACAGGCATGAACCACCACGCCCGGCCAACATTTATTTTTTAGTATTCAGTTTTGTTTTGTTTTGATTCGTTTTGAGTCACGCTCTTGCTCTGTTTCCCAGGCTGGGGCACAATTGGTCCATCACAGCTCACTGTAGCCCAGAACTCCCAGACTCAAGCGGTCCTCCCACCTCTACCTCCCAACTGCCCCTAGTTGGGGGCCAGGGCCTGGGCCTGGCCTGGGGAAGGATATGGGACCGAAGCCTGAGAGTTAGGTTTCCACTCCCTTCCTCTGTGCCCTCACCACCCTCTGAGCCCTCACCTCCCTGGGTTCCTGAGCAACTCTGATCTCAGCCCCGAGGATACTAGACAAGCCCCCAACATTTCTAAATTTTTTTAGAGATGGAGGTCTCACTATGTTGCCCATGCTGGTCTTGAACTCCTAGCTTCAAACACTCCTCCCACCTCAGCCTCCCAAACTGCTGGGATTACAGGCATAAGCCACTGTGCCTGGCTCTATTAAAATTTAATTAAAATTTTTAAAAAGTGAAAATTCAGGCTGGGTGTGGTGGCTCACACCCAGCTGGCTGGCCAACATGGTGAAACCCTGTTTCTACTAAAAATACAAAAATTAACCAGGCATGGTGGCATGCTCCTGTAATCCCAGCTACTCAGGAGGCTGAGGTGGGAGAATCACTTGAACCCTGGAGGCAGAGGTTGCAATGAGCCAGGATCGTGCCACTGCACTCCAGGCTGGGAGACAGAGCGAGACTCCGTCTCAAAAATAATAATAATAATAATGCTGGGCACGGTGGCTCACACCTGTAATCTCAGCACTTTGGAAGGCCAAGGCGGGCAGATCATGAGGTCAGGAAGTTGAGACCATCCTGGCTAACACAGTGAAACCCTGTCTCTACTAAAAATACAAAAAGTAAATTAGCTGGGTGTGGTGGCAGGCACCTATAGTCCCAGCTACTCAGGAGACTGAGGCAGGAGAATGGCCTGAACCCGGGAGGCGGAGCTGGCAGTGAGCTGAGATGGCACCACTGCACTCCAGCCTGGGCGACAGAGCAAGACTCCATCTCAAAGAAAAAAAAAAAGAAAAAATTCAGTTCTTTAGTTGCTCTAGCCACATTTCAAGCACTCTTCAACCATACATGGCCATAGAACGTTTCTGTCATCTCAGAGAGTTCTATTGCCAGCACTGTTTTGGACTGTATTTCTTGGAGTTTTTTTTAGAGATGGGGTCTTACTGTGTTGCCCAGGATGGTTTCAAACTCCTGGCCTCAAGTGATTCCCCTGCCTTGGCCTCCCAAAATGCTGGGATTAGAGGCATAAGCCACCATGCCTAGCCTTGAAGATTTTTTTTTTCTCTTAATTTGAGACAGGGTCTTGTTCTGTCACCCAGTCTGGAGTGCAGTGGTGCGATCTCAGTTCACTGCAACCTCCACCTCCTAGGCTTAAGTGATCCTCCCACCTCAGCCTCCTGAGTAGCTGGGACTACAGGCACATACCACCATGCCTGGCTAATTTTTCTGTTTTTTGTAGAGATGGGGTTTCGCCGTGTTGCCCAGGCTGATCTCTGACTCCTGAGCCCATCTCAGCCTCCTAAAGTACTGGGATTATAGGTGTAAGCCATCGCGCCAGGCACCCTGAAGATTTTTAAGACAAGAAATTATCCACTTCTTAGCTGCCAGGTTTTTGATATTTTGTTTTTTGGTTTTTCTCTTCATAAATGTAACCATCTAATGAAAAGTTTGAAAAATAGGAATAAAAAGACAGCACCTTCTCACAGCCTCATCTGCCCATCCTAACTCATTTAGAGCACTGGTTTTCCTTCCCATTGTGTTGCCTGGCAGTGAGATAGCAAACGTTTCCTGCACACCTACTGTGTGCCAGGCTCTTGGCTGAGTGTTTTATATGTACTCTGTGATTTAGTCTTCCTGTCAAACTCATGCAATTCGGAACTCTGTTGTTGTAAGCTTGAGAGACTCGCTCAGACTCATACAGCGTGTGTGGCTGGGGGTGGCAGGGTGGGAATTGGAATTCAGGTCCATGTAAGAGTAAACCAAGGCTTTCCATGCCTGGAAAGGAGAAGGTCTTTTTAAGTAGTTGTGTTCACAGCAAACATCTCATTTCACATTCTGCTATTTTTACTTAACGGCACATTGTTGGCTAGGCGCAGTGGTTCACACCTATAATCCCAGCACTTTGGGAGGCCAAGACAGGTGGATCACTTGAGGTCAGGAGTTTGAGACCAGCCTGGCCAACATGGCGAAACCCCATCTCTACTAAAAATAAAAAAAATTGGCCGGGCACAGTGGCTCACTCCTGTAATCCCAGCACTTTGGGAGGCCAAAGCAGGAGGACCACCTGAGGTCGGGAGTTCGAGACCAGCCTGACCAACATGGAGAAACCCTGTCTCTACTAAAAATACAAAATTAGCCATCCGTGGTGGCACATGCCTGTAATCCCAGCTACTCGGGAGGCTGAGGCAGGAGAATCGCTTGAACCCAGGAGGCGGAGATTGCGGTGAGCCGAGATCCCACCATTGCACTCCAGCCTGGGCAACAGGAGCGAAACTCCGTGTCAAAAAAATAAATAAATAAAAATAAAAGTAAAAAATAAAAAAATTAGGGCCAGATGTGGTGGCTAACACCTGTAATCCCAGCACTTTGGGAGGCCAAGGCGGGCAGATCACTTGAGGTCAGGAGTTTGAGACCAGCCTGGCCAACATGGTGAAACCCGCCTCTAACTAAAAATGCAAAAATTAGCTGGGCATGTTGATGGGCGCCTGTAATCCCAGCTACTCGGGAGGTTGAGGCAGGAGAATCACTTGAACTCTGGAGGTGGACGTTGCAGCAAGCCGAGATCATGCACTGCACTCCAGCCTGGGTGACACAGTGAGACGCCGTCTAAAAAAAAAAAATTTACTGGGCGCAATGGCTCACGCCTGTAATCCCAGCACTTTGGGATACCGAGGCAGGCAGATCACGAGGTCAAGAGATCGAGACTATCCTGGCTAACACATTGAAACCCCATCTCTACTAAAAATACAACAAATTAGCCGGACGTGGTGGTGGGCGCCTGTATTCTCAGCTACTTGGGGAGGCTGAGGCAGGAGAATGGCGTGAACGCGGGAGGCAGAGCTTGCAGTGAGCGGAGATCGCGCCACTGCACTCCAGCCTGGGCGACAGAGCGAGACTCCGTCTCAAAAAAAAAAAAAAAAAAAAAAAAAAAATCACGTCGTGAAGTTTTTTGCACCTACTGCCAGAGGGGAACGTGGCAACTCACAGCAAGTCTTTGGGGTCCCAGTTGTTGCCTTCTCCTCCCTCCCCTGCCGTGGACACCATATGCCTGTGTAGCAGGAAGCTGTGGGATCTGTAGACTCAGCTGTATCGGGCTTCCCAGAATTGAGGGGCATGGGGTGTTCTAGGGGGCATTTCCTGGTCACATGGCCTAGCAGAGCTGGTGGCACAATTGCCATGTGTCCCAGGAGCCTAGCCTGGCCTCTTCTACCTGGTAGGGTGCTTGGAGATCACGCCAGCACCTCCATCCTCTCCAAGTGGGCGGGCTGGGGAGAAGGAAAGCCAGCTTCTTCTGTTGGAGGGTGTGAGTGAAATGAGTCAGCCATGGACAGGGTGGTCAGGGAAGGCTTCCTGGAGGCAGGTGCCTTGGAAGACAGGAGGATGTAGCTCATGCCTAGAGGAGCAGCCAGCCACCTTCTCTGGAGAGAGCAGCCCCAGCACCCCCTCTGCTCCCCCTCCCCTTGTCCTGAAGGGAGAAGAGCAACCTGGCCCACAGCCTGCAGGTGGCCCAGCAGCAGGCTGAGGAGCTGCGGCAGGAGCGGGAGAAGCTGCAGGCTGCCCAGGAGGAGCTGCGGCGCCAGCGGGACCGGCTGGAGGAAGAGCAGGAGGACGCAGTGCAGGATGGCGCGCGGGTGCGCCGGGAGCTTGAGCGCAGGTGAGCAGCATCTCGCCTCCCTGCCAGGGCCCTTCAAATGTGCCTCAGGTCCCCTGACAGTGCCCCTGGGGGTTAGGGAGTACCCACTGGGTCCTGGGCCTCCTACCGTCTGGACCCCTCTGATGTCGGGTTTTCTAACCAGACCCATTTCAGGAAACTGGGGCTCAGGGAGGTGTCGTCACTTACCTGGGTCAGAGAATAGTTAAAAGGTAGAACTTGGGTGATAATAACAAGAATAATTAAAATAACAGTAGTAATATTAGTAATAGTATTTTTTAAATTTAGTTATGATACTAATAATATCCTTACTAATTTCACTAAGTACCAGATACCATTTTAAGCAATTCAGTTCTCTCATTTAACTCTATGATAACTCTGTGACATAGAAGCTGTTATCTCCATTTTGTGGATGGTAAACTGAGGCGCAGGGAAGCCATGTCACTTGCCCCAGGTCACACAGCTAGTTAGCAGAAGAGCCAGGATTTGAACCCAGACATTCTGCCTTCAGAGTTAACCTCTTCACCACTGCGCTGCTTACCTCTCTGGGACGTGGTCGATGATGATGTTTAGTAGACTGTGGTGGAGCATATTATTCTTGTTTCTGAAGGTCCTTGGGGAGATGTGTCAGGCACTATGTTAAGCACATGTAAAGTTTCTATCCTTAAAACAGGCCAGGCGCGGTGGCTGACGCCTGTAATCCCAGTACTTTGGGAGGCCAAGGCAGGGAAATCGCCTGAGGTCAGGAGTTCGAGACCAGCCTGACCAACATGGGGAAACCCCGTCTCTACTAAAACTACAAAAATTAGTCAGGCATGGTGGTGAGCACCTGTAATCCCAGCTACTCGGGAGGCTGAGGCAGGAGAATTGCTTGAACCTGGGAGGCAGAGGTTGCAGTCAGCCAGGATCGTACCACTGTACTCCAGACTGGGCGACAGAATAAGACTTTTTCTCAAAAAAACAAACAATGTGACGCGGCAAGTGGTACCTTATTTTGCAGATGTGAAAACGGAGACCCAGGGTCATGGAGCTAAGCGGTAGTGGGCTTGGCTGCCCTGTGGCTCAGGCTGTTTCTCTCCAAACTCCTGCCTCAGGCCTGGTCCCCGCCCCAGCATCTTGCTGGCTGTAGGAGGTTCGGGGCAGGAAAGTGACATGGGCCACCCACCCGCCCTCTGTCCTGCAGCCATAGACAACTAGAGCAGCTGGAAGGGAAGCGCTCAGTCCTGGCCAAGGAGCTGGTGGAGGTGAGGGAGGCGCTGAGCCACGCCACGCTGCAACGGGACATGCTACAGGCTGAGAAGGCCGAGGTGTCCGAGGCGCTGACCAAGGTGGGTCCCTGTTTGCTGCACAACCACAAACCTACCTCTGACCCCCAGCCCCAAGCCTTCTCACTCTGGCAGGGACTGGTCCTAGTGTCAGGCAGACTTCTGAGCCTGGTCACAGACTGACCCCTTCCTTCTGGATACAGGCTGATCTTTGTCACAGGCACAGACCTCTGGACCTCTGGTCCCAGCCGTAAGTGGACTGACCTCTCTTTATGGCCGTATACCTGCTCTTTTGGATGCTCATGGGGACAGTGCCTATAGCTCAGGGTCATCCAGTGCCTGAGACTCAGCTTCTGGGGTCTGAGAGTTGGGGCTACAACCCAGAAAGTCCTTGGCGGGGTCAAGCCCTGTCCACTGCAGCCTGGGCTCTGAGCAGTGCTGTCCCTAGACCCTACTCAGGGGATCCTCTGAACTCTGGCCCTGCCCTGCAGCTTGAGCTAGTTTTGCACACCTCTGTGGTGTGTGGCTTTTAAATGGCTCATAAGCAGCAGGCTTTCTGCGGTGATTTTTTTTTCCATCTCACGCTGTGTCCCCTCCTTGTCTCCCCTCCCGTCTCCGAGGGTCCATCTCTCTGGGTCTCTTCTTGTGCCTCCTCGCCTCCTCCTGACCTTTCTCCCTTTCCTCATCTCTCGGGGCCTGACCCTGCAGGCTGAGGCTGGCCGCGTGGAGCTCGAGCTCTCCATGACCAAGCTGAGGGCAGAGGAGGCCTCCCTGCAGGACTCCCTGTCCAAGCTGAGCGCCCTCAACGAGAGCCTTGCTCAGGACAAGTTGGATCTGAACCGCCTTGTCGCCCAGGTACACTGTGCACCTGCGGGCCCACCTGCCTTGCCCACCTGTCCTCCCCACTCAGTGAGGCACCCCGGGCCCAGCCCTGCACCTGTCTTGGCCCCTGCCTCCCTTTCTGTCTCTGGTTCTCTGTCTGTCTCCGTCTGTCTGTCTATCCTCTCTAGGCGTCAAAGCACAGAAGTTCCATGGGCCCTCCTCATCTCCCCCTCCCCAGTGTCCCCACACACCCAAGGGCACTGTCCCTCGTTCCCTGGGAGCCTCCCCCTGGGCTATTGTGGCTGGTGGGTGGGTGGAGGAGGCGTCCTGGTCCTGGGAGGGACGTCCTGCTCACAAGGCCTCACTCCTACCTGGCCTCCAGCTGGAGGCAGAAAAGGCTGCCCTGCAGGGCCGGCAGCGGCAGGTGGAGCAGGAGGCCACAGTGGCGCGGGAGGAGCAGGAGCGGCTGGAGGAGCTGCGGTTGGAGCAGGAGGTGGCGCGGCAGGGCCTGGAGGGCTCCCTACGAGTGGCGGAGCAGGCCCAGGAGGCGCTGGAGCAGCAGCTCCCCACGCTGCGCCATGAGCGTAGCCGGCTGCAGGAGCAGCTAGCGCAGGTGAGCCAAGCTGTGTGTGGGGTGGTGTGGAGAGCATGTGGGAAAGGCCAGGCTCCCAGCCCCCTGCATCCAGTCCTGGGTTAAGTCACAGGCACTGGAGCCTGCTTCTGGGTTAAATCCAGCCCCGCTTCTGCTAGCTGGGGACCTTGGACAAGCTGCCCAACCTCCCCATACCTCAGTTGCCCCATCTATAACATGGGGCTAGCCGGGCGCAGTGGCTCACGCCTATAATCCCAACACTTTGGGAGGCCGAGGCGGGTGGATCACCTGAAGTCGGGAGACCAAGACCATCCTGGCTAACACGGTGAAACCCTATCTCTATAAAAAATTAGCTGGGCGTGGTGGCACACGCCTGTAGTCCCAGCTACTCAGGAGGCTGAGGCAGGAGAATCGCTTGAACCTGGGAGGCAGAGGTTGCAGTGAGCCGAGATCGTGCCACTGCACTCCAGCCTGGGCAACAGAGCAAGACTCCGTCTCAAAAAAGAAAAACAGTAATAATAATAACGATACAGATTAATAATAGGTCAAGACTTTTTAGAATTAGAATCTTAGATTTTTGGGAACATCACATCTGGAAGAGACCTTAATGTTTCAGGGATCCAGGGACCTTCATGCAGTGTCTATCCTGGAGCGCCTGGGTTTCTGGGAGGGGCCTCTAGAGGATGGGGCAGGGGGTGCAGGAAGCAGGGTGCAGGTCTCCACCTTGAGGCCTGCTGAGCAGCTGCGCTTGGGTCTGTTTTATATATTCAGCTTCTCTGCAAGTTTAGGGTAATACGAGGGTTCTGTTACTCAGAAAGCTGAGTGAGGGCCCTCGTTTTTTTTGTTTCGTTTTGTTTTTTTGTTTTTGTTTTTGTTCTTTTTTCAGACAGAGTCTTGCTCTGTTACCCAGGCTGGAATGCAGTGGCACAATCTGGGCTCACTGCAACCTCTGCCTCCGGGGTTTAAGCTGTTCACCTGCCTCAGCGTCCCAAGTAACAGGGACTACAGGCATGCACCACCATGCCTGGCTAATTTTTGTTTTTAGTAGAGAAAGGGTTTCACCACATTGGCCAGGCTGGTCTTGAACTCCTGACCTCAAGTGATCCACCTGCCAAAGTGCTGGGATTATAGGCGTGCGCCACCGTGCCTGGCTGGGCCCTCGTTTTTGTACACACGTGCATTGCAGATCTAGAGAAGGTCATGACTTGCCCAAGTACATATAGCACATCAGGGCAGACCCTGGGCTCGAACCCAGGCCTTCTGCCAGGACTGGGTTAGGCCCAGAGTTGGGGTGCTGCACGATGAACAAGCTGGGGGATGCTGGGAGTGCTGCTCAGTCTCTGGGTGGGGGCCAGCTCTCCCGGCAGCTGAGCGGGCGGGAGCAGGAGCTGGAGCAGGCCCGGCGGGAGGCCCAGTGGCAGGTGGAGGCACTGGAGCGAGCGGCCCGGGAGAAAGAGGCGCTAGCCAAGGAGCGTGCTGGCCTGGCTGTGCAGCTGGCGGCTGCGGAGCGTGAAGGCAGGACCCTGTCAGAGGAGGCCACACGCCTGCGGTAAGGCCTTGGGCTCTGCCCAACCTGCCCTGGGGGGGTCCTCCTGGGGCCACACCATGACCAGCCACACCCAGGCACGGGCCCCCAGGGGCAGTTACTAAGGAGTCTGGCTTGCCAACTCGTCCTAGCTGTGGCTCAGGCCTCCCCAGGGAGTGTGGGCCTGGCCAGGCAGGTAGATTGGCACTTGGCCCATGCCTGGCCACTCCCTGAGATCCACAGTTTCCTGGGGCCAGGGAGGCTGAGTCCCAGTGCCTCAGGGACTGTATGTGCTGCAGCTTGGAGAAGGAAGCCCTGGAGGGCAGCCTGTTTGAGGTGCAACGGCAGCTGGCCCAGCTTGAGGCCCGCCGGGAGCAGCTGGAAGCCGAGGGGCAGGCCCTGCTGCTGGCCAAGGAGACCCTGACTGGTACGAGGGGCTGGGGACTTGGGGGGAACACCAGGTTCCAGCACTGGAGTAGGAGTCTGGCTGGCCTGGGTTCCAGTCCTATGCCACCACTTAGATCTGACCTTCCCTTGAGCAAGCCCCTTTCCTCTCTGGGCTGCAGATTCCTCATCTGATTATTAGAGGTAACAATACACACCTTCTAAGCCTGTTGCCAGGATGACATGGGAAAAGCGTGTAAGGCCGTGGCACAGTGCCTGGCTGAGTCAACAGCAACTGCTGTTCACCGGTCATCAGGCCTGTTACAGAGTCTGAGTTCTCTGTGGTTTTCAGATGATTCTCTTGGCCCCGGAATCCCAGTCCCACTTCCCTGCACCATTCCCACTTCCCTGCACCATTTCCATCCAGTCTCTGAACTCTGGGCTTCTTCCTGTTCACCTAACATTAACTAAGCACCTACTTGGGTCATGGAAATTAATTTTCCTGTCCATGTACACCTGAGCCAGACAGAACCAGGAAGGGAAATGCTGGTGGGTTTCCAACCCGGGAGATGGTTTTTAGATAGTGGCTATACCATTTCCATTCCCTGTAGTCTTTCCATTAATATTGATAGTTAACGCTTGACAGGTATGTTTATGTCAGTCATTAAAGGAGATGCTTTACGTGTAGCTGTGCAGCTTTGGAAAGGTGCTGCTGATCTCCTCTGAGCCTCCATTTCATCATCTGTTAAATGGGGATGAGGATAAACTACCTTGACATGTTATGAAGACAAAATGAGGTTATGTCTAAGATACTTAGCTGGGTGCTTGATGCATAATAAGTGCTCAGTCAGTAATAGGGTTGGTTTTTGTTTGTTTGTTTGTTTTGAGACAGAGTTTCACTCTTGTTGCCCAGGCTGGAGTGCAATGGCGCAATCTCGGCTCACCTCAACCTCTGCCTCCCGGGTTCAAGTGATTCTCCTGCCTCAGCCTCCCAAGTAGCTGGGATTACAGGCATGTGCCACCACGCCTGGCTAATTTTGTATTTTTAGTAGAGACGGGGTTTCACCATGTTGGTCAAGCTGGTCTCGAACTCTTGACCTCAGGTGATCCACCCGCTTTGGCCTCCCAAACTGCTGGGATTACAGGCATGAGCCACCATGCCCAGCCTGTTTGTTTTTTGAGACAGAGTCTCACTCTTGTTGCCCAGGCTGGAATGCAATGGTACAATCTCGGCTCACTGCAACTTCTGCCTCCTGCATTCAAGCGATTCTCCTGCCTCAGCCTCCCAAGTAGCTGGGACTACATATGCCCGCCACCATGCCTGGCTAATTTTTGTATTTTTGGTATAGACAGGGTTTCGCCATGTTGGCCAGGCTGGTCTCGAACTCCTGACCTAAGGTGATCCACCTGCCCCAGCCTCCCAAAGTGCTGGGATTACAGGCGTGAGCCACTGCGCCCGGCCTATTTGTTTTTTTGAGACAGAGTCTCACTCTTGTCGCCCAGGTTGGAGTGCAGTGGTGCAATCTCGGCTCACTGCAACTTCTGCCTCTTGGGTTCAAGCGATTCTCCTGCCTCAGCCTCCCGAGTAGCTGGGACTACATACGCCTGCCACCACGCCTGACTAATTGTTTTATTTTTAGTAGAGACAGGGACCATATTGGCCAGGCTAGTCTCGAATTCCTGACCTAAGGTGATCCACCTGCCCCAGCCTCCCAAAGTGCTGGGATTACAGGCGTGAGCCATGGCCCCTGGCCTAGGGTTGTTATATCTTTGACATCCGTCCCATTTGGGAGGCCTTCTTATCAGTCATTTTATGCCTTTAATGCCATTCTACGTAGGCAGGAAAGGGGTCAGGGCCAGTGGGCCCATGTAGCAGATAGGGAAACTGAGGCCTAGAGAGGGCAAGCCACTTCTTCAAGAGGACCCAAACTAGATGCCAGGCAGGCCCTCTGCCTCTGGGATTTTGCCAATGTGGCTCACCTGGCCTAAGTCTGCTGGCCCAAGGAAAAGTTTCAACCCAACCCTGCCCTTTCCCCCATTCCTCTCGTGCAGGGGAGTTGGCGGGCCTACGGCAGCAAATAATAGCTACACAGGAGAAAGCCAGTCTAGACAAGGAGCTGATGGCCCAGAAGCTGGTGCAGGCTGAGCGGGAGGCCCAGGCCTCTCTGCGGGAGCAGCGGGCAGCCCACGAGGAGGACTTACAGCGACTCCAGCGTGAAAAGGTTCAGGCAGCTGGGGAGGGGTGGGCAGGACTCTGAGCCAGTGTCTCATCATCGTTCTTGCTCTGCCTTGGTCTTTACATCTGTGAAATGGGACTTCCTCTCTGTTGTGGAGGCCCTGGGGACAGCTGGGAGGACTGGGGGGGTGGTGGGGAGGTTGTGGTCCTTATTAGACATGCAGATTCCCAGGTCCCAAATCTGGTCCAGCCCTGGTAATCCTGATGCAGAGGGTCCACAACCACATTTGGGAAATGCTGACCTAATGTACAGCAGGAAAGCACTTTCATTTGCTAAGAAGTACTGTTTGCATAGGAAGGGCCACTCAGACATGAGCATATAGAAAGGCAAGGGGCCAGGGAAGTTACTAGAACACTGACTCTGGGGTTGTATTGCCTGGGTTTGAATCTAATCTTGGTCACTTACTGGTGATGCTACCCAAGGTGTCCGTGCCTTCATTTCCCCACCTGTAGAAATAGGGATAGGATAGTGGAAGATATTGAGGATGAGCTGAGACCATCTGCATAGAGGACTTAGCATAGTGACTGGTACTTAGCAAATGCTCCATAAGTTATGATTGCTAGCACTGGCATGTTCTCCAGAGTGGCCCTCAGGACAGGGGCCCTCGGCCACCAAATCCTAGACAGGGCTGCCTCTGACAGAGGTGCAGGCTATGACTACATGGCTCCAGGGCATGCCACTCACCCTGTAGTCCCCATGGCCTTGGGTGGTTGTTATCACACTTCTCCAGGAGGTGGCAGTAAAGCTCTTTTTTTTTTTTTTTTTCTTTTTTTGAGACGGAGTCTCGCTCTGTAGCTCAGGCTGGATTGCAGTGGTGTAATCTCGGCTCACTGCAACCTCCACTTTCTGGGTTCAAGTGATTCTCTTGCCTCAGTTTCCTGAGTAGCTGGGATTATAGGCACGCCACCACGCCTGGCTAATTTTTGCATTTTTAGTAGAGACGGGATTTCACCATATTGGTCGGGGTGTCTCGAACTTTTGACCTCGTAATCTGCCCACCTCAGCCTCCCAAAGTGCTGGGATTATAGGCATGAGCTACGGTGAAGCTCTTAAGGAACGGGCGGCTTGGCCGGTCGTGCTGACTCATGCCTGTAATCCAGCACTTTGGGAGGCCGAGGTGGGCGGATCACGAGGTCAGGAGATCGAGACCATCCTGGCTAACACAGTGAAACCCCATCTCTACTAAAATCACAAAAAATTAGCTGGGCGTGGTGGCACGCCCCTGTAGTCCCAGATACTCGGGAGGGTAAGGCAGAAGAGTCACTTGAACCTGGGATGCAGAGATTGCAGTGAGCCAAAATCACGCCACTGCACTCCAGCCTGGGTGACAGAGCAAGATTCTGTCTAAAAAAAAAAAAAAAAAGAAGGGGCGGCAGCTCTGTCTGCTTCTCACAGAGTTGCTAGGGGCAAGTGCTGAGGCAGGCAACTGCCCTTGGGCTCCCCGGGTGGGCTGCTATTTGCCTGTGGGCTCTGCCTGCCCGCCTTTCCAGTCCCCAGGGGTCTGAACTCCTGTGACCTCCCCCTTGCTCTTCTTGCCCTTTGCATTGCCTGGCTTGGCCTCATTAATGTCCCCAAATCTGTGTTCTTCTCTCCAGCTCCTCTGGCAACCCCTGACCCCCTTCATTCCTCACAGCCAGTCCTAACTCCCCTCCATCCCAACCCCAATCCCTCTTCCACAGCTGTCGGAACATCCCCTAAGCTAAAAATCAGATTGCTCCTTGTCACCTTGGCTCGAGTCCTCTCTCTCACTCGCCTCACTGTCCTTAGAATCCCCATGGCCCACACGGCGTGTCCTGGCCCGGCCACTGCCTGGGGCTCTGGCACTGTGGCTCACCGCGTCCCATTTCCCTCTGCGCCCTGCATCCTCTAGGCCTTTCCAGGGGCTGTGCTCTTGGCCTGGGGTTGTCTTTTCTCTCTTTACCTGGCTGACAGATACTTGTCCCTCCTCAGGGGATCATGTTCGGACCTCCAGGCCAGCCCACTGCTGCTCCTTGGCACTTTCACGGCCCTGGCGTGTCCCCGTCACAGCCCTCATCACTCCCTTGTATTTACCTAGTCACCCTCCCTGTCTCTGAGGGTATGGGGGCCAGATGGCTCTTGCTGCCCTGGTGTTTTGGGGGGTCTGCCTGGGCCCCTCCTGGTGTGTCACAGGCATCCGGTCCTGGCCCCCTAGGAGGCAGCATGGCGGGAGCTGGAGGCCGAGCGGGCCCAGCTGCAGAGTCAGCTGCAGCGTGAGCAGGAGGAGCTGCTGGCCCGGCTGGAGGCTGAGAAGGAAGAGCTGAGTGAGGAGATTGCTGCCCTGCAGCAGGAGCGTGATGAGGGCCTCCTCCTGGCTGAAAGCGAGAAGCAGCAGGTTGGTGAGCCCTGGTGTGGCCTCTGCTGCTCTCTGAGCTGCTCCTGTTCTGGGGCCGGGCCCCGCTCTGCCACCTGGCAGCTAGGAGCCCTGGGGCAGGCCACTACCCTCTTGGGGGCCTCAGTTTCCTCACCTGCAGGATGGGAGGATTAGAAGGGGGTTCGTGAGGCTTTGCTGTGCTCCATGCCTGGCACACAGTGAGCACCTGCTCAGTGACAGTGACAGTCATGACACCAGGAAAACTGTTCTATATTCTCCCATGCCTTGTCCCACCCCAGGCCTGGCATGGATCCTCATGGCTGCCTTCTGAGCAGTCCCCACGATGCCCACAGGCATCAGCTGACCCATCCCTCCAAATAACAGATCCCTAACTTTTATATAATGTAACGGAGACAGGGCAGACTGCACCCATCTCCTCTCCTCACCCACTGTGTACCTGGGCAAGTCGCTTTACCTCCTTGAGGCTCAGTTTCTTCATCTGTAAAATGGGTAGAAAGAAAGACTCTGCTGTCAGGGTGCTGTGGCAGGTTAGTGAGCTCTATGAGTGGTATCCACATGCAGGATTCTTGTGACTGCCATTGTGTCCTTTTCCAGGGCTGCACGTCTGCCCTGGGTGCACCTGCGGTGGCACACTCAGGCCTCTAAGCCCCAGTGGGCACATTTCCCAGGCAGCAAGAAGCCTGAGCATGCCCCCAGGACCAGCCCATCCCCCAAGCCCTTTGTCCCCTGCCTCTGCCCAGGCCTTGTCTCTGAAGGAGTCTGAGAAGACGGCGCTGTCAGAGAAGTTGATGGGTACACGGCACAGCCTGGCCACCATCTCCCTGGAGATGGAGCGGCAGAAACGAGATGCCCAGAGCCGGCAGGAGCAGGACCGGGTAGGGCAGGCTGGGCAGCCGGGCCTCTGTCTCATAGAGAGGCACATCCCTGGCTGAGGAACCCCCCCGCCATGGGGCGACATGGCCCTGTCCTGGAGAAGCTTCCAGGCTATGGGAGAGGAGGTTTAGTCCTTCTTTTGGGAGCCCCCATCTGAGGGAGGTCGCTCAGCCCTGCCCTGACGAATCCTTTTGGCCTGACGGAGAGCCCGGCTACACAGGCAGCACTCACTATGCATCCAGGGGTCGGCAGAGGGTCCGGCAGGCCAGCGGGAGGGGCCGTGTTTAGAGCTGAAAGTGGACAGTGGACCGAGTGGGTTGGGAGCAGCCAGGGACTGGGGGACACAGCAGGACCAAGTCTGAGGAGCCCCTCTGTCCCAGAGCACCGTGAACGCTCTGACGTCTGAGCTGCGGGACCTACGGGCCCAGCGGGAGGAGGCTGCTGCGGCCCACGCCCAGGAGGTGAGGAGGCTGCAAGACCAGGCCCGAGACCTGAGCAAGCAGCGGGACTCCTGTCTTCGCGAGGTGAGCAGCTGCCCCCCTCTTCTGAGCAGAATACCCTAAATGGCGCTGTGTGCCTGGGGGCCTAGTTCCCCAGGGCCCCGGAAGAGTGTCAGATTCCTCCCTGCATTTGAGGACCAATGAATAGCAACTTAGAAAGGAGGCAGCAAGCATTATGAAGCACCTGTTGTGTCCAGGTGGGATTTGGCCTCAAGGAGGGGTGAGTGGGGTCTCTGCCCTCTTGGTGTTGTGCTCAGGACAGTCCTGACTGATGGTGACTTCAGGTCAAAACATTACTGATTACAGCACGCCTTGCTCAAATGATAACTCACAGCCTGCGGTCTGAGCACTGCAGACGGATGGGGCAGACTCCCTGGGTCCAGGGATCTGGGGTACAAGACCCAGCTTGACGGGGGGGGTCCCTGACCGCTGGCTTGGGGACACCTGCTGTACTCACAGGCAGAAGAGCTTCGGACCCAGCTGCGTCTGCTGGAGGATGCCCGTGACGGGCTGCGGCGGGAGCTGCTGGAGGCCCAGCGCAAGGTGCGTGAGAGCCAGGAGGGCCGGGAGGTGCAGCGCCAGGAGGCAGGCGAGCTGCGACGCAGCCTGGGTGAGGGCGCCAAGGAGCTCGAGGCCCTGCGGCGCTCCAACGAGGAGCTTCGGTCCGCTGTGAAGAAGGCAGAGAGCGAGCGCATCAGGTGGGGTGTCGCAGGAGGACCAGCCCTGAGTCCTCATGAGATCCCATCCCTGAAATCTAACTTCACCTCCAAGGTTCTGGGGAAATTGCCCAGATACGGATCCTCTGTCTCCTAAGCAGAGCCTGGCACCTGGGTCATTTTAGGAAGGTTTCCTCCCTGTTGATTGGGGAAAGGGGCAGAGGGGCAGCAGGCAGCTTTGGGTCCAGACTCAGACCCACCCACCATCATCACCCTGGAAACCAGGTCCCCTCCTAGAGTCACTGGTCTACCCCTCCCAGCCGAGGGCCTGGGCCCCAGCCCTGGAGGGCCCAGCTTTTGGGAGAGGCTGCATGGGCAGGCAGTGCCTGACCCACTCCAGGAATTGGAGAAGGCGGCTTTTGTGTAGAGGCACTGACTACTCCCAGGACCCAGGGCAGCCCCTGACCTCTGCCCTCTCCAGCCTGAAGCTTGCCAATGAGGACAAGGAGCAGAAGCTGGCACTCCTAGAGGAGGCACGGACAGCTGTGGGCAAGGAGGCTGGGGAGCTGCGAACTGGGCTGCAGGAGGTGGAGCGCTCACGGCTGGAGGCTCGGCGGGAGCTGCAGGAGCTCCGGCGTCAGGTACTCTCCCTGTGCCACCCCTTACCCCGGGGCTTGCTGTGTGCCCTGGGCCGGTAGCTCCCCCTTTCCGGAATCACGTTTCCCCCTATGTAAAACCAGGGGCTTGAACTATGACAAGCCATCTCACCTAACCTTGGTGTGAATGGATGGGCTTTGAGGAGTCCTTGAATCCCTGAAGCTGTACAAAAGTCTGCGTGCATTTGTGTGCACGCTCAGGCTCACATTTCTCCAAGGAGAGGAGCTGGTGTCCTTGTCCAGTTCTCAAAGGAATCTGGGAACAACAAAAGGTACAGATTTTGTGAACTAGGTCAGAGGTTGGCAAATTGTTTTCTGTAAACAGCCCAAATGGTCAATATTTCCAGCTTTACGGGCCACACAGTCTCTGTTGCAACTACTTGACTCTGCTGGGGTAGTGAGAAAGCAGTCCCAAACAGTGCATGAGCAGAGGGGTGTGGGTTCCAGTAAAACTTCGTTTAGGGACACTGAAATGTGAATTTTCTGTCATTTTCATGTGTCAAGAAATGTTGTTCTTCCTCTAGAAATGATCCATTTTCAATGATTTAAAAATGTAAAAAAAAGGAAAAAAAAATTCTTAGCTCAGACCCTTGTAGAAACAGGAGACGGGCTGAATTTGGCCTCTGAGCTGTAGTTTGCTGACCCGTGAATTCGATGATCTGCAAACTCAACAGCAGCATGCATTGAAGAAGCACCTGCTATATACTGGGCACTGGCCTGAACACTGTGGGTTCAGGCTTCTCGCTCTAGAAGACGCAAAGAACAGGAAATGGCCTCATTCAGCCCCTAGGCGCTGCCTCACCCAGAGATATCACAGCCAGGCCAGGCGCAGTGGCTCACACCTATAATCTCAGCACTTTGGGAAGCGGAGGCCAGTGGATTGCTTGAGCCCAGGAGTTCGAGACCAGCCTGGGTAACATGGTGAAAACCTGTCTCTACTAAAAATACAAAAAATTAGCCAGCTGTGGTGGCTCATGCCTTTAATCTCACGCTTTGGGAGGCCAAGGTGGGAGGACTGCTTGAGCCTAGGAGTTCAAGACCAGCCCAGGCAACATAGTGAGAACCAGTCTCTACAAAAAATTTTAAAAATAGCTAGGTGTGGTGGCACACTTCTGGAGTCCCAGCTACTCGGAAGGCTGAGGTGGGAGTATCCTTTGTGCCCAGGAAGTCAAGCCTGCAGTGAGCTGTGATCGCATCACTGTACTCCAGCCTGGGCTGCAAAGCAAGACCCTGTCTCTAAAAAAAGTTTTTAAACTTTTAATTTTTATTTTATTTATTTATTTACTTTATGAGATGGAGTTTCACTCTTGTTGCCCAGGCTGGAGTGCAGTGGTGCAATCTCGGCTCACTGCAACCTCCGCCTCCCGGGTTCAAGTAATTCTCCTGTCTTAGCCTCCCGAGTAGCTGGGATTACAGATGCCCACCACCACGCCTGGCTAATTTTTTTGTATTTTTAGTAGTGACGGGGTTTCACCATGTGGGCCAGGCTGGTCTCGAACTCCTGATGTCAGGTGATCCACCCACCTTGGCCTCCCAAAGTGCTGGGATTACAGGCGTGAGCCACCATTCCTGGCCCCCTCAAATTTTTTTAATTAAAAAAAATGTTTTTAATTACAAAAAAAGAGATATCACAACCGGATAGCCAGAGATATTCTGATACTCTGATAGCCAAGGATACCACAGCCCCCTTCACCCAGGCCCCTTCCTGAGAAACCACAAGACTCCCTGAAAGGAGCTGGCATTTGCGTGCCAGCTTTTGCTGGGCATGTTGCATGCTACGGTGTTGCCTGTTACCCCTGCTGTAGCACATGGGGGAGGTAGGCAGTACCCCCACCTGCTCCTGTGGGGAAATAGGTGCTTAGAACATTGCCGTTGTCTCAGATCGAATCCCAGTCTGCTGTCTGTGAGCTCTGTGACTTTGGGCAGGTTACTCTGACACTCTGAGGCTCAGTTTTCTCATCTGTTAAATAGGGATAATGTTACTACCTACCTCATATAGCATTGTACCAAGATTAAATGAGTTAATATAACTGAAGTGCTTAGAACAGGACTGGACACATGGTAAGCGCTCCAAAAATGTTCATCACCATTGTAGAGGGGAAAGATAACCCAGGGAGCTGTGGTTCCTGCCTGTGAACTCCTGGTCTGCTAAGGGCTGAGCCCTCCTTCTATTACACCCACCCCCTTATGAAAGGTAGTTTTGGCCCATTGATTAAATGGTAAACAGGCCGCTGGTGCCCAAGTGCCTGGCATGGCCCAAGTTCAGTGTGGTTATCTAGGAGCCGGCTCCCAGTGGATATGGGGTGGTATTTGATACATGTGTCCCTAGAGCAGTAGGTCCCAAGTGCCCTTGGGCCAGGACTGGGAGGGTACAGGGGCAGAGCTGAACCTGCTGCCATTCCCGCGCTCTCACAGATGAAGATGCTGGACAGTGAGAACACCAGACTGGGCCGGGAGCTGGCGGAGCTGCAGGGCCGCCTGGTGCTGGGCGAGCGGGCAGAGAAAGAGAGCAGGCGGGAGACCCTGGGCCTCCGGCAGAGGCTGCTGAAGGGCGAGGCCAGCCTGGAGGTGATGCGGCAGGAGGTAACTGAGCAGGCGGGCGGGCTGGTGCATCTTTCCTTCCCCCAGCAGGAAGCAGGTGGGCACCCCAATGCTGGGGCCATTCTGAAAGGCCACTCCCTACGGCTTGCTCCTTCCCACACTCTTGGAGACTCTTCCCCAGTTATAATAACAACAACCCAAAGAACAGTGGGCCTACTGTGTGCCGGCACAAAATGGGTAGGGAGAGGCCCTGTAGATACGACCTTGTTTGATTTTCCCAGCAGCCCCATGGGGTAGGTACTGTTAGCCCTTTTTGTTTATTTATTTATTTATTTTGAAATGGCGTCTCACTCTGTCACCCAGGCTGGAGTGCGCTGGCACCATCTCAGCTCACTGCAACCTCCGCCTCCTGGGTTCAAGCGATTCTTCTGCCTCAGCCTCCCGAGTAACTGGGATTACAGGTGCTCGCCACCACGCCCAGCTAATTTTTTGTATTTTCAGTAGAGACAGGATTTCACCATGTTGGTCAGGCTTGTCTCAAACTCCTGACCTCAGGTGATCCACCTGCCTTGGCCTTCCAAAGTGCTGGGATTACAGGTGTGAGCCACCACGCCTGTCCTACCATTAGCCCCATTTTACAGAGCCCTCAGAGAGGTTGAGGGATCTACCCAAGGTCACACAGCCACCTAGGTCTGTCTGACTCCAAAGCCCACATGCTACCCACTCTGCCTTTTCCGGCTGTTTCATCGCTATGAATCTGTTGTATGGCCCGGACCAAGTCACGTCATCTCTGTGCCTCAGAGCGCTCATGAGAGACGGGCTAGCACAGCCGGCCATGTATGAAGGGCCCTGGCACAGGTCCTGGCACCCAGCTGCTCAGTAGATGGGTTTCCAGTGAAACTGGTGACTGTGAGAGGTTGACTCTCTAAATGGCAGGGGTGGTTTTGTGTCTGTGTGAGCATATATCCCATCAGTAAATGATATTTTAGTGCATGCCCCCACTGTGTGCAGATTTATTGATAAATTATGGGCAAGGGGGGCAATGTAGCCTAGTGGTTAAGGGAATAGCCTCTGGACACAGCTCCCTTTGGAACCAGTGGGCACTTAACCTTCCTGGCTGTTCACTGTGTTCCCAAGTGCAGCCCGCAGCCCCCGTGTGGCCCCATGTAGTGTGCTTCCCCGCCTTCCCCCCACTCCCCAGGGCTGTGAGTACATGTGATTAATAAGCTGCTGTCAAGCTATTAAAAAAAAAAAAAAAAAAAAAACAGAAACAAAAACAGCCGGGCGCATGGCTCACACCTGTAATCCCAGCACTTTGGGAGGCCGAGGCTGGCAGATCACTTGAGGCCAGGAGTTCGAGACCAGTCTGGCTAACATGGCAAAACCCCGTCTCTACTAAAAATACAAAAATTAGCTGGGCCTGGTGGTGCTCACCTGTAATCCCAGCTACTCAGAGGCTGAGGCAAGAGGATCACTTGAACCCAGGAGGCAGAGGTTACAGTGAGCTGAGATTGCAGCACTGCACTCCAGCCTGGGTGACAGCGCTAGACTCTGTCTCCAAAAACAAACAAACAAAAAATCCACAAAAACGACAACAACAAAAACAGCCTTTGGAGCTAGAGTGCCTGGCTTTGAATCCCAGCTCTGCAGTGTACTAACTGTGTGGCCTTGGACAAGTTACTTAGCGTCTCTGTGCCTGTTTCCTCTTCTCTAAAGTGAGATCCGTTCATAGAGTAGTAATTAGAGTTAATATTTTTTGGAAATTTACTTAGTGCCTGGCACTGATAAGCCCTATGTATTCAAATGCCAGCTGTTATTACTAATAAACTATGGGCATTACAAGGCTTGTATAAAGAATAAAGAGATTAATAAACAAATTCTAGTATTTCCTCCCACGGGAATGTTTTTGCACCGCCTGCTTGAGTGGCGAGCACTAAAGGAGAAAGTGTTGTGCTGACCACACAGCCAGGGATGATGGGCTCCAGTCTGGGCCTTAGGGGTGGGGCGTCGGGTTGGGGGAGGCCTTGCTGACCCCCACCTCCTGGCATCACTCCAGCTCCAGGTAGCCCAGCGGAAGCTGCAGGAACAAGAAGGCGAGTTCCGGACCCGCGAGCGACGCCTGCTGGGCTCCCTGGAGGAGGCGCGTGGCACTGAAAAGCAGCAGCTGGACCACGCCCGCGGCCTGGAGCTGAAGCTGGAGGTGGCGCGGGCCGAGGCTGCAGAGCTGGGCCTGCGGCTGAGCGCAGCCGAGGGCCGGGCACAAGGCCTGGAGGCCGAGCTGGCCCGTGTGGAGGTGCAGCGGCGCGCGGCGGAGGCCCAGCTGGGTGGCCTGCGCTCGGCTCTGCGCCGGGGCCTCGGCCTCGGTCGTGCGCCCAGCCCAGCCCCGCGGCCAGTGCCCGGTTCCCCTGCCCGGGCCGCACCCGCAGGAGGTAAGGGCAGTGCCGCGCGCAGGAAAGGGGGGGAGGTGGGCGGGCCGCACTGAGGCCCCTCCCCAACATGGCAGGTTTTTTTTTTTCAAGGAGCCCACCACACCCCTCCACTGAGGTCCACTTCTTAGCCCCGTCCCCTCACCGAGGCCCCTCCCTTCACTGATCTGTGCTTCTCAAGGGCGCTTCTTTTTTCTTTAGACCAGGCCTCACTCTGTTTCCCGGGCTCAAGTGGTCCTCCCTCCTCAGCCTCCTGAGCAGCTGGGAATACAGGTGTGCCACCACACCCAGCTAATTTTTGTAGTTTTTGTGGAGACGGGGTCTCACTATGTTGCCCAGGCTGGTCTTAAACTCCTGGCCTCAAGCGATCCTCCTGTCTCGGCCTCTCAGGGTTGGGATTAGAGGCATGAGCCACGGCACCTGGTCTAGGCCACTTATTTTTTGGGGGAAGTGGGGTGGTTCTTTTTTTTCAACTTTTGAGACAGGATCTCACTCTGTCACCTCAGTTGAAGTGCAGTAGTGTGATCTTGGCTCCCTCTGCCTTGGCAACCTCTGCCTCCTGGGCTCAAGTGATCCTCCCACCTCGACGTCCTTTGTAGCTGAGACTACAGGTGTGCACTACAATGTCTGCTTAATTTTTATGTTTTTAGTAGAGATGGGGTTTTGCCATATTGCCCAGGCTGGTCTTGAACTCCTGAACTCAAGCGATCCTCCCGCTGGGATTACAGGCGTGAGCCACTGTGCCTTTCCCGGACCGGGGGATGGAGGGCTCTTAATGCCCTTGACTCCTTATCTGATTTTCTGAGCCTCCATCCTGCCATATACTCCCATATACTTTCAGTCATCTCTAGGTTACTTACGATACCAAATACAGCTAAGTGGAAATCGTTGTTACACTGTATTGTTTTTAATTATTCTTTTTTTTTTTGAGATGGCATCTTGCTCTGTTGCCCAGGCTGGAGTGCACGATCTCGGCTCACTGCAACCTCTGCCTCCTGGGTTCAAGTGATTCTCCTGCCTCAGCCCCCTAAGTAGCTGGGAGACCACAGGCGTGTGCCACCACGCCTGGCTAATTTTTGTATTTTTAGTAGAGACGGGGTTTCAAGGCCGGGAGCGGTGGCTCACACCTGTAATCCCAGCACTTTGGGAGGCAGAGGCAGGTGGATCGTGAGGTCAGGAGATCGAGACCACGGTGAAACCCCGTCTCTACTAAAAATACAAAAAAAATTAGCTAGGCGCAGTGGTGGGCGCCTGTAGTCCCAGCTACTTGGGAGGCTGAGGCAGGAGAATGGCGTGAACCCGGAAGACGAAGCTTGCAGTGAGCCGAGATCTCGCCACTGCACTCCAGCCTGGGCGACAGAGCGAGACTCCGTCTCAAAAAAAAAAAAAAAAAAAAAAAAAAGACAGGGTTTCAGCATGCTGGTCAGGCTGGTCTTGAACTCCTGACCTTACGTGATCTGCCCACCTCAGCCTCCCAAAGTGCTGGGATTAAAGGCATGAGACACTGTGCCTGGCACACCTGGCTAATTTTTGTGTGTGTGCGTGTGTGTATATAAATATACATACATATATATGTATTTTTTTTTTTGGTAGAGATGGGGTTTCACCATGTTGGACAGGCTGGTCTCAAACTCTTTACCTCCAGTCGGGATGACCTGGGAGCAGATGATGGTGATGGCTGCACAACAGTGTGAATGTAATTCATGCTGCTCAGTTGTACACTTAAAAATGGTGAAAACGGCCGGGCACATTGGCTCATGCTTGTAATCCTAGCACTTCGGGAGGCCGGGGCAGGTGGATCACTCAAGGCCAGGAGTTCAAGACCAGCCTAGCCAACATGGTGAAACCCCGTCTCTACTAAAAATACAAAAAATTAGTCGAGTGTGGTGGCAGACGCCTGTAATCCCAGCTGCTCGGGAGGCTGAGGCAGGAGAATCTCTTGAACCTAGGAGGCGGAGGTTGTGGTGAGCCGAGATCGCACCATTGCACTCTAGACTGGGCAACAAGAGCGAAACTCCATCTCAGAAAAAAAAAAAAAAAAAAAGAGCAAAGCCAAGGAAGGGGCTAGGGCAGTTCATGCGGGGGCAGCAGACGCCTCACTGAGCAGGTGATGGGTAAGGGGAGAATGTGAGTGAGCAGCTGGGGGAGGGACTTGGGGCGAGTAGGGAGGTCCTGAGTGGAGGTGTGCCTGTCCTGTGGACAGCAGGGGCCAGCAGTCCCAGAGCATCAAGCAGGGGGGTGAGAGTTGGGGACGAAGGGCTTGCTCCAATAGACATTATAGGCCTGTACGGGGACTTTTACCCTGAGACGATGGGACCTTCTAGAGCTGGAGGCCCCCAGGGGCAGGCCTGCTTCTTTGGGAACCTCTGAGCGAGGCCTTTTTGGTGGTGACCAAGTTCGTGGCTGCGGGGCAGTTTTGGTGTCCCTCTGCGGCCAAGGCAGGATGCTCATGGCAGGACCCGTGTCCTGCAGTTCCAGTGCCAGCCTCCAGGTAGAGCCCTGGTTCCACCCACCCTGCCCCCTCCACCTCCCCGGGCCATCACTCCAAGCAGAGTGCACAATTTTCTGCCAGGGAGTCGGGCTGCCTGGATTCCCATCTCAGCCCTGAAACTTCCCAGCGTTGAGAACAACCAAATCACTTTTTTTTTTTTTTTTTTTTTGAGCCCGAGTCTCGCTCTATTGCCTATGCTGGAGTGCAATGGCGCGATCTCGACTCACTGCAACCTCCGCCTGCTGGGTTCAAGCAATTCTCCTGCCTCAGCCTCCTGAGTAGCTGGGACTACAGGCGTGCACCACTGCACTCAGCTAATTTTTTGTATTTTTAGTAGAGATGGGGTTTCACCATGTTGGCCAGGCTGGTCTTGAACTCCTGAACTCAGGTGATCTGCCCGCCTCGGCCTCCCACCAGAGTGCTGGGATTACAGGTGTGAGCCACCGCACCCGGCCCACTTTTTTCTTTTTCTTTTTCTTTTCTTTTTTTTTTTTGAGCAGAGTCTCTCTCAGTCGCCCAGGCTGGAGTGCAGCACAGTCTCAGCTGACTGCAACCTCTGTCTCCAGGGTTCAAGTGCTTTTCCTGCCTCAGCCTCCAGACCTCAGCCTCCCAGGTAGCTGGGACTATAAGCGTGGCCACCATGCTCAGCTAATTTTTCTCTTTTCTTTTCTTTTCCTTTCTTTTCCTTCCTTCCTTACTTTCTTTTCTTTTCTTTCCTCTTCTTTCTTCTTTTTTTTGATGGAGTCTCACTTTGTTGCCCAGGCTGGAGTGCAATGGTGCAGTCTTAGCTCACTGCAACCTCTGCCTCCCAGGTCCCAGTTCAAGCAATTCTCCTGCCTCAGCCTCCCGAGTAGCTGGGATTATAGGCGCCCGCCACCACACCTAATTTTTGTATTTTTAGTAGAGACGGGTTTTCACCATGTTGGCCAGGCCAGTCTCGAACTGCTGACCTCATGATCTGCCCACCTCGGCATCCCAAAGTGCTGGGATTACAGGCGTGAGCCACTGCTCCCAGTCTTTTCTTTCTTCTTTTTTTGAGACGGAGTCTCACTGTGTTACCCAGGCTGGAGTGCAGCGGTTCGATCTAGGCACACTGCAAGCTCCGCTTCCTGGGTTTAAGCAATTCTCCAACCTCAGCTTCTCGAATAGCTGGGATTACAGGCGCGTGCCACCACGCCCAGCTAATTTTTGTATTTTTAGTAGAGATGGGGTTTCACTATGTTGGCCAGGCTGGTCTCAAACTCCTGACCTCAGGTGATCCACCCGCCTCAGCCTCCCAGAGT